>NC_142468.1:31590750-31904000 GCF_049115385.1 Moschus berezovskii | reverse complement strand
TAAAAATTCTGTGTGTATCCTATATACATTTAGGTAGTCACAACTTTAAATTGTCCCAAGAATCTTCAATTGGACAACTGTATAATGAGCAGAGGGTGGGGCGTGGAGGGGTGGGGGTGGTGCTGGGGGATCATGCAACTGGTTACCAGGGCTGTCTTTTTGTCTCACTACATTTGGAGTCATTTACATAATTATCTTCCCCTCCAATGTCCTCTTCTAGCAGAAAAATGGGCATGCAAAAGGAGAAATCATGCAAGTAATACAAGTCCTCAGATGCAAAGAATTTCAGAAATACTTAATACATATTTGCATTTTTAATTTGCTTCCTTAAGAACAAGACTAGGGTAATTTACAGCAGCTATGGTTGCTCAGGTTACTGAATAATTTGTTATAAGTCATTGAAAATACACAATTTTGTCTTAGATCTCGCTGCAGCAGTGTACAGTAGTTATTTTGCTAATCACCGGACAGGTAATTTAAAAGCTGAAATTTTCTTAATTTGGGTCAGTTAATTTAACAATTACACTGCTAATATATTTGTCTAAACCTGATGATTTTCCATACTTGGCTGCACAATGGAGCCAGCTAGAGAGAATTCTAAAAATACTCATGGGTCTCACCCAAGAGACTTGTGAATTAGTCTGGTTGAGCAGAGGAAATTTTAAAACTTCCCCTAGGTGACTCTAATGTTTGAAAACTAAGATCTAAACTCTTCCTAGCTCAAATCTTAATTTTTCCAAGAGAGCTTTAGAAAATTTCTGAGTTAATTACATTTTTAAGTATTTCTTACTGAAAATTTGATTCTGCTCCAATAACCAGGTTCTTTTCCAGAACTAAGAGATCAAAATATAATTATATCAAGGCCTTTTGATCATAATCACAAAAAGATAACTTTAACAGAAAGCTACACAAATTTTTTTAACTTTCTCTAAAAATATCTCTTGGCCTAAAAAAGTCTTCTGTAGAGCACATATCAAGTTAAGATATTTGATTAGAACAAATTGTTTATCTGTTATCTAAATTATACTATATGGTATAAAACTCAGGGATTTTTGGAATTTTAAAACAATTATTTTTAATACTTCTTTAAAAACAATCTTTGCAGGTTAATTAGGTTTGCTATAAACCAAAAATTTATTTATGTTTATAAAAAAGATTATTAAAGCAAAAAGTAATGATTTTAATTTTCAGGATGAAGTCTGGCATTTCACATTCTGCCAAGCCTATCCCTCGTGCTTGCCAACCAGTACCTCCAGCAGATCTCTACTCAGCCACATCATTACCGTACCCTGGCCAGTCTACGCCTACTGTTCCTTCAAGAAGACATCCCATGTACTCTCAACACCCCAAAGAACAGAGGTGCCTCCTTACCCTCCATTGCTACTGACTTGGAAGAATCCAATGTAGTCGAATCATCTCTTCACTTGTCTGTTTCTCACAATGTATATGCTTTGAGGTTCAGGGACTGAGTCGTGTTCAATTTAGTAACTAGCCACGTGCCCTAGTGGGTTTCCCAGGTGGTTCAGTGGTAAAAGAATCTGCCTGCCCACGCAGGAGACAGGGGTTCCATCCCTGGGTTGGGAAGATCTTCCGGAGGAGGGCGTGGCAACCCACTCCAGTATTCTTGCCTGGAGAATCCCAGGGACAGAGGACAGGCTACAGTCCATAGGGTCGCAAAGAGTGGGACAACTGAGTGGCTAAGCTTGCAAGCGTGGTCTAGTGCCTGGCTCAAAGGTATTCAGTATGCTAATACTGCTAGCGCAGTGACTGTGGGAGCACACCAGACCCGCAGGGCTGCAGTGATACACTGTGTCCAGAAGAGGGTGCAGGAGAGAGCTGTTAAGCTGGAAGAGATCAAGGGCTTCTCTAGAAGTCCACCAGTGACAGAAGCCATTCGATAAGAAGTATCCAAGAGCTGGTTCAGTTCAGTTCAGTCGTGTCCGACTCTCCGCGACCCCATGAATCACAGCACGCCAGGCCTCCCTGTCCATCACCAACTCCCGGAGTTCACTCAAACTCATGTCCACAGAGTCGGTGATGCCATCCAGCCATCTCATTCTCGGTCGTCCCCTTCTCCTCCCGCCCCCAACCTTTCCCAGCATCAGAGTCTTTTCCAGTGAGTCAACTCGTCGCATGAGGTGGCCAAAGTATTGGAGTTTCAGCTTTAGCATCAGTCCCTCCAATGAACATCCAGGATTGATCTCCTTTAGAATGGACTGGTTGGATCTCCTTGCAGTACAAGGGACTCTAAAGAGTCTTCTCCAACACCACAGTTCAAAAGCATCAATTCTTCGCCGATCAGCTTTCTTCACAGTCCAACTCTCACATCCATACATGACCACTGGAAAAACCATAGCCTTGACTAGACGGACCTTTGTTGGCAAAGTAATGTCTCTGCTTTTTAATATACTATCAAGGTTGGTCATAACTTTCCTTCCAAGGAGTAAGCTTCTTTTAATTTCATGGTTGCAATCAGCATCTGCAGTGATTTTGGAGCCCAAAATAATAAAGTCTGACACTGTTTTTCCATCTATTTCCCATGAAATGATGGGACCAGATGCCATGATCTTTGTTTTCTGAATGCTGAGCTTCAAGCCAACCTTTTCACTCTCCTCTTTCACTTTCATCAAGAGGCTTTTTAGTTCCTCTTCACTTTCTGCCATAAGGGTAGTGTCATCTGCATATCTGAGGTTATTGATATTTCTCTCAGCAATCTTGATCCCAGCTTGTGCTTCTTCCAGCCCAGTGTTCCTCATGATGTACTCTGCATATAAGTTAAATAAGCAAGGTGACAATATACAGCCTTGACGTACTCCTTTTCCTATTTGGAACCAGTCTGTTGTTCCATGTACAAATCTGACTGTTGCTTCCTGACCTGCATACAGGTTTCTCAAGAGACAGGTCAGGTGGTCTGGTATTCCCATCTCTTTCAGAATTTTCCACAGTTTATTGTGATCCACACAGTCAAAGGCTTTGGCATAGTCAATGAAGCAGAAATAGATGTTTTTCTGGAACTCTCTTGCTTTCTCCATGATCCAGTGGATGTTGGCAATTTGATCTCTGGTTCCTCTGCCTTTTCTAAAACCTGCTTGAACATCTGGAAGTTCACGGTTCACATATTGCTGAACCAAGAGCTGGTAGCTCAGAGTAATTCAAGGGGCCTATTATCTCCTCAGGAGGTAAGAAGACTTCAGAAATATTAGTGCCTAATTTGTGTCTGAGGCATCATTTATTACTTCTGTTGCATTGTTTAGTCACTAAGCTGTGTCCAACTCTTTCAGACCCATGGACTATAGCCTGCCAGGCTCCTCTGTGCATGGGATTTCCCAGGCAAGAATACTGAAGTGGGTTGCCATTTCCTTCTCCAGATCTTCCTTATCTAGGGATTGAACCTGTGTTTCCTGCATTGCAGGAGGATTCGTTTTACCACTGAGCCACTTGGAGCAACTAAAGGATGGAGGTTAAATAATGTGTTAAGAAGCAGAGTTGAAACTTGATCCCAGGTCCACCTTCCTCCAAAGCCCATGTGGTACCAGTCCTGCAGGAGCAGAAACAAGTGGCGTCGGAGAATCCAGAGAGCCTCCTTTACAGCTCATCTCCATTTCCAGTTCTCTAGAGACCTCTCTCCCAACTCCTTAACCAGGTCAAGTCTCTCCCTGTCAGGTTCTCTCATGGTTCTCATGCCCCCCACCCCGTAAGATCCCTATGACAGGAGACTTTACATATATTTGCTTAATAAATTCTTGGTTCTCCCATGTCAGGGGTTGGCAAACTGCAGGCACAACTCTGCTAATGATGGCAGACTTGAGTAGATGCTACAGAGACCTCATGCATGACAAAGCCAAAAAATACTATGGCCCTGTAATATTTGCAGACTTTTGTGCTAGATTATAAGTTCCATTTGGTGGGGATTATATCTGTTTTCATTGACCACTATAACTCTAGAGCCTAACATGGTACTTGGCACAAAACAGGCTTCAGTAAATACTTCTGGAATTCAGTTTAGAGTTAATAGTGAAATGTGGTTGCAACCCTAAAAACAGGAGGAATTTCAAGTATCAGTATGCCCAATTAGGAACATTTCAGTGGCTGCAAACAGTACTGGCTTTTGACATTGAAATTCCTCCATTCAAAAATCTATTGACTGAAAATATATTCAGTAGAAATATGTTTTTTTTTCTCATAAAATTTAGTGATATTCATTTCCAATCACAAAGGGAGAACATTTTAATTTTTCCAGAATAGGCATCACATAACAGAACTTGTTCATCACTGAATGGTCTAGAACAAAGAAATCATCACATCCCTTATTCTCTTATTTGTCTCAGTGGATATGATCCTTAGGGTTTGCCATGTTGCCAAGAAAGCACACCCACTCCATGAGTGATCAAAGGAAAAGGTACCTTATTGGCAAACATCTACTGTTTATCTACTGTTCGCCTAAACAGTAAATACTTTACATGGGGTGAGTCATGGGGTCCCTGTCACAGTGTCTGTCATTGTAGCACAAAAGCAGCCAAATGTAATGTGTGACTGTATGAGCATGGCTGGGATTGAATAAAACTTTATCTCTGCATATAGAAACTTGAATTTCATATAATTTTATAGTCGGTGGTGGTGTTCAGTCGTGTCTGACTCTTTGCAACCCCTTGGACTGCAGCACGCCAGGCTTCCCTGTCCATCACCAACTCTCAGAACTTGCTCAAACTCATGTCCATCGAGTCTGTGATGCCATCCAACCATCTCCTTCTCCTCCTGCCTTCTGTCTTTTCAAGCATCAGGGTCTTTTCCAATGAGTCAGCTCTTTGCTTCAGGTGGCCATCAGCTTCAGCTTCACTCCTTTCAATGAATATTTAGGGTTAATTTCCTCTAGGATTGACAGGTTTGATCTCCTTGCTGTCCAAGGAACTCTCAAGAGTCTTCTCTAGCACCACAATTTGAAAGCATCAGTTCTTAGGTGCTCAGCCTTCTTCTTTTTTTTTAATTAATTTATTTTAATTGGAGGCTAATTACAATATTGTAATGGTTTTTGCCATACATTGACATGAATCAGCCATGGTCCAACTCTCACATCCATACATGACTACTGGGGAAAGCATAGCCTTGACTAGACGGACCTTTGTTGGCAAAGCAATGTCTCTGCTTTTTAATATGCTATCTAGGTTGGTCATCACTTTTCTTCCAAGGCAAGTGTCTTTTAATTTCATGGCTGCAGTCACCATCTGCAGTGATTTTGGAACCCAAGAAAATAAAGTTTGTCACTGTTTCCACTGTTTCCTCATCTATATGTCATGAAGTGATGGGACCAGATGGTATGATCTGAGTTTTTTGAATGTTGAGTTTTAATCCAGGTTTTTCACTCTCCTCTTTCACTTTCATCAAGAGGCTCTTTAGTTCTTCTTCACTTTCTGCCAAGGGGTGGTGTCATCTACATATCTAAGGTTATTGAATCTGGTACTGGCCAATATTATCCTTTTGATTTTTTTCTAACCATTTGAAAATACAAAAACCATTCTTAGTTCTGAGCCCTGAAAATATAGGAGGGAAGCAGGTTTGGCCCCTTGGTTGTAGTTTAGTGACCCTTGTTGTAGACAATAAGACTTGATCAGGAATCTCCACAACATTGTTGATATCTAGGAACACAGGCAGCATCTGAGAATAGGGGAGGAGTTTAAAACTAAAAGCCTCCAAGCTTCGATTTCTCTAAAGTTTTCATCAGACTACAACAAACTTTCCTTACAGTCTGTGGTTTGGTTATAATGACAACCTGAGCAAAAACTGTGATTGTCGGAAACTGAGGTGAGTGCTCTCCAAACTCTCTTGAGTTTGTATCATGTGCCCCAGTTTATTTATACACTATAAACATATATAATGATGTGTACAATATCAGACAAAAATTTTTAAAAATAACTAAATTTTTCCAGTAGTCATGTATGGATGTGAGGGTTGGACCATAAAGTTGAGCGCCGAAGAATTGATGCTTTTGAACTGTGTCGTTGGAGAAGACTCTTGAGAGTCCCTTGGACTGCAAGGAGATCCAACCAGTCCATCCTAAAGGAAATCAGTCCTGAGTGTTCATTGGAAGGACTGATGTTGAAGCTGAGACTTCAATACTTTGGCCACCTGGTCTGAAGAACTGACTCATTGGAAAAGACCCTGATGCTGGGAGAGATTGGAGGCAGAAGAAGAAGGATAGACGAAAGAGGATAAGATCGTTGGATGGCATCGCCAACTTGATGGACATGAGTTTGGGTGAGTTCTGGGAGTTGGTGGTGGACAGGGAAGCCTGGTGAGCTGCAGTCCCTGGGGTTGCAGAGTCAGACACAACTGAGTGACTGGACAACAACAACAATTATGTTCTTGTTCTGTGTGGCGGGAATACCATAACATGCAAAAATGTTAAAATTTTTGCCTGATGGTGTGTATATGTGTGTGTGTGTGTGTGACTTTTATGCTTTTCATACTTGTGATATTTCATAATTAATATTAACTGGAACAATTGCCTAGAATAAGCACAGCTTAAGAGTCATGTATACTGACTGCCTATCAAATGAACTTCAATTTTAATTAAATGATTGTACCATTTGGATGGTATAAAAAGGAATGCCGTATACTGGACTGGCCCACTGTGCATGTGCATGCGGTTGCGTCCGACTCTGTGACCCCATGGACTTCTGTCTAGGGAATTTTCCAGGCAAGACTACTGGAGTGGGTTGTCATTTCCTTCTCCAGGGGATCTTTCCACCCAGGGATTGAACCCACGTCTTTTGCATCTCCTACACTGGCAGGCAGCGTCTTTACCAGCTAAGCCACCAGAGAAACCCATTATTTATATTTTATTTGGGTTGGTTCTCACACAAAGCAACTATTAATATTACTCTCTTCTGGACATGATATCTTAAATTGAGATGGAAGTAAAAATTAAAATTCATGCTGAAAAATGGAATATACAAACTGACAATGGCCAGACCATACATGACAATGGACCCATGAATTGACCATATATGCAATTAGCCCAGAATAGTCATAATTTGATTTGATCAATGACTGCCAACTTCCCTCCTTTATAACCCTTCTTCTAACTCAGGACCAACCAGAGAAGAGCCAGCTATCACATAGGCTATCCAGCTTCTAGTCAGCCTGTTGCCAGCTTTCCCATGGCAACAACCTCCAGTCAGAACATACCAGAAGCTTTCCTTTTCCCCACCCCCAACACTAAACCTCTCCCACCCCCCTGCCTGCCTCTGAATCTCTGTCAAAAACAAGTGATGGTGACACAGACTCCCTTGTTCTACCAAGCTTTATGCCTCAGCTTGTTCTCATTTGGGAGGCCTTCCATTATTTCCATGTTGCAATCCTCCACTTTCAATAGGTTATCAGTTCTCAAAATACAAGAAAAGGGGAATACGGTATTAGTTTTTCAGTGGGTTTAGCTTTTCAATATAGTACATTTAAATTTGCTCCAATGTAAAGATTCCATCAGGTTTCAGACAAAAAGGGAAGATTTTCTCATGTGAAAACAGTGCAATTGAAGAAACTATCTAGCTCTTAAAAGTCTACTTGATCTACAGTTACTAGGGATGGCCTGACCTAACAAAGAAAACGCAGAGTTAAGCAAGATGCACAAAAACCCTTTGTGCAATAAGATATAATAAGTATAGGGGCTCCCCTGGTGGCTCAGGGGTAAAGAATCTGCCTGCAGTGCAGGAGACGCGGGTTCAGTCCCTGGGTCAGGAAGATCCCCTGGAGGAGGAAATGGCAACCAACTCCAGTATCTTGCCTGAGAAATCCCACAGACAGAGCAGCCTGGCAGGCTTTAGTAGATAGGATCACAAAGAGTCTGACATGACTGAAGCCACTGAGCATGCACACATAATAAGTATCATCAAGGTGGAACATGATGACAAACACAGCTTTTTGGTTGATAAGAAGATTCACCCACAAAATTCCTTAGTGGCTGCTAAAACATTATTTCTTTTATCAAGCAACACCCTCAGAACACTGGTTTCTTACCAAATATCTAGATGTTTTTAATTGTGCCACTTTCTTTCATTTTACTTTTATTTCACTTATTTTATTTTTTACAACTCACCTTTAGTATGGCTTATCTAATGATGATGCTCTTAAGTCTTCTGTTGTGTTCTGTTCTGTTGCTCAGTCATGTCCGACTCTTTGCAACCCCATTGACTGTAGCCTACCAGGCTTCTCCATCCATGGGATTCTCCAGGCAAGAATACTGGAGTGGGTTACCATTTCCTTCTCCAGGGGATCTTCCCGACCCAGGGATCGAACCCGGGTCTCCCGCATTGGAAGCAGAGCGTTAACCTCTGAGCCACCAGGGAAGCCCTCTTAAGTCTTTTTTTTTTTTTTTTTAACAAGCATTTATTCAGTTAATTATAAAACAGTATAAAAAGTGATGTACAATCACACCAAAGTTCATCCAGAATGCCTCTCTATAAATTATGAGACTGATATACTAACAAGGCACCTGCTTCTTTATAAATTAGTGCTACTTGTTCATTTCATAATGAGATGAAGCCTTCACATGTGTTAACTTCAGATGTGAGTCTGTTCTTGGTGGTTCAGAAGTTTACATGATTTCGGATGTCGTTAATTTGCTTCACCATTTCCCTTATGTGCTCACCCTCCTCCTTCAGGATGGACTGAATACATTTTCGCTGGTAGGCACTGAGAGTGATGGTGGGCTTTTGAGGACTCAGTACCTTTTCCATCTTTTGTTGTTGATAGTCTTTTTTCATAGTAACCTGTTTGATGGCATTGCCCAAATGTCTAAGTTGATCAGGTATCAGCTGTAATTCTTTCTTCATGTCTCTCTCACTGTCAGAGAGAACTGGGAGTTGAGAGTGAAAACTGTGAAGTACTTTTTTCATCCTGTTCATGATGTCTTCTTGTTTTTCCTTGGCTTCCTCGTATTTGTCAGCTAAGCGCTCAGCCATTTCCCGTAGACTTTTCCTCTCCTCTCAACAATAATTGAGATCTTCTAATTGTTTCTTTTTTTGGTCACGTAACAATTTCACCCTCCGCTGAATCTCCTCCTTTGCCAGGTCCTGTTTTAGAATGTACTGTTCTCTGAACACCTGGGTGGCTCTGCTGATGAGCTGAAGGCATTCTTCGGGAGGAGGAGCCATATCTTTTTCAGATGATTTCAAAAATGCTGGATTTGCAACACTACGTTGCAAAATGCTTCTAATATGCTTTTCAAAGGAATCCGGGGTTTCAGCCAGAATACGGAGGGGATACTCTGCTACTTGAACATCCTCTCGGGTACAAAGCAGGGGAGGAGACGCTGGATGGACTGTGCTTAGTAAAGGCCTGATGAGGCATTCGTAGGTACTGGTGATGCAGATCATTTTTGGCCCCAGGATGTCAGGGACGATCCAGAATCCTCGAATCGGAGCTGGCTGCCTGCATGGCAGTGGCTTTGTACAAAGAATGTGTTCTACAAAGCATTTCTATTCTGTAGCCAGTTCCTGTAAACTGTCCTTATCTTCTTCATCTGACCCAAGAAACCTGTGAAGTTTATGAATCCAAGTGAGCCCAACACTATGTACACCAGCTTCATGAGTACAGTGGTATCTTGAAGGACACCTGGGATCTCTGTGAAGTTTGATTGGACAAGAAAAGTCAGAATCAAAGGGCTCATCGTCTCCAGATGCCAGTTTCAGGGCAAGCTCCAACTCAACATACTCACACACATACAGAGATGGAATGAGGTCAGCCCTGGAATCCCAGGACTTTTCTGATGTTTGGTCATCTTCTTCTTCCCCCTCCAGCACAACACAGTGATACAGCATTCCTGATCCAGTAGCAATCACCAGGATGTTAGGGACACACGGTAAGCAGAGCACAGCACAAGCGTCGTAGCCATAGTTATCTTCAGCAGCAGGATGCATGGGCAACGGGCCCAACAGCTTGCCCACACTCCCAGGGCTGTGCAACAGGCTAATATATGTAAGGAAAGTCTCCCCATTCTCATATAAGATGTACAGTGGGTAAGCTCCTACTTCTTCTTTGCCTTTTTGTCCAAATATGTGCTTCGGGACTGCTGACAATGGCCCAAAGTCAAATGCAACTGCTGTCTCTCCCAGAGATGCAGTGTAGGCCCTTCCTTTGTTGAGTATTAGACTTTCCTCTTCTGCTTCAGAAAGTACAATGACCTTAGTCGGTGTCTGGGGCTCACGCAAAGAGAAAATTCTTATGACATTGTCTGATGTTAACAGCACTATGTGGGGATCTAGCATCTCGCTCGGATACCATGCAGCATGCTTCAGAGTCAGAGAGGTTGAACTGGTGAAAAATCTCTCAGCAACAGGAGTGGTACTACAATTCACTGTTGATTTTCCACCTTCAAATTCAGAATTCTTTCCCCATCTCTTCAGTTCAGTTCAGTTCAGTTCAGTTCAGTCGCTCAGTCGTGTCCGACTCTCCGCGACCCCATGAATCACAGCACGCCAGGCCTCCCTGTCCATCACCAACTCCCGGAGTACACTCAAACTCATGTCCACAGAGTTGGTGATGCCATCCAGCCATCTCATTCTCCGTCGTCCCCTTCTCCTCCCGCCCCCAACCTTTCCCAGCATCAGAGTCTTTTCCAGTGAGTCAACTCGTCGCATGAGGTGGCCAAAGTATTGCAGTTTCAGCTTTAGCATCAGTCCCTCCAATGAACATCCAGGATTGATCTCCTTTAGAATGGACTGGTTGGATCTCCTTGCAGTATAAGGGACTCTCAAGAGTCTTCTCCAACACCACAGTTCAAAAGCATCGATTCTTCGGCGATCAGCTTCTAATATCATAAGTCCTTTTATTCCTATAAGTGCTACATGATGTTGTGTTGGGCTTAACAAGACTTGATAGATTTCAAACAGGGGTGGATTTATGCAAAGCAATCTCTGGTACTGGGAGAGGGAGGGCTCCTCACCAACGCCTCTGGGGCCCCGAAGGCGCACGACTAAGAAGGAGCTGTCTTCTGGGTCCCACAGAAAGAGTTCCCCGCCGAGGCCCAAGACCAGGTTTCTCGTCAACAACTGAGGGGGCAGCGGCGGCGACGAAGGCAATGATGAAGCCGGCTTCTCAGTTTCGGCTGAGCTCTGGTTTTTCAGTCCCTCTCGGAGCCGCAAGAACACGGCATGGCTGGGCAGCCAGGTCTGCCACAGCTCACCGTCGCCCCCCTCTTAAGTCTTAATAACCTCTAATAGATCGGTACACTTGTCAGATGATACCATTTTCATTTCACCACTCCATCTCTCCCCTATGCTCTATTCTCCTTCCTTCTGACAGCGCCCTCTACCTCCACCATCCCACCTTTTCAAGGGATTCCAGCCCTGGGATCCCTGGGCTGTACTGGCCAAGGATTCACTTCTGCTTCTCACTGCAGTCCTGGTATGGACAGAGTTCTGTGGCCCTGGTGTCTAACACGACTCTAGAGTAGGGACTGAGGATGAAGGTTGATCTTCCTCTGAAAAGACTGAGTTGCTTGCTCTGGAGTCAGTTTTGTTATAATCGATGTGTTAACATCTCAGAAGACCTAGAAAGCATCATTAGACTTTCAGAGAAGGCAACAGTTCCTGTTTCTGATGCTAAACTCAGCTCAGGAAGAAAGGGCAAAATGATGTTCAATATCTTCTTTCAAGAAGACAAGGAAGCGTGTAAAAGAGTTTAAAAAGATTTGGGAGGAGGAATATTTTTAAAACTCAGAAAGAATTTGAGATTCAGTTATTTAGGAGACTCACTAAGATGAAAGGGAGAATTGCCCAACACTGCTACATTGCCATATTCAATCCCACAAATGAGAATCAACATTCAGTGAACATATTATTGGTAATAGATTATTGCAGATAACTAAATTATTGGTTGGCATTCTTTTGGGGGGCTATTTTTGATGTCACCAGTGACAATAAAATAGCAGAAAGTTCTTGAGATGTTACTTACTGAGAAAGTCTGTCTCCAATTCCTGTTCCATAAAACTACGCATTTCTTCAAGGTCTGATTGAAGCCAAATACTGATTTGCTCGATTTTTTCATCTCTTTCACACAGCTTGTCTATCAGATTTTTTATTTCTCTCAAGGTCTCATTACCACTTTCTACCAGTTCCTTAAAAAAATAGCATTTGGGGGTATGTGAATATAAATAGCAACAAAATAAATAAAAATATCTTGTACAAGTGAGTCATGCACAAGACAAAAATACACACACAATATTGGTAACAGTTGTGTAAAATAAGTGTCTGTACACAGAAAATTCACAACGTTCTGTAAAGGATGTTAGAAAAGTGGATTAACAAATGAGATTTAATAGAATGCTCACTAAACTCAAAATTTTAACTGGGTAGGGAAGTAGTGGTGGTGGCGGCAGCAGCATAAAAAAGCCAGCTCATCTTAGGAGCACCACAAAACTGTGGAGGAGATGCAGTACTGCTTGCAGCTTAAGAGAAAGAACTTTGCATCAGAGACAACTGAGCTTTAAATCCCCAAAAGTTCATCAACAGGCTTCCCTGGTGGCTCACATGGTCCTGCAATGCAGAAGACCTGAGTTCAGTCCATGGGTTGGGAAGATCTCCTGGAGAAGGGAATGGCCACCCACTCCGTATTCTTGACTGGAGAATTCCATGGACAGAGGAGCCTGGAGGACCACAGTCTGGTCTTGGGCAAGTCACTTCAATTGTCTGAGTCTCAGTAGCTTCATCTAAAAAAGGCATTACTAGCACTTCTCTTAGCCTCTGCTTAAGGGTTAAGCAAGGATCACAGGTAATCTTTAGTTACTTAGAAAGGAGCAGAACCAGGATTTATATTCTAGTCTACCTGCTTCTAAAGCAGGGAGAGATGGAGATGGTACATAGCTGGTAAAATGTGGAGGAAAGATAGAGTTCAGAACTGACAAATTTGCCCTAAAATAATCTGCCTTCCGTTTATGCTTGGAAATAAAAATGTCATTCCCACTTTAGCTGAAGTGGTAGAGTGGGAAGATAACTTCCCAAAGGATTAAGATTTCATGATGACATTTTATATTCTTAAGAATAAGACAACAGGCCCAAAATGGAGTCACTTACACTAAATTCCATGTCACCGAACTGAGAGACTTAATTAGTTTCAGTTCTCTCAGAAATGGAATCTTAACCAGTCCCTCAGGAATTACCTGATCAGCACTAAATAGGTAATCTGCCTGGTCGATCCCTGCCATCCCTGAAAGGGAAGTGGCCTTGCAATATGGAACCTGCCATTTTTGCCTGGAATGACTTCCTTGTTCTTGCTCCTTCTGTGTATAAAAGTCTTTCATTTTGTACAGCTCCCTAGAGCTTCTTCCTGTCTGCTAGCTAAAATGCTGCCTGATTTGTGAGGTGTTGCACAAAGCCAATAAAATTGTTAAAGCGGATTCAGTTGAGATTTGTTTGCTAACAACACAAAGAACACATTTTAGGATGTGATGATCACATGACCTCTGTCTTCCTCCCACACACACTTATCAGGTAGGTAGATATCTTAGAAATATGATACTTATGAAGGCACGAGAAAAAAGCTCACCTTAAGTGTAGTCCAAAATTCAGCCCACAAATCCGAATATTGTGCTAAATTAAAGATTTTCAAAATGCAAAGGTTACTGAAATAATTTGAACATTTTATTCAAGTCATGCTACTGTTTCTCAAAAACCATTTTTATCTATAAGTTTCTACTTCTGAAATGTCAGACTAACACTTGCCCTCCCACTGTAAAAAAGGAGAAAATGGGACTAAATATATAAAACAAATAAGTTTGCCGCAATATCCAGTTTTCAGATACTGCAGAGTGGGCAACACAGAACGGCGACACCTAAAAGAAGGGAGCCCTCCTCCGGTCACTGGGCTCTCCTGGGGATGCAAGCTGAGCAAGGCAGGCTTGCACACAGACATGGAAATCTGTTCAAAGATTAACAAATTAAATCCATCAGTATATGAAAACAGTAACAGCTTTTGAATAAGTGGATCTTACCACAGGAGTGGAAGATTGGTTTGACATTCCAAAATCAATCAGTGCAATTCTTCGCACTAACCTTGTAAAGGAGAAACACCACCTGAGCATCTCAGTAGCTGCTTGAGTCGCTGAGGTCATTCACAATGGCACTGCATGCCCATGTGACGGACCCCCTCCAGTAAATACCCTGGACACCCAACCCTGTGAGCTCCCCTACCTGGCACCAGTTTGTATGTGTCACACACCATTGCTGGGGGAATTAAATGCATACCACTGGACGTAACTCTACTGTAACTCCACTGGGAGAGGTCACCTGCAAGCTTGCACCTAGTTTCCACCAAGCCCTTTTCCCTTCACTGATTTTACTCGGTATCCTTCATTGTAACAGACAATAACCATCAAGTATCACAATGTCTGAGTCCTGTGAATCCTTCCAGCTAATCACTGGAACTGAGAATGATCTTGAGAACCTCTGAAACTTTACTAACAGCTATGAAACCTTGCTGAGAAAAATTAAGTCAGTTCTAAATAAATGGAGGTATATACTGTATTCTGGATTGGAAGTCTTTGTTAAGATGTAAATTCTCCTCAGATTGATTTATAGATTCAACACAAACTCAGTTAAGGTCCCAGCAGGAGTAGGCGTGTGTGTAGATTAATAAGCTAATTCCAGTTGAGCTATTTCAAATCCTGAAAGATGATGCTGTGAAAGTGCTGCACTCAATATGCCAGCAAATTTGGAAAACTCAGCAGTGGCCCCAGGACTGGAAAAAGTCAGTCTTCATTCCAGTCCCAAAGAAAGACAATGCCAAAGAATGCTCAAACTACCACACAATTGCAGTCATCTCACACGCTAGTAAAGTCATGCTCAAAATTCTCCAAGCCAGGCTTCAGCAATATGTGAACCGTGAACTCCCAGATGTTCAAGCAGGTTTTAGAAAAGGCAGAGGAACCAGAGATCAAATTGCCAACATCCGCTGGATCATGGAGAAAGCAAGAGAGTTCCAGAAAAACATCTATTTCTGCTTTGACTATGCCAAAGCCTTTGTGTGGATCACAATAAACTGTGGAACATTCTGAAAGAGATGGGAATACCAGACCACCTGACCTGCCTCTTGAGAAACCTGTATGCAGGTCAGGAAGCAACAGTTAGAACTGGACATGGAACAACAGACTGGTTCCAAATAGGAAAAGGAGTACGTCAAGGTTGTATATTGTCACCCTGCTTATTTAACTTATATGCAGAGTACATCATGAGGAACGCTGGGCTGGAAGAAGCACAAGCTGGAATCAAGATTGCCGGGAGAAATATCAATAACCTCAGATGTGCAGATGACACCACCCTTATGGCAGAAAGTGAAGAGGAACTCAAAAGCCTCTTGATGAAAGTGAAAGAGGAGAGTGAAAAGGTTGGCTTGAAGCTCAACATTCAGAAAACAAAGATCATGGCATCCGGTCCCATCACTTCATGGGAAATAGATGGGGAAACAGTGGAAACTGTCAGACTTTATTATTTTGGGCTCCAAAATCACTGCAGATGCTGATTGCAGCCAGGAAATTAAAAGACGCTTACTCCTTGGAAGGAAAGTTATGGCCGACCTAGACAGCGTATTAGAAAGCAGAGACATTACTTTGCCAACCAAGGTCCGTCTAGTCAAGGCTATGGTTTTCCAGTGGTCATGTATGGATGTGAGAGTTAGACTGTGAAGAAAGCTGATCGCTGAAGAATTGATGCTTTTGAACTGTGGTGCTGGAGAAGACTCTTGAGAGTCCCTTGGACTGCAAGGAGATCCAACCAGTGCATTCTAAAGGAGATCAATCCTGGGTGTTCATTGGAAGGACTGATGCTAAAGCTGAAACTCCAATACTTTGGCCATCTCATGCGACGAGTTGACTCACTGGAAAAGACTCTGATACTGGGAGGCATTGGGGGCGGGAGGAGAAGGGGACGACAGGGAATAAGATGGCTGGATGGCATCACCGACTCGATGGACATGAGTTTGAGTGAACTGCGGGAATTGGTGATGGACAGGGAGGCCTGGCGTGCTATGATTCATGCGGTCGCAAAGAGTCGGACACGACTGAGTGACTGAACTGAACTGAACTGAAAGCTTATATGGAAATCAAAATGTCTAAAATAGCCAAAATGATTCTAACAGAGAAGTACAAATGAGAAGAACTTGCATTACATGATTTCCAGATTGCATATGAAACTATAGCAATCAGGACAGTGTGATGTTGGTATAAATTCAATTACTTAGAATAAAGGAACAGATCCATAAAACTGATTTTTTTAAAAACTCATTGAGTAATACAATGCTAAAAGGAAAGTCTTTTCAAAAATGGTGCTGGAACAACTGAATATGCATAAGAGAAAACCATTATATCTCAACCCTTACCTCATACCATATGAAAGAGTTAACTTGAACAGGGATCTAGATATTAAAGCTGAAAAACTAGCTGGTGATGGACAGGGAAGCCTGGCATGCTGCAGTTCACGGAGTCGCAAAGAGTCATACATGACTGAATGACTAACACACTTTCACTATACAGCTATAAAAAAGCAAACAATGACATATGCAACAACATAGATGGGTCTTTAAAAAGTTTTCTGAGTAAAAGGAGCCAGGTACAGAACGGTACATGTTCTATCGTTCCATTATATCAATCCTTAAGGACAGAAGGCCCTGTCCTTCAGTGGCTTCTAGGGACTGGAAGTAGACTGGGAAATCAACCATAAAGAGACACAAGGGATGCTTTTCAATGATGAGAATGTTCTGTATCTTTCTTGTAGTGGTTCTGATGGTATGTCCACCTGTCAAAACTCATTGAACTTAAGATGGGTACATTTTATTATATCAAACCAGCAACACGGATTTAAACAAAACAAAACTGTATTTTTTTATATGTAAAAGGTCACTTGTGACACATTACTTACTCTGAAGATCTGTCAGCTGACAGGACAGGTCACTTGAGGAGCGCCTGAGGTCTTCTTCTCCCCTTTCATATTGCTCTATGTTGTCCTTTAGGTATGCAATATACTGGAAATTAAAGGTGTGTGGTTGCTTTAAGCTGTTGGTTTATAGTAGGCTAATTATCTGTGTAGTCACTTAGCAAACATTTATTGATCCCTCCTCCGTGTGTCCTCCCATTCCAGCTGCAAAGGTGACAGTGATAAACACAGCCCTTGCTAAGTTAACATTCTGGTGAGGGAAATAAAGGACCTTGCTTCCTAGTAAGCATTTCAACTTCACCCAGATAAACATGATATTCTGAATTTGCCACAAAAATGAACTAAAAGGTATGCTGCCTAAATGCACTGTGTCCACAGGAAAAAAATTATCCTTTTGGCAAAATGTGTGTCCAGTATATGCTACAAGGCAGCAATGTTGCCCCACTGGAGGTATTCATAGGACCTCAGAGAGATGAATTATCAAGTCAGGAGACCCTATGGAATTGCTCACTCTAGTTGGATGTTTCATTGGGTTGGGTGGCAGTGACAGCAGTGGTTTGGATATCAGAGACATGGCTTTCTGTTCTAACTACCCAGTGCTCAGGAACTCTAAAGTCTGGGAACTCTGAAAATGTGGGTTTGGGGATATAAAGTAGGCATTGGCTCATTTCAAGACAGAAATTGTCAAACACTATAAACTACTGATAAAAATCTTAGAAATGGTCCCAGTGCCCTAGGAGAAGACATGGACCTATTCCATAGGACTGTTCATAAGGATGTGCTAGAGGGGCTCTCCTGCACCTTTGACCCATGTCAGTCTTTGCAGAGCTTGTTGGCAGGTTTTGTAGTAAATCTAAGTGAAAGCTGCTGCTGCTAAGTCACTTCAGTCGTGTCCGACTCTGTGCGACCCCACAGACGGAAGCCCACCGGGCTCCCCCGTCCCTGGGATTCTCCAGGCAAGAACACTGGAGTGGGTCGCCATTTCCTTCTCCAATGTGTGAAAGTGAAAAGTGCAAGTGAAGTCGCTCAGTCGTGTCCGACCCTTAGCGACCCCATGGACTGCAGCCTACCGGGTTCCTCCATCCATGGGATTTTCCAGGCAAGAGTACTGGAGTGGCTTGCCATTGCCTTCTCCGTAAGTGAAAGCTACCATAAGCCAAATCCAAGTCATCATTCTTGCTCTCTTTGAACATGGATCACCGTTTATAGACTTGTCTAGTTCAGGTGGCTTCCTGTAACTATTAGTCCCCTTTTCGGTCTTTTAGTCCCCCTTTTGGTCTCCACTTTTACTGTTTCTTCTTTCAAAATTGTCTTTCTTCCGAACTCTGTTCACACCTCACTGTTCTCATTAACTGTCCTCAAGGAATCTCACTCTCTCCCAGGTGTAAATCCCACCTCTATGCTAATGGCACCAGGTCAGATTTTTTCCTGGAGCTCCTCATCTGGTGTGATTAAATGCTCCTGCTCTGGGTGACTATGTATATGTGCCCTGGGTGGATTGTCACACTTAACAACCAAATTGTAATTATACATTTGTTTACCTGTCTCCCCAGCCAGACGGTGAGCTTTCTAAGGGTTTGGGACAGAGTCTTACCCATATTTGAATTCACTGTTTCTTCCCTAGAACTTGGGACTCAGTGATGCTTAAAATGTTTGTTGAATGAAGGGATGAGATCATTAAAACAAAGAGTGATGAATGAATAAGACATAAATATAGGGTCATCCAGAGCCTAGTAGATGAACCTTGAATGCAAAACAGAACTTTTAGAATCAATGTTTCACATAGTCATCCATTTGCTCACCCATTACCAAAATAGCAATGAAAATTCCAACTAAATCAATAAATAATCTACATCATCTTGATAGGAAGACAGTCTTGTGGAATGTTTCATAGGTGGATGAAATTCCTTACAAGGTTGTTTCAAGGCTAGAAGGATGAAGATGTTGGATGTGTGTGGGTTACTGCCATTGGTACCTGGGCTCCGTGGAGCACATCTATCTTTTCAAAGTAGACTCATATCTCTTATGTCATTTAATTACACCATAAAAACACATGATATTAGATAGATAATTGTTGCCATTTAGAGTCTGAGTGCTGTAGGACTGCCCAAAGTCACACTACAGGGTTACTACTGAGTGACAGACTCAAATAAGTAAATCTTAAGTATAAATAAGCAAAACTTAATCTTTTGAGATTAAGACTTTCTTTTTTTTTTTTTTTGAGATTAAGACTTTCATTTTAGGGGTTGGATGAACAAATTCCTTTGCTATAAAAAGAACTATGATTAATCTGAAACAATCTAACTTTTAAAACAGGCACAAGACTGAACAGATACTTCACAAAGAAAGTCTCCAAGTAGCGAACAACATATGAATCGTTTCCTGAATCATCAGGAAATACAAATTAAAAACACAGTGGGTCACAGCTACACACCCTCCAGAATGATTAAATTGAAAAAGGCTGAGTTTTGCTTAGAATCAGGAATAACTATGCTCTCTTACACTACAGATGGGAGTGGCAGTGACTATATGACCCTCTATGGCTCTGGATTCCACTTGAGCTGTTTACCCAAAAGAAATAGGTAACTAAATTCATCAAAATACATGTATAGAATTTTCACGGTAGTAGTCCAAATTAGAAACTCTCCAAACCCCCATCAACAGCAGAGTGTATAAACTATAGTACAAACAATGGAATACAATACATACAAACAGTACAATTCAATACAGAACTAAGAATGAATGAACTGTAACTTCACTCAATAATAAGAAACCTGGGAAACATAATTTTGGGCAAAAGAATATGTACTGTATCATTCCATACGTATAATGTTCAAAAACAGGCAGAACGCGTCTATAGTGTTAAAAGTCAGTATAGCATATTGTGGGAGAGTATAGTATATGATATAGTATGTTGTGGGAAGCTCAATGACAGGAAGGCCCATAGAGGACACAGAAGACAGTATCTGGATTCTGTGGATGGTTGCTTTGTTTCTTGATCTAGGTGTTGGATATTCAGTGTGTTCATTAAGCTGTGTATGATTCGGGCACTTCTCTCTGTGTACTTTAAGTTTCACTTAGAAAGTTTCAAGAGTTATTCTCTCCTTTTCTCTCATACCTAGTACAGATATGGAAATCAACCATGACCATCATACAAAGTAAAGTGCTCTTGAACTTACCTCTTTTAATCTTTTATTTTCCAGGATCAAAGCATCTGTTTTTAGGTCATGTAAATAGATTTCACTTTCTAAGCTTTTAAAAATTTCCAAATGAGCTTTGGTTTTATAGCTTTCATGCTCTCTTAACTGTTTCAACTCCTCCTTCACTTTCTTCTGCTCAAACATAAAATCCACAATTACCTTATAGAGTTCAACTAGCAGGGCACCAGTGTATTAAGTTGCCTGCACCACATTCAGAGAAGGGTTCTAATTACAGCTGACCCTTGAACAATGCGGGAGTGAGGGGCACCGACCCCTGCCCAGTCAAAAATATGGGTATAACTTTACAATTGGTACTCTATTACCAGTTTCACATCCCCTGATTGAACCAACCACAGACCGTGTAGTGCATTCATTGAAAAAAATAATTCACAAATATATGGACACATGCAATTCAAACCTATATTGTTAAAGGGCCGACTGTAATTCCATGACCATCAGCAGAGGCTATGAACATCTTCCCTTGAAAAACTTTATATTAACTCCAAAGCTAATGGACTCTGGGAAGCAAGTCTACAGATCCCAAGTTAAGAGCCAAAGTCATGCTATTGAGACAACTTCACAAATTAGAATATATCTTGATATATAAACAATTGCCTGGCAAAATGGGGAAGAAGGAAGTAGAATTTATTGAGGCTCTTTCAGGGAGGATTTGATATTTGCTATTTCTCAAAGAATATTACCTTATGGATTTCTCTGAATTCTCTAGTCAGTTTTAAATTATTATACTGTTATAAATTACATAATCTTTGTGTATTGTATAGTTGCCCCTAGCAGCATCCTATTAGGAAAACAGAATTATATATATAATATGTTGTTCTGTTGGTTGTTTAGTCACTAAATGGTGTCTGACTTTTTTGCAATCCCATGGAGTGTAGCCCACCAGGCTCCTCTGTCCATGGAATTTCCCATGCCATATACTGGAGTGGGTTGTCATTTCCTTCTGCAGGGGATCTTCCCAACCCAAGGATTGAACCTGAATCTCCTGTGTCTCCTGCATTGGCAGGCAGATTCTTTACTGCTGAGCCAGTGGAGAAGCTCATATATATAGCATCCTTATAATTTTCCCCTTCATATTTTTCTATTTCCATAACACATTAAAAGTTACTTTTGATAGTGAATCTCAAAGAATACATTTTATGTTTAATCAACTCCACATACATACATATGTTTATCACTAACTATTGATTATAAAATGTTAAAAGGTAGTAAACATCCATTTACCTGCTCCTGTTTCATTCACTCTCCTAACCCCTACAACCTTTGCCCATTACCATTGTCTTCATAGGAATTTGCCAGAATAACAGATACAAAAAGAAGCTTACAAAGCATAATCCAATCTCTACTTTTTAAATAGGGCTTCCCAGGTGCTCAGTGACAAAGAATCTGCCTGCAATGCAGGAGACACAGGAGATGTGGGTTTAATCCCTGGGGCAGGAAGATCCCCTGGAGAAGGGCATGGCAACCCACTCCAGTATTCTTTCTGGAGAATCTCCATGGACAGAGGAGCCTGGTGGGCTACAGTCCTTCAGTCACAAAATTGTCGGACACAACTATTGCAATTTAGCACGCATGACACCTTTTAAGTAAGGAAAATGAACCCTCCCCCAGTGAGTGATTTTCCAGTGGTAACAGGTTACACATTAATCGCTTCTAAAGCTGATCTCTCTCCCTCTACACATACACACACACGTGTATATATATATATATATATATATATATATATATATATATATATATATATATGTCTCCAGCAGAGGCGTGGGTAGGCGATGGCCTGCTTCAGGGTCGGGGGCATTGAGTGTGGCAGTGTGTGCACAGGCCCTTTTGAAGGATGTCGCCGTTATCTTCACTACCTTCGCCATTGTTTGGTCTCAGGTCAAACAACAGGGAGGGAACACAGTCTCGCCCATCAACAGAAAATTGGATTAAAGTTGTACTGAGCATGGCCCCACCCATCAGAATGAAACCCAGTTTCCCCCACAGTCAGTCTCTCCCATCAGGAAGCCTCTTATCCTTCTCCTTCAGAGGGCAGACAGAATGAAAACCACAATCACAGAAAGCTAATCAAACTGATCACATGGACCACAGCCTTGTCTAACTCAATGAAACTATGAGTCAGGCCGTGCAGGGCCACCCAAGATGGACGGGTCATGGTGGAGAGTACCAACAAAACGTGGTCCACCGGAGAAGGCATTGGCAAACCACTTCAGTATTCTTGCTCTGACAACTCCATGAACAGTATGAAAAGGCAAAAAGATATGACACTGAAAGATGAACTCCCCAGGTCGGTAGGTGCACAATATGCTACTATAGAAGAGTGGAGAAATAACTCCAGAAAGAATGAAGAGATGGAGCCAAAGTGAAAACAATGCCCAGTTGTGGATGTGACTGGTGATGGCAGAAAAGTCCAAAGTTGTAAAGAACAATACTGCATAGGAACCTGGAATGTTAGGTCCATGAATCAAGATAAATTGGAAGTGGTCAAACAGGAGATGGCAAGAGACATTTTAGGAATCAGTGAACTGGCTCATTAGAAAAGACCCTGATGCCGGGAAAGACTGAAGGCAGGAGGAGAAGGGGACGACAGAGGATGAGATGGTTGTGAAGGAGGAAACAGACAGAGCTGGACTCCATCTTAGGCTAGGCTGCGAACATTAGGCTACATGCATAGTCACCCTCCCAATGGACTCTGAACTTTGTGCCCGGTGTCTATAGAAGTGGTATACCAATGGGAAACCAGACCTGGATAAAAGAGCCTCAGGACTTGTACTTGGACTCTCCGTTGCCTAAAAGAATATGCTAATTATCTCTGTAACAGAACAAAGTCGTAAATTTCATTATGTTTATCGGGATATGACCGCAGTTCTATTGATAAATGTCCACTGTTTATCTAGCCTTGTGACACATGAATCATGGGTTAACTTTGATCATATCTCTCTTTTACCTTATCCAGACTAGTTTCAAGGAATTTGGGGAGGTGGGTTTGAGCAAGTACACTTACGGTATATAAGGTTTTCACAAAAACTGGTCGGGGTCCTTGGCTAAGAGGAGACTCTGCCTTGGGCCTGCCGGTGTAATAAACTGCACTCCACTATCTGCATTGTCCTTCTGAGTGAGTTTGTTTCCCGGAACGCATGGCTACAACAGTTGGTTGGCATCACCAACTCAATGGACATGAGTTTAAGCAGGCTCCAGGAGTTGGTGATGGACAGGGAAGCCTGGCATGCTGCAGTCCAAGGGGTCGCAAAGAGAAGGACATGACTGAGTGACTGAACTGAACTGAACTGAACTAAAATGGACTGGAATGGGTGAATTTAATTCAGATGACCATTGTATCTAATACTGTGGGCAAGAATCCCTTGGAAGAAATGGAGTAGCCATCATAGTCAACAAAAAAGTCTGAAATGCAGTACTTGGATGCATTCTCAAAAATGACAGAATGATCTCTGTCTGTTTCCAAGGAATACCATTCAATAGCACAGTAATCCAAGTCTATGCCCCAACCAGTAATGCTGAAGAAGCTGAAGCTGAACCGTTCTTTGAAGACCTACAAGACCTTCTAGAATTAACAGCCAAAAAAGATGTCCTTTTCATCATAGGGGACTGGAATGCAAAAGTAGGAAGTCAAGAAACACCTGGAGTAACAGGCAAATTTGGCCTTGCAGTACAAAATGAAGAGGGCAAAGGTTAACAGAGTTAGGCCAAGAGAACACACTGGTCATAGCAAACACCCTCTTCCAACAACACAAGAGAAGACTCTACACACGGACATCACCAGATGGTCAATACTGAAATCAGGTTGATTATATTCCTTGCAGCCAAAGATGGAGAAGCTCAATACAGTCAGCAAAAACAAGATGGGGAGCTGACTGTGGCTCAGATGATGAACTCCTTATTGCCAAATTCAGACTTAAATTGAAGAAAGTAGGGAAAACCACTAGACCATTCAGGTATGACCTAAATCAAATCCCTTATGATTATACAGTGGTAATAACAAATTCAAGGGATTATATCTGATAGACAGAGTGCCTGATGAACTATAGATGGAGGTTCATGACATTGTACAGGAGGCAGTGATCAAGACCATCCCCAAGAAAAAGAAATGCAAAAAGGCAAAATGGTTGTCTGAGGAGGCCTTACAAATAGCTGAGAAAAGAAAGCGAAAGGCAACGGAGAAAAGGAAAGATATACCCATTTGAATGCAGAGTTCCAAAGAATAGCAAGGTGAGATAAGAAAGCCTTCCTCAGCAATCAATGCAAAGAAATAGTGGAAAACATTTGAATGGGAAGGACGAGAGATCTCTTCAAGAAAATTAGAGAAATCAAGGGAACATTTCATGCAAAGATGGGCACAATAAAGGACAGAAATGGTATGGACCTAACAGAAGCAGAAGATATTAAGAAGAGGTGGCAAGAATACATGGAAGAACTATACAAAACAGACCTTCATGACCCAGATAACCATGATGGTGTGATCACTCACCTAGAGCCAGACATCCTGGAATGCGAATTCAAGTGGGCCTTAGGAAGCATCACTATGAACAAAGTTAGTGGAGGTGATGCAATTCCAGTTGAGCTATTACAAATCCTGAAAGATGATGCTGTGAAAGTGCTGCACTCAATATGCCAGCAAATTTGGAAAACTCAAGCAGTGGCCACAGGACTGGAAAAGGTCAGTTTTCATTCCAATCCCTAAGAAAGGCAATGCCAAAGAATGTTCAAACTACCACACAATTGCACTCATCTCACACACTAGCGAAGTAATGCTCAAAATTCTCCAAGCCAGGCTTCAACAGTACATGAACTGTGAACTTCCAGATATTCAGGCTGGATTTAGAAAAGCAGCGGGACCAGAGATCAAATTGCTAACAACCATTGGATCATAGAAAAAGGAAGAGAGTTCCAGAAAAACATCTACTTCTGCTCTATTGACTATGCTAAACCTTTGTGTGGATCACAACAAACTGAAAAATTCTTAAAGAGATGGTAATATCAGACCACCTTACCTGCCTCCTGAGAAATATGTATGCAGGTCAAGAAGCAGCAGTTAGAACTGGGCATGTAACAAGGGGCTGGTTCCAAATTGGGAAAGGAGTACATCAAGGCTGTACATTGTCACCCTGCTTATTTAACTTATATGCAGAGTACATCATGCGATATGCTAGGCTGGCTGAAGCAAGCTGGAATCAAGATTGCTGGGAGAAATATCAATAACCTCAGATATGCAGAAGACACCACCCTTATGGTAGAAAGCGAAAAAGAACTAAAGAGCCTCTTGATGAAAGTGAAAGGGGAGAGTGAAAAAGTTGGTTTAAAACTCAACATTCAAAAACCCAAGATCATGGCATCCAGTCCTATCACTTCATGGCAAATAGATGGGGAAACAATGGAAATAGGGAGAGACTTAATTTTGGGGGGCTCCAAAATCACTGCAGATGGTGACTGCAAGCCATGAAATTAAAGGAAGGTTGCTCCTTGTAAGAAAAGCTATGACCAACCTAGACAGCATATTAAAAAGCAGAAACATTACTTTGCCAACAAAATTCCATCTAGTCAGAAAGGGAAGAAGAACTAAAGAGCCTCTTGATGAAAGTGAAAGGGGAGAGTGAAAAAGTTGGCTTAAAACTCAACATTCAAAAACCAGGTTTTTCCAGTAGTCAAGTATGGACGTGAGAGTTGGACTATAAAGAAAGCTGAGCACCGAAGAATTGATGATTTTGAACTGTGGTGTTGGAGAAGACTCTTGAGAGTCCCTTAGACTGCAAGGAGATCAAAACAAGTCAATCCTAAAGGAAATCAGTCCTGAATATTCATTGGAAGGACTGATGCTGAAGCTGAAACTCCAATACTTTGGCCACCTGATGGGAAGAACTAACTCACTGGAAAAGACCCTGATGCTGGGTAAGATTGAAGGCAGGAGGAGAAGGGGATGACAGAGGGTGAGATCATTGGATGGCATCACCGAATCAATGGACATGAGTTTGAGCAGGCTTCGGGAGTTGGTGACGGACAGGGAAGCCTGGCGTGCTGCAGTCCGTGGGGTCACAAACAGTCAGACTCCACTGAACTACTGAACTGAACTGAACATATATATACATACACATATATATACACACGTGTGTATCTATATACACGTGTGTATGCTGTGACTAAAAATTTCAACTGCTAAGTCGCTCCGTCGTGTCCGACTCTTAGCAACCCAATGGATGGCAGCCCACCAGGCTCCGCCATCCGTGGGATTCTCCAGGCAATAACACTGTAGTGGGTTGCCATCTCCTCTTCCAATGCACGAAAGTGAAAAGTGAAAGTGAAGTCGCTCAGTCATGTCTGACTCTTCGTGACCCCATGGACTGCAGCCTGCCAGGGTCCTCTGTCCATGGGATTTTCCAGGCAAGAGCACTGGAGTGGATTGCCATTGCCTTCTCCGCTAGTGGAGCTGCTGCTGCTGCTAAGTCACTTCAGTCGTGTCCGACTCTGTGTGACCCCATAGATGGAAGCCCACCAGGCTCCCCCGTCCCTGGGATTCTCCAGGCAAGAACACTGGAGTGGGTTGCCATTTCCTTCTCCAATGTGTGAAAGTGGAAAGTGAAAAGTGAAAGTGAAGTCGCTCAGTCGTGTCCGACCCTTAGCGACCCCACGGACTGCAGCCTACCAGGCTCCTCCATCCATGGGATTTTCTAGGCAATAGTACTGGAGTGGCTTGCCATTGCCATCTCCGCTAGTGGAGCTAGGTAAGTGCTATTGTCTATATATACCAATATTCTAATGAAAGAAAAAAAGAATGACTATATTGATACTTTACCGTGTTGTTAATGTATCTTATAAAGTCTCTTGTAAACTGAGAAATATTATTATTCAGTAAATTTTGTTCATTTTTTTGTGCTATAAAAAAAAACAGAAAAAAATAACTACTCACAATGTTATTTAAATAAAAGAAAATAAGACATATGCCTGGTTTTAAAGACCAAATACTATTTTAAGCCTTATGACCAAAATCAGAAGTCAGGTGCTTCCCAATGCTGCTTCCACCCCTGTGTTTGACTCTTCAGAATCAACTATTTTTAACTCATTTTTACGTTTTCTTCTTCCTTTAAAATTTTTTCTGAAAAATTTTTTCTTTATAAAATTTTTTTTCCTTTTCTTTCTTAAATTTTTTCCTACTTCCTGATATAGTAGAGGATAGACACTCCTATCATCACATCTCCTGTGAACACTCACATCCTTCATGTTTCCTTCCTCTAACCTCGTCATTAATTACAGATTTCGTTTAAATGAATTCCAACTGTTTGGATCATTCTGATAATACAAAGTTTGTTCACTGATGAGACAAATGGTACAGTATGACTATATTTCTTTTCTCGTATAGTTTTTGTTTGTTTTTCCTGGAGTTAAAAATTACCTCACTTAAAAAAAAACTTAGTTTTCCATGTATAATATCATTAATTCACACCAAATCTATAATAGAATTGTAAAATCTTTATGAAAATTACTTCCCATGTGGTCAAACACGTTAGGTAGCCCATCAGTTCCATTCTTCTGCCCTCCCGCACTGCCTTCTGTACATTTTTCTTTAGTCCTACTGCAAAGCTGACCTCCTGAGACTTCCCCTTCCATCTCTCTCATGTTAGACCTCCTGCTTTTTGAAACTCATACCCTCTTCTTTCTCTTAATTTATTTCTTTTATTTGTTGAAGCAAATTTTGTGTAGCTTCCTGAGACACAGTAGATGAGATCTTAAACATCTAAATATATCTCTATTCTACATATCTAGTTGACTGATAGTTCGGTTGGGTATCTAACGTAGGAAATCTTTTCTCTCAAAATTTTGAAGGCAATGTTTTCTAAATTCTAATGTTATACTGATGCTAAGAAGTCTGAAACCATTCTGGTACCTAATCTTTTGTGTAAAATCTGCTTTTTCTCTCTAGAAGCCTTTACAATCTTCACTCTCTCTTTTTTTCCTCCTGAAATCCAGTGATGTGGCTTAGTTAGTGTCTTTTCTTTCATATATTGTATTGGGAATCTGATAGGCCCTTTCAAATAGGAAATTCATATTGTCCAATTCTGAGAAATATTTTTGTAACATTTTATTGATAACTTTATACTTTCCATTTTTCTGTCTTCCCTGATAGTTAGATATTTGACATCTCAGAATAATTTTATAATTTTCTTACCCTTTATCCTGTTATCTCCTTTTTTTTTCTATTTTTGGAGAAATCTTCTTAACTTTTTTACAATCCTCTTATTGAATTCTAAAATATTAGTTGTTATATTTTTTATTTCTACTAACTCTTTCATGTTCTCTGTTCTTGTAAGCATCTTGTTTTTTCATAAATGCAATATCTTATTTTATTTCTCTAAGAATACACCTTTAAGATATATTCTCTATAAAAGAAAGAATATATATTCTCTGCAACAAAGAGAATATATATGCATTATGTATAATATTACAGGGAGAATATGTACTTCCCGAGAATCTATATTATGTTCTTTGTGTTGTCCAGGTTTCTACCAAATCTCTTTTTCTGTCTGCTTTAGTTTCTGTCATTCATGTTGGAGTTTTTTCCTAAGATGTCTGGGGATTTTTTACTATCTAACCGTATACATGAGTAAGGGACTAAAAGGTTTAGTTCCTACTATCTGAAGCACATTGCTCTTACGTCTCCTTGCCTTTCCTCCTGCCTTCCCTTCTTCTACTTTCTTCAGTGTTTTACCCCTTTGCTTTGACTTAAGAGAATCAGTCCTTGCAGTATACTGCAATATATTGCTTACTCATAGTGCTTCTTATATCCTCCACCCAGTGCAAGAAGGGATGGAGGAAAGTTGGAGAAGTAGATATCTGGCAACAGAATATATACACATTGTAAGTCTTGGTAAAAGTGGTAAAAGGTGAAGAAAGTTCTGGGTTAACCAAAGGAAAACCTAGCAAAAGCGGAAACCAACTGAGGACTGGGAACCAGACCAATTACTTCGGCGTTTATTCTTATATTTTAAAAATCCACCCTCTTTGACAATGACCGCTATTCACTTTGAATATATATTTCACATTTCAGCATCTGGGCTTTCATGTGACTGCCCTGTTTTGACACACTGTTTTAATTCCCATTCCCACAGTCATCTTTGCCAGCTGGTCAGTCCCACCACAGTGCACATTTTTTACTCCCATTCCAGTACTTTCTGTAATTTTAGTCCTGGCCTCCTGATTCCAGTGGCATTTCTTCTACCATCTAGAAGATAGAAATGCTGGAAGTTGTCCTGCTTAAGAACCTAAATTCTTGGATAATGACCCTTCACTCCCCAGGTTCAAGACAAGAGTCACACCTCTAGGATGGTTCTAGATCTGTGAACTTTTAGGTTCAGGTTTAGATGACCACAGCCAACTTTTGGGGGAGAATCATTGTTTTTTATATTAAACACACACATGGTTGTGCCATGCACTAAAACACAAAGCATGCTTTCAGACATATTTCATATCCTGTATGAAGCCCCCAGATCTGAGACAAGTTCTTATCTATCTCTGCCTTAGGGTTAGATTAGCGAAAAAAATCTAAGGAGTACCTATTTGATAAATTGTTAAAGTCATAGCTGGAAAAAGATATAATTTGTAAACTTATGTTGCTGCTGAGTGGCGTCAGTAGTGTCCGACTCTGTGCGACCCCATAGATGGCAGCCCACCAGGCTCCCCTGTCCCTGGGATTCTCCAGGCAAGAACACTGGAGTGGGTTGCCATTACCTTCTCCAATGCATGAAAGTCAAAAGCAAAAGTGAAGTCACTCAGTCGTATCCGACTCTTCGCGACCCCATGGACTGCAGCCTACCAGGCTCCTCCGTCCATGGGATTTTCCAGGCAAGAGTACTGGAGTGGGGTGCCATAAACATAAAAAATGTTCCACATTTACCTTTACCACAAGGTAAAGAAATTGGTTCTACCTTTACCAAGTACAGACAGAAACTATATAATATAGTTGTTACTAATTCTTAGTTTTAAACAGTCTTTAAAAGAGAAGAAGAAAAATTTGACAAGAGTTAACAGTAAGATTGTGGTTGGATAAGACGAAACTAGAAGAGGCAAAAACTGGAGAATGAAGAATTACAGATAATGGAGAAAGCTTGAGAGAACTTCACTATTGGTTTGTGATGAATGACCCACCTTGTGTTAGCATTCAACAGTGAAATCCGTACCTGGGCTTGAAGTCAATTACTAAGTACTTCATATCTACCTGTAACAATTTCAGAGAGATTTTCAAATTTTCTGTTTTTGTACGTGAATTCTTCTTCTGCCACCTGAAGCTGTGGAAGACACTCGACTAACTCAACTTCCTTTTCTTTGCTAATTTGCTCTTCTTCAGCGAATCTTTGCTTGAAAGACAGAAAGCTGATCGTGAGGTATGATTATGGAGAATTCACACAATATTCTAGAGTAAAAGGTAAGTTCATTGACGTGGAACGTTCTGTCTTGGACACTTCTTATCCTAAATTTCATAGAAAGATATCTGGCACACACTAGATATTTAATAAATATTTGTTGGCTGACTCACTGACTCTCTGGCAATCTATAATATTAGGAGATAAATTCGCTGGGCTCTCCAAAGATCCTTTCAGTTCTATAGCTTGACTGCTATGGTTCTATTGCTGTTACCTTATATGTGCCCTAAAACATAATTGAGAAACTTTCTTTTGATTGATTATACATTATGAAACCTGGAGGAGGGAATGGCAACCCACTCCAGTATTCTTGCCTGGAGAATCCCATGGACAGAGAAGCCTAGGGTGCTACAATCCATGGGGTCGCAAAGAGTCAGACACAACTGGGTGACTAAGCACAAGCACTGTAAAACAAAATATATGCCAGCTCTACGAAATGTGGATGTAAGTAAGAAACGGGGAGGGGGTAGAAATTAATGGATATACTACTACAATAAATGGGTTAAAAGTGCCCAAAGCAAAACATGAAAATGCCTGCTTACTTATTCAAACTCAGGTTTTATTTAGTTTCAAATGGAATAAAGTTGAGTCTCTCTCAGAAAGTGAGGGTGGACTTAAACTAATGACTAAGGCAAAGACAGCCAACTGACATGTACTATCCACTCTCCTGTCCTGTAATGTCAGGACCCCTGAGTTTTAGCTGAGCAGATGGCTGCCAAGGAGAGTGATTTCTCAGCTTCCCTACCAGGTGGGTGTGACCAGTGAGTTTGTGAGCAGAAGTGGGGTATGCCATTTCTGGGTCCTGCCCCTAAAACAGGAAGAAGTATATGCTTCCTGGGTCCTTCCTCTTTCCCCTTGCTGGAAGAGGATGAGAATGGAAGCTGACACTTGGACCCGCAGATGTTAGCCTCATGCTGAGGATGGCAGAGCTGCCTTTCCAGCCCTCAACCCCCTCCCTTCAGCCTGTACCAGGGAAGAGAAATAAAAATCTCTCTTCTGTAATGACCACGTCAGGGGCTTCTTAACTAGATACAAGACTCTTAAGATTTAAACAGGCCACACCTGACCCAGTTTACTTTAATTTTTTATTTTTATCTAAGTTGAACACACACATAATTTAAAAGAAACCTAAATGCCAGCAACATCAGGCCTGTCTCCCCAACGGGAGGTGCCCTTTCAACACAGCCAACCAGAGGCTAATGTCCATTGACCCCACCTAGGTGATAACTCAGCCCAAGAGAAAGAGTCCCACAGGGGTGGATGTGAAGTCCTCCCTGGCTAGAAGCCTCATGTTCAAATTGGAGCCAACATCTCTTGGGCATACCTTCCAGGTCCATACCAGGGACATGCCCTTTTAAAAGAGGCACCAAATCCAGGAAAGCCCAATGCTCTGGTTTCCCATTAGTTATTCTCCTGGTCAAGAGGCAGCACACCAATAAAGTGTTGTTCTGCACAAGCCATGTTGCCTGATAATACCACTGATAATCCATCTTTATCAGGTTACCAGGAGAAGGAGCCAGAAAGTTAAGCCAAAATCAATTTCCCAATAAAAGACAGAGGATTGTTAACCCTTCAGTGCACATCTTGCTTATGTTCAATGTATTTTGGCCTCTTTTTGATAGAGCACCTTGCTAATTACAATAATATAGTGATTTAATGGCCTGATAGGTCCCCTTCCATATTGTCATTAGAATCCTTATGAATAACACAGAAGGACAAAAACAACATAAAACATCATAATATAAAATTATTACAATGTAGAATCAGGAGTAAATTTCTCCAGACTGCACTGTTCAGAAATTCAATCATGTATTACCTATACTATGTTCTCTAAAAAAAGAATAGCATAACAATGGCTGCCTTCCTCACATAAGGAAGTCCGTGCATACTTTAATTCATTCCCATTGCCTGCACAACGGTTAGGCTGCCAGCACCACCCTAACAAGAAACCATGCTCTTGTTTTATGCTTAGAGAGAGGACGGTACCAGGTGCTGCTGCTGATCAGGCAAGGGGGTGTTTGCCTGCTGGCTCGGCTTCTTGGAGGTGGGCAGCTTCTTCAGATCATTCAAATCCTCCCTCAGCTTCCCTGTGTCCTGAGCCATGTGCATATGTAGCCCAGTAATGAAAGACTCACTATGAAACCTACTGATTTCACTTTCCCTCCCTGTGAATTTGGGTTCTGTCCATCCAGAGGTCTTCTGGTGAGAATGATCCCACCAAGGGTACAATAATACTCCCATAAACCAAAATCTGAGGTTACTGCCTCTCAATCTGGGGCTCCTCATGCCTATTGAACTAAAGGCATAAATGGGATTCCAATGTGTCTGGGGTTATTGATGATGATTTTCAAGGGGAAAAGGGATTTATAATAGTAGCACCCAGGCTGCCATCTGTCCATGTCTTCGTGTAAATGAGACACAGGTGGACACAGCCCTGCAGGGGGCACATGGCCTGGCAAACAGACTATCTGCAGCAATTTTCTTATCTGCAGTCTTACACTTCTAATTTACTTATTTTGCCTTATTTCATTGGATAAGCTTGAATGCAATGTTAAATGGTGTCCTCGTCTTACTCTTGACTGTCCTCATTGGTTTATCATTAAGTATGATGGGTAAAATCCGTCATCTCTGTTTCAAAAATCATCTGAGATGATGACTACTTCTGACCATCCCTCAGTTACCATTCTAAGTCAAGCTACTCGGCATATTGATCTCACTTCCTAATTGGTCTTCCTGTAGCCACCACTGCTTTCCTAAATTCTGTTCAATATAGCACCTAGAGTGATCCTATTTAAGTGAAAGCCATATTATTTCAGAATAAAGAATCTTCACTCAGAACCTTCCAATGGCTTCCCAGCCCATGCAGAGCAAAAGACAGTGTATTCACAAGACCTTACAATGAGGGGCAGGCCTGGAGTTGCCCCTTTTAGATCTCCCCTCAAGGAAGAATTCACTGACTTGTGGCAAGGAAAGTGGCTAGCTGACAGTCTTCCGGGTGGCTGGCTCCTTTAGAGTGACCTTGGCTATCTAACCAAGACCATGCTCTTCAGTGGCCTCCAACTAATTGTGTGAGCAAGGAGACGGTACAAGGGTGAGGCCATTTCTGCCCAAGGCAGGCCTCTTCCTATGGACAACCCTTGCTTTGGAGCTCCCTAGAGAGAGTTTGCAGCCTACATAGTGGCCCCTGCCTGGTCCTTCCATAGGCATTACACCCTAATAAGCCTTTGAACTCCTAATTCCATGTCAGCATCTGCTTCTGGAAGATAAGTCCCCGCCTGGCTGGCACTCTCCCCTATTCTGCTGCAGCCACGCTGCCTCCCTGTCATCCCTCAAATAGAAAGTCTTGTCTAAGAACCTTCAGGCTCAGCATGTCCTCTGCCTGAAGCCACCTTCTCCAGATGTCTGCACAGCACACTTCCTCACATCCTTCAGAGCTGTACCCTTCTCTGACTCTCTGTTTAAAAGGGCACATAGACTGCATTATATACACTCACTCTAGCCTACTTTCCTATTTTTATTTTCTCTATAGCATTTATTGCCATTGAAAATATCACATTCTACTGTTTATTTTCAATCACCCCCCACCCCAATGCAATGTTTCATACGGACAAAGCTCTTTATCTGTCCCTCCCCTTTAAAAATTTCTGTTTTTTAAAATTTAGAAGGATACTGAGCACCTAGACATGCTACGACCAATGGAGAAATTCTTTCCACCTTGCTGCTTCTTCCTTCTGTTTCTTCTAATTTTGTATGCGTTTGTGCAATGCTTTTTTTCCCTTGTTTGTTCCCTGAGTTGTGCCAGTTTCCATTTCCCCTCTTGCTATTTCTGGCCATCCCTTTCTGACGTCTCTTCCCTGAGTTCCTGTATTTCCATACTGCTAATCTTCCTTGGCACCTCTATGAACTTTTTTCTGAATTCACAGACAAATGTTGAATCATAGTTTTCAACTGCTCCAGAACAATCTTATGAAACTTTCATTCCCCCTTCACCTGTTTTTCTCATAGTATTTTTGTGCAGAAGATTTATCTGCTTCTAGAATTGACTTTTTCTGGGACCAGTTATCTGCAGAGGGTTTCTGCAGGACATTGGCAGAGTATGTGTGGCCCACAGTGGAGGGCGGAGAGGGGGCTTGGATCAGGGGAAGATCTAAACTTTGAAATGTAAGGACTGCCTATTCCCTTGCTAGAGCAAAGCACTGCTGCCTTCAAATAAAGCTCCTCTTTGGGGTTCAGTTCAGTTCAGTTCAGTCGCTCAGTCGTGTCCGACTCTCCGCGACCCCATGAATCACAGCACGTGAGGCCTCCCTGTCCATCACCAACTCCCAGAGTTCACTCAAACTCATGTCCACAGAGTCGGTGATGCCATCCTCCAGGCCTTTTTCCCTCTCTTCAAACTGAATCAAGTTCAGGAAGCCTTCTATTACCATCTCTTTACTTCTCAGGTACTTTATTAACGGTGGTCCCCAAGAAACATGCCCTTGCCTGTCAAGGTAACAGCATCACCTTGAAAAGGTTTTTGTTTTCTGTTGTGTTTTTTTTTTTTCAATGAGTTTAAATGTGTTTTATTTTTAGACAACCTTCAAGACATGTTTTCTCAAAAACAATGCCTCCGCTCCAAATAAATCAACATTCAAAACAAAGAGCTCGAGATGACATCAGTCCCATTTGTCTAAGTCCTGGTGCTGTGTGGATGAAAAGCAGTGGCCAGCCAGTTACGACGACAGGTGATTGATCCAAAGTAACTGCCAACTTTGTTAACATTTTTCCATCTCTAAACCATCCTTAAAGAAAATCATACATGGGGTAACACCATCCTCACGGTAGTCCAGCAGAGCAACCATGCCATCTGGATTCATGTTTTCACCAATAAAGAACTGATAGTTTTTGAAATTAGCAAGGATGTGCTTGATTTGTTCTGCAGCCCCTGTCATAAAAGGTTTTACCTTTTCTGGTCTCTGTTCTTCAAGTTTCCCTTTGATTGACATCATGTAATCTTTCTGTACTTCTTTAGGCTTCTTTTGTGAAGCTGGTTTCCTGGTAGTGATGGTTCATGACAAGATCGACACCAGTGAGTACTGTGCTTTCGGTACCTTCGCCCTCGGGGCCTTCAGCGGAGGCATTTCCACCAACGGGGCGAGTCATCGATGTTACCCTCCGTCCTACTGACCACCCTCCCCTCCACCTCCAGACGCAGCCCGTCTGCGACCTCCCGGATCTTGTAGATGTCGGAGAACATCTCGTCATGGCTGATGAGGTCCTGGTAGATGGTCACGATGGCGACTGGAGGGAGGCGACAGAGGCGCTGGCTTAGCAGGAGCCCGGAGCTCAGACCGAGCCCAGTGCGCTCGGGGCGGGGGGAGAGGGGGGAGCGGGCGAAAAGCTGTTTTCTGTCGTGTTTCCACTCTCTTCCAGGCGAGTCTTTCTCTCCAGCATCCATATTCTATTCTACCCCAGGGCAGCCCCTGGGAGTTTCCAGGTCAGTACCATGCCCTCTCTTTCAGGAGGACCTCTGAGACTGCCCTTCTTGATCTCCTTCACCCTTCATTCCTCTCCCCCACTGTCTCTTCTTCCAGCTCTGCATGACTTTCTCCAACACTCCACCTTATCTCCATGGATTTTTGCCAGCACTTCTACATAACTTGGAGTGTGTGATATTTTTTTAACTAAAAAAATATTTCTTGTTGCTCTATGTCTTTTTTAGGAAAAGAAGAAATATTCAGAATTTAATTGTAGTCTTGTTCAAACTAGATTTACTTTACATTTAACTGAATAGTTGGGGAGATACCCTGGGGAAGAGAAAGGCTACCCACTCCAGTATTCTGGCCTGGAGAATTCCGTGGACTGTATAGTCCATAAGGTCGCAAAGAATCGGACACGACTGAGAGACTTTCACTTTCACTAACTGAATGGCATGAAATATACCCTCCCCTTCATACAGCCACATAAAATTGCTCTTAGATATAAAATAAAACTTACTTCAAACTGGCTTAATTCTTGAATTAACTTTTGTTCTTTGACGACAAATGCATCCTCCTCTTGTTTTAATTCTAATGTAAGTTGTTCAATCTGTGCCAAAAACTCGTTGATATCATTTTCTCTAATACTGGTCTAATTAGGGGAAAAGTGAGAATTTGTCATCTGCCTTGTAGCAGTCAGTATTATATTTTCAAACAGTCAGATATATTAATACCTTTCTGCATGACATTTGGCTAATTTGTCTCAGTAACTACTGGGGAGGGAGGGATGTTTTTTCCTTCAGAGATTAATTTCTTCACCAAACAACATGTGTAAATGACATCAGGAAATTGGGCATGGAACTAGTAGGGGCTGGAGGGTAGGCAGAGGATAAATATAGGAGCTAAATAAATCATGTTTAGTCCCTTTATTTTTAGAGATAGTTTCCCTAAACGCTGTCCTCAAGTTTCAGTTACATACTTCAAAATCATATTCTGGAGAGAATTGCTACTTTGCTAAATTCCTACAGTTAATACATAGCAAATGGATACATTTCTTAAGAAAGTTACATAATTTACTCTAGACATGAAATCAGCAATAAGGTAAAGCATAATGAAATACTGAAGAATTACTGATATGCAATCAATATAGGGAGTGAACACAAGCTCCTTGGGTTCCTTTACCTCTTGTATTAATTCACTGCGCCTATTTTCAGCTTCTTGAATTTTATCTATAAGTTCTTTTAATTCATCTTTTATATTTTTGATCCAACGTGCATGTTTTTTTCGCAAACAAGCTATTTTCCACTGAGTTATAATACTGGAGATGAGAACAAAAAGAATTATCGTCAAACTGACATCACAGTTCATTGAAAAGAAGGAATTCAAAACAAAACAAATCATATTATGATCATACAAAATTATCTGTGCTATTGATGATGCAGACTAAGAACATTAGCTAAAAAAATAAGACAAAACGTTAACTGCCCGAATGCCATCTCTGCAAGCTGCTTCACATGAAGTTGTGTCAGTACATCCAGCAGGACAGTGGACAAACCACACTTGATAACTTACCTCCTCTAGAAAAGAATAGAAATGGAGAAGGCTCAGGGGTTGGTGAAAAAAGAGGAGTCCCAGACAGAAATGGTAAAGGAATTACCTAAATTACTCAAAGTGCTAGTAAGAAGTCTCAAGCTTCTGAATTCTCAAATTTTTCTCTCCACCATAACATAAAAAAGGATGACTAGAGAAGAGTAAAAATGTGCAACTAGAGTCTTATAAATAGTATAATAACAATGACAACAACAATAAAATATATCTAAGTTTCTGCAGGTGTTTTCTAGGTGCTGGGCACTGGGCTATATACTTCACACAGATCATCTCATTTATCATTCACGCAATCTTACAAGGTCGGTACTACTATCATTCTTCATTTTATAGGGATGGGAGCAAAGAGATATTAAATAACTCAGCCCTGGTCATAGAGCTAACAAGAGGCAAAATAACCAAAGCAGTCCATCTGCTGAGACTGTGTGCTTAACCACTCTCCTCTGTCCCTTCACATCACCTTCCTTACTGGTCCCCATAGGCACCTGGATGAGTAAGACTCATTGTCACAAATCTTGACAATTATACTCTGGTGACTTCACATGATTGGAATGAAAAACTTTGTTTCTGTTCAATGAACAAAATATCAAACTAACAAACACATCTAGAGCCAAGAGAACTCACACAATTGAACTTTGCGGGAAATAACTTCCATGGACTCTAGCAACATACAGCACTTGGATTTTTTCCAACTTTGGGGGCACTGTTAATTAAGGCAACATACTGAACTTATGATATAAATAAGCTTTTTTTTTACCATCTCTGAGTTTCTCTTTCCATGTTCTCATTCAGGATTTTTATTTGTTTCCGATATACTTCCTTTGTTGCTCTAAAAATAAGAAAAACATATTGGATTTTGCATTTATGGGAGCTGTTAAATGTATAATAGACTTACTGTATAATTCTTGACAATAATGCAAACTTATTGTGGTAGCACAATAAGGCTACCATCTAATTGGGAGACAACAAACCAGCACAACTAAAGATTTTAGTGTCAGACTAATGGAAAGACAACTACAATTTTTTGGCCAGTGCAAACTGATTTTGCAAGTTTTGAAGCCAAGAATAAGGAAGAACAGATTTTGGTGAGGCAGTTGAGGACAGGTTATTAAAGAATAATATTTAATAGAGGGAGGAACATGGAGGTGATATCTCACCAAGGAAAAGATATCATCATTTGCAAACACACAGTGGAAAGGAGCAGCTAGTCAGGACACTTGGGACTAAGGCAAACTTATTGCATACAGAAGACATGAAGGGAAATAACCCTATGACATAGGAAGGGTTTAGGTCAACAAATTGGTGAGGAACTCTGAATTTTAGATTGAGTTCTGATTTGCTGCAATGTTTAATTTAGACATTATACACGGGTATAGGGGGCTTCTCTGGTAGCTCAGATGGTAAAGAATCTGCCTGCAATGCGGAGACTCAGGTTCAGTCCCTGGGGCGGGAAAGATCCCCTGGAGAAGGAAATGGCAACCCACTCCAGTATTCTTGACTGGGAAATCCCGTGGACAGAGGAGCCTGGTGGGCTACAGTCCATGGGATCTCAAAGAGTTGGACACGACTGAGAGACTGTAAATCTCACTTTCTCCCATAACTTAGAAAGCCAATATAGATTCTGGAATTAGGGATAAGTTATGATTATGCAGTGGAAGTGAGAAATAGATTTAAGGGACTAGATCTGATTGATAGAGTGCCTGATGAACTCTGGACGGAGGTTCGTGACATTGTACAGGAGACAGGGACCAAGACCATCCCCATGGAAAAGAAATGCAAAAGAGCAAAATGGCTGTCTGAGGAGGCCTTACAAATAGCTGTAAAAAGAAGAGAGGCGAAAAGCAAAGGAGAAAAGGAAAGATATAAGCATCTGAATGCAGAGTTCCAAAGAATAGCAAGGAGAGATAAGAAAGCCTTCCTCAGTGATCAATGCAAAGAAATAGAGGAAAACAACAGAATAGGAAAAACAAGAGACCTCTTCAAGAAAATTAGAGATTCCAAGGGAACTTTTCATGCAAAGATGGGCTCGATAAAGGACAGAAATGGTATGGACCTAACAGAAGCAGAAGATATTAAGAAGAGGTGGCAGGAATACACAGAAGAACTGTACAAAAAAGATCTTCACGACCAAGATAGTCACGATAATGTGATCACTGACCTAGAGCCAGACATCTTGGAATGTGAAGTCAAGTGGGCCTTAGAAAGCATCACTAGGAACAAAGCTAGTGGAGGTGATGGAATTCCAGTTGAGCTATTTCAAGTCTTGAAAGATGATGCTGTGAAAGTGCTGCACTCAATATGCCAGCAGATTTGGAAAACTCAGCAGTGGCCACAGGACTGGAAGAGGTCAGTCTTCATTCCAATCCCAAAGAAAGGCAATGCCAAAGAATGCTCAAACTACCGCACAATTGCACTCATCTCACACGCTAGTAAAGTCATGCTCAAAATTCTCCAAGCCAGGCTTCAGCAGTATGTAAACCGTGAACTCCCAGATGTTCAAGCAGGTTTTAGAAAAGGCAGAGGCACCAGAGATCAAATTGCCAACATCCGCTGGATCATGGAGAAAGCAAGAGAGTTTCAGAAAAACATCTATTTCTGCTTCATTGACTATGCCAAAGCCTTTGACTGTGTCGATCACAATAAACTGTGGAACATTCTGAAAGAGATGGGAATCCCAGACCACCTGACCTGCCTCTTGAGAAACCTGTATGCAGGTCAGGAAGCAACAGTTAGAACCAGTCATGGAACAACAGACTGGTTCCAAATAGGAAAAGGTGTACGTCAAGGTTGTATATTGTCACCTTGCTTATTTAACTTATATGCAGAGTACATCATGAGGAACGCTGGGCTGGAAGAAGCACAAGCTGGAATCAAGATTGCCGGGAGAAATATCAATAACCTCAGATGTGCAGATGACACTACCCTTATGGCAGAAAGTGAAGAGGAACTCAAAAGCCTCTTGATGAAAGTGAAAGAGGAGAGTGAAAAGGTTGGCTTGAAGCTCAACATTCAGAAAACAAAGATCATGGCATCTGGTCCCATCACTTCATGGGAAATAGATGGAAAAACAGTGGAAAGAGTGTCAGACTTTGTTTTTTTGGGCTCCAAAATCACTGCAGATGCTGATTGCAGCCATGAAATTAAAAGACGCTTGCTCCTTGGAAGGAAAGTTATGACCAACCTTGATAGTATATTGAAAAGCAGAGACATTACTCTGCCGACCAAGGTCCGTCTAGTCAAGGCAATGGTTTTTCCCGTGGTCATGTATGGATGTGAGAGTTGGACTGTGAAGAAAGCTGATCGCCGAAGAATCGATGCTTTTGAACTGTGGTGTTGGAGAAGACTCTTGAGAGTCCCTTATACTGCAAGGAGATCCAACCAGTCCATTCTAAAGGAGATCAGTCCTGGATGTTCATTGGAGGGACTGATGCTAAAGCTGAAACTCCAATACTTTGGCCACCTCATGCGACGAGTTGACTCACTGGAAAAGACTCTGATGCTGGGAAAGGTTGGGGGCGGGAGAAGAAGGGGACGACGGAGAATGAGATGGCTGGATGGCATCACCGATTCTGTGGACATGAGTTTGAGTGTACTCCGGGAGTTGGTGATGGACAGGGAGGCCTGGCGTGCTGTGATTCATGGGGTCGCGGAGAGTCGGACACGACTGAGCGACTGAACTGAACTGAACAGGTAGGCTGCAGTCCATGGGGTCGCTAAGAGTCAGACATGACTGAGCAACTTCACTTTCACTTTTCACTTTCATGCATTGGAGAAGGAAATGGCAACCAACCCACTCCAGTGTTCTTGCCTGGAGAATCCCAGGGACGGCGGAGCCTGGTAGGCTGCCGTCTGTGGGGTCGCACAGAGTCGGACATGACTGAAGCGACTTAGCAGCAGCAGCAGCAGTAATTAAGAATGGAAGATGTGCTTGTGGATCTGGGGTGGAGGGGAATGTGGAGACTCTAATGTAGATATTAGAAGCAGCTTATGTAGAACTCAGCACCTGTCTATCCTTTCATTGAAAGATTCAATGATAATGACCTTTCTGGACTGTAAAACAGAAATAGCCAATTATGAACCTCCTTTTCTATAGCATATTCCAAATTTTATAGGTTTGTTACCATTAAATAAACGCAGAGGAATGAAGATTAAAATGTTCAAAGGCAATAAACATACCGATGAAGCTCACCGAGAGTAATAAGTCCTTCTTCCATATTTTTGATGTCAACTTTTCTTTTTGATAGGAAGTTTTCTTTCTGAGCTATAAATGCCAGTTGTTTTTGATTTCTACCATGAAAAAATAGTTATCGTACATTGAATGTTGAAATCATTTTTAACTCCTTAGCATAAGAAAATATGCAATCAAAAACAAGAATCCAAAAAGTAGTTTGGAAATTTCAGTTCAGGAACTATTTACCAGATCAATTAGTAAAAAGTAGAAACAAAGTTTTTTCCTAGTAGTGGCTAACTCTAAATTTATAAAAATCTTCAAGCCATGAAAAGAACATTAATTGTAATAGTAATCATAAAACCATAAGAATAGTTCAATAACACTTTGCCTTGCTGAGTGGGTGTGTCTCTTTTAAAGAATTTATCAATTCTGGTATTTTATTTTGGAAAATGTGAAGGAATCAATCAGACTAACTTTATTTTTTTTTTTTCATGTTTTAACAAACACTTCGTCTTTTTGTATTGCTTTCTTTTTCATCACAATAATAGAAATATAACACCATATATCACTGTAAAACACATTTCCACATAAATGCTGATAAGCATAAAATATTTTTCATCATTTACATTTTAACTGTAATAATATATGGCAGGATTAAAGCTGCATCCATCATGTGTCTAACTAACCTTGCTGTAATGAATTTTTAAATGTAAAGGTTTCTGTCGCAAAGTAAAATCGTACATAATGTCTAGTGACACAGTACGCTGGTGGATGGGTGGTTTTGGAAAATGGAAATGCAACTTCATTTTTAATTAGATTTATAAACTTCACCACCTCCACCTCCAGCCAGCTTCCCAACCCTCCCTCCCACCACCATTACTTATTTATTTATTTATTTTAATGAGGCTTTTAATTAATGTTTGACAGAGCTGATTCAAGTTGAACAGACTAAATTTCTTTAAACAAACTTACTTATACTCCAGAGTCCTTTAAAAACTTAATAGCATTTATACATTGAAGGTATTTGATTTTCTTGTAACTAGCACTTCAAATGCAACAAGCATTTGAAGCAACAAGTATTTGACCCAACAAGTAAAACTTTCTACAGTTCACAACTTTTATAAATAAAATAAATTAAATGTACAGTGAATAAGTTCTCTGAAATATTTCAATATTTCTGCAGGTTTAGTAACATCATAAAATACATTTCAACTAAAATTCACAAATCTAAAAACCTGTTAGGCATTTTTAGGCGTTTTAAGTTGGAAATGAAGACCGATGTTACATCGTAATATGCCAATTACAAATAGTACTTCAAATAGCAAATACTACAGTTTGTCCCAAACTTTAAAAACTATTCATGAACTCAACACTGAACTATTGATGGCTATGAGAATTGTTTCCTAGCCTTTTTGAAAATTTCAACCCATTTACGTTTAAGGTAATTATTGATAAGTACGATCCCGTAGCCATTTTCTTTATTGCTTTGGGTTCAAGTTTATACACTCTTTCTGTGTTTCCTGTCTATAGAAGATCCTTTAGCATTTGTTGGAGAGCTGGTTTGGTGATGCTGAATTCCCTCAGCTTTTGCTTGTCTGTAAAGATTTTGATTTCTCCTTCATATTTGAATGAGATCCTTGCTGGGTATAGTAATCTGGGCTGTAGGGTATTTTCTTTCATCACTTTAAGTATGTCTTGCCACTCCCTTCTGGCCTGAAGAGTTTCTGTTGAAAGATCAGCTGTTATCCTTATGGGAATCCCCTTATGTGTTATTTGCTGCTTTTCCCTTGCTGCTTTTAATATTTGTTCTTTGTGTTTGATCTTTGTTAATTTGATTAATATGTGTCTTGGAGTATTTCGCCTTGGGTTTATCCTGTTGGGGACTCTCTGGGTTTCTTGGACTTGGGTGATTATTTCTTTCCCTATTTTAGGGAAGTTTTCAACTATTATCTCCTCAAGTATTCTCTCATGGTCTTTCTTTTTGTCTTCTTCTTCTGGGACTCCTATGATTCGAATGTTGGAGCGTTTAACATTGTCCCAGAGGTCTCTAATATTGTCCTCATTTCTTTTAATTCGTTTTTCTTTTTTCCTCTCTGTTTCATTTATTTCTACAATTCTATCTTCTAGTTCGCTTATCCTGTCTTCTGCCTCTGTTATTCTATTGTTTGTTCCCTCCAGCGTGTTTCTGATCTCATCTATTGCATTATTCATTGTAGATTGACTCTTTTTTATTTCTTCTAAGTCCTTATTAAATCTTTCTTCCATCTTCTCAATCCTTTTCTCCAGGTTATTTATCTGTAACTCCATTTTGCTTTCAAGATTTTGAATCATTTTCACCATCAAAATTTGAAATTCTTTATCAGGTAAATTCCCTATGTCTTCTTCTTTTGTTTGTGTTGATGGGCAATTATCTTGTTCCTTTACTTGCTGGGTATTTCTCTGCCTCTTCATCTTGCTTATATTGCTTTGCTTGGGGTGGCCTTTCCCTCTTCTTGCAGTTTATGGAGTTCTCTTTATTATGTAGTTTCTTCGCTGTGTGTGGGGTTGGATGGGTGACTTGTCCGGGTTCCCTGGTTAGGGAAGCATGTGTCGGTGTTCTGGTGGGTGGAGCTGGATTTCTTCTCTCTCCTTTAGAAGACAATGGGCTGCTTTTCTGGGAGCCTGATGTCCTCTGCCAGTATTCAGAAGTTGTTTTGTGGACTTTACTCCGCGTTCAAATGTTCTTTTGATGAATTTGTGGGGGAGAAAGTGGTCTCGCCGTCTTATCCCTCCGCCATCTTGTTCCTTCCTCCCCAGAACACTGGATTCTTACATTCCACTTGGTCGTGGAGTATCTCTTCCCAGCTGCTCCAGCAAGGTGCAGCCGCTGTACCTTACCTTGGACAAGGGTATCTCCTCAAGGCCGCCCCTCCTGCTTTGAATGTGGATCAGCTCCTCTCGGCCCTCCGGTGCCCAAGCAGCCACCACCTCCTGGACGTGGTACAGCTCCTCTCGGCCACCGCCCTAACCCTGGGCGCAGGGTAGCTCCTCTCAGCCACGATTCTGCACGTGGTCGGTTGCGCCGGGGCCGGGCGTCTCCCGCGTCTGCGCCACCGGGAGCCGGGCGTCTCTCGCGTCTGCCTCAATCAGACTAACTTTAGATAGTGGTCTACCTCTTCCGAGCAGTGTGATCTTGAAAAGAGACTTCACCTATGGATGAGCCTCAGTTTCGCCATCCATAAGATGGGGACCATAATACCCATCTCACTGGTTATAAGAATTTAAATGAAATGTAAAGTGCTGAAGCCAGTGAGCAGCACCCATGAGAAATTCTATGAAAAATGATTATTTTTTGTCCCTAACTTACAGAGTGAATACGACTGAAGTGACTTAGCAGCAGCAGCAGCATGATTTTGTTCAAATTTCCAGACATTGATAGGAGGCACATGCCTGTAACAGGAAGTCCTTTATCTAAGCGTCTCATGTTTTTCAAAACATCTATGGACTGAATTGTGTCCTCCTACAAATTCGTATGTTGAAGCCCTAGGCCCCAGTGAAATGGTATTTGAAGATGGGGCCTTTGGGAAGAGATTAGGTCTATATGAGGTCATGACGGTAGAGTCCTTACGGTGAGACTAGCGCCCTTGTAAGCAGAGATACCAGACAGCTCTGTCTATCTCCCTTCTGTGAGGACACAGCAAGAAGATGGTTGATCATCTTCTTTATGCAAGTTAGGAAGAGAGTTCTCACCAGAATCTGGCCATGCTGGCACGCAGATGTCAGATATCCAGCCTCCAGAACTATGAGAAATAAATTTCTGTCATTTAAATCTCCCCGTCTATGGTAATTTGTTATGGCAGCCCAAGCTGAAGAGGACAAATACCAATAACAGTATTGGTATTTCAGGGGTACAATTATTTGTCACCAGAACATTTTATGATTCAAACTGATAACTTAGTATTGATTTAAGGAAGTTATTGCCTGAAGAATACTAACCGTATCATTCTTAGTAGGCTCTTCAATTCAATGAGATAAAATGATTATTAGTAACACTCAGTATTGTAAATGCTACAACAATGACCATAAATTCAGCTTCACATAAGTGGGCCTAGACACCATAATTACACTTCCATGTGACTTAATTTTAAGTGTAGTAATGGATTATTACTTATATAATTCATTAGGAAAACATTGGTGAATGCCCATTACCTGCAAAGCAATGGACAAGATCCTGAGGATATAGTGCTAAGATGAAGCAACTGCGCTGATCTGTCATAGCTCAGTGGGAAAAGTGATGTGTACCCAGGTGATAACAATACAATGACTAATGAAAAGGAGTGACCTCAGAGGTATGTTTCATAGGGATCATTCTGGTGAGAGGGAGATAGATAAGTAAGGGGTGGTAAAACAGAAAGTGGGAAGAACTTCTGAGAGGCAAACCAAAGCAAAGAGGCTAAAAGGGGTGAAAACAGTGGAGTTGGATAGGAGGACAGGATATATTTGAGAAATATTTGGGAGGTGGAACTGACAAACATTGGTGCTTCCTGGTAAAATATGAGTTTCCTTGAATAATTTCCCAGTTTCTGGGTTAGGGGATTATGTCAATGACCAGACCATTCTCTGAGATAGGAAATTTAAGTGCAGAGCCAGTTTCTGATAACAGTAGATCTCAGTTTCTCTAGGCAGTCTTATGGAGTAAAAACATGGTTATTCTTTCAAGAATCTGATGTAGAAGTAAAAATAATAGGTTTGCTGTTTATGGATTTGATTTGACCCATATGAGGAAAGCATTATTCAGTATGTATAGAGGCAAATTCGGGGCATATTTATGATTGGATAAAGAATATTTCACTGTTCTCAATAGATTTTAAAACTAGGATAAGTTTAAATGGAGATGCAACCCATAACTATAGTATGTTGAGTCATGAATAGGTGATGGATAGAAACATACTCAGAATAAATTTTCCGTTTCTGCATGAAAACTTTCTCCTCTTCATTTAAGACAATCTTATATTGTCTGTAAACTGTATGCAATTTCTCTCGTAGAGCTTTGTTCTCTAAACGACATTTGTGTAACTTTTCAGCCATCTAGGAAAAAAAAAAGGAATTGAAGTAGAGGATTTGTGTCATGGTTTCTTTGATGGGCAACTCACTACAGCACTGGGCATATTATTCAACGCCCATATAAGACTATGCTCTAAATGTTGAGTGATTTAATTCTACATCAGATATTAATTGTACACTTGGGGCCTCAAATATGACAAATGTGTAGAAAGGTAATAAAAACTGATGAGAAACCACAAAGTAATAAGTCATATTGAAATAAGAATTAATAAAGTAGGATCATTCAGCAAGATCTGTATGTCCTTTTCCCAGAAGATAAACTATACCAGGGAAAGAAAAGCATAACATCAGTAGGAACTCTTGCTCAAAACCTCTTTGAGTAGATATTATGCTTCAGTTCAGTTCAGTTCAGTTCATTCGCTCAGTCGTGTCCGACTCTCTGCGACCCCATGAATCACAGCACGCCAGGCCTCCCTGTCCATCACCAACTCCCGGAGTTTACTCAAACTCATGTCCACAGAGTCGGTGATGCCATCCAGTCATCTCATTCTCTGTCATCCCCTTCTCCTCCCGCCCCCAACCTTTCCTAGCATCAGAGTCTTTTCCAGTGAGTCAACTCGTCGCATGAGGTGGCCAAAGTATTGCAGTTTCAGCTTTAGCATCAGTCCTTCCAATGAACACCCAGGATCGATCTCCCTTAGAATGGACTGGTTGGATCTCTTTGCGGTACAAGGGACTCTCAAGAGTCTTCTCCAACACCACAGTTCAAAAGCATCAATTCTTCAGCGATCAGCTTTCTTCACAGTCCACTCCAACTCTCACATCCATACATGACCACGGGAAAAACCATAGCCTTGACTAGACGGACCTTTGTTGGCAAAGTAATGTCTCTGCTTTTTAATATACTATCAAGGTTGGTCATAACTTTCCTTCCAAGGAGTGAGCATCTTTTAATTTCCTGGCTGCAATCAGCATCTGCAGTGATTTTGGAGCCCAAAATAATAAAGTCTGACAGTTTCCACTCTTTCCCCATCTATTTCCCATTAAGTGATGGGACCGGATGCCATGATCTTTGTTTTCTGAATGTTGAGCTTCAAGCCAACCTTTTCACTCTCCTCTTTCACTTTCATCAAGAGGCTTTTGAGTTCCTCTTCACTTTTTGGCATAAGGGTAGTGTCATCTGCATATCTGAGGTTATTGATATTTCTCCCAGCAATCTTGATTCCAGCTGTGCTTCTTCCAGCCCAGCGTTCCTCATGATGTACTCTGCATATAAGTTAAATAAGCAAGGTGACAATATACAACCTTGACGTACTCCTTTTCCTATTTGGAACCAGTCTGTTGTTCCATGTCCAGTTCTGACTGTTGCTTCCTGACCTGCATACAGGTTTCTCAAGAGGCAGGTCAGGTGGTCTGGGATTCCCATCTCTTTCAGAATTTTCCACAGTTTATTGTGATCCACACAGTCAAAAGCTTTGGCATAGTCAATGAAGCAGAAATAGATGTTTTTCTGGAACTCTCTTGCTTTCTCCATGATCCAGAGGATGTTGGCAATTTGATCTCTGGTGCCTCTGCCTTTTCTAAAACCTGCTTGAACATCTGGGAGTTCATGGTTCGCATATTGCTGAAGCCTGGCTTGGAGAATTTTGAGCAGGACTTTACTAGCGTGTGAGATGAGTGCAATTGTGCAGTAGTTTGAGCATTCTTTGGCATTGCCTTTCTTTGGGATTGGAATGAAGACTGACCTTTTCCAGTCCTGTGGCCACTGCTGAGTTTTCCAAATTTGCTGGCATATTGAGTGCAGCACTTTCACAGCATCATCTTTCAAGATTTGAAATAGCTCCACTGGAATTCCATCACCTCCACTAGCTTTGTTCGTAGTGATGCTTTCTAAGGCCCACTTGAGTTCACATTCCAAGATATCTGGCTCTAGGTCAGTGATCACGTTATCGTGACTAATTTGGTCGTGAAGATCTTTTTTGTACAGTTCTTCTGTGTATTCTTGCCACCTCTTCTTAATATCTTCTGCTTCTCTTAGGTCCATACCATTTCTGTCCTTTATCGAGCCCATCTTTGCATGAAATGTTCCCTTGATATCTCTAATTTTCTTGAAGAGATCTCTTGTTTTTCCTATTCTGTTGTTTTCCTCTATTTCTTTGCATTGATCACTGAGGAAGGCTTTCTTATCTCTCCTTGCTATTCTTTGGAACTCTGCATTCAGATGCTTATATCTTTCCTTTTCTCCTTTGCTTTTCGCTTCTCTTCTTTTCACAGCTATTTGTAAGGCCTCCTCCGACAGCCATTTTGCTTTTTTGCATTTCTTTTCCATGGGGATGGTCTTGGTCCCTGTCTCCTGTACAATGTCACAAACCTCCGTCCAGAGTTCATCAGGCACTCTATCAGTCAGATCTAGTCCCTTAAATCTATTTCTCACTTCCACTGTATAATCATAAGGGATTTGATTGAGGTCATATCTGAATGGTCTAGTGGTTTTCCCTACTTTCTTCAATTTAAGTCTGAATTTGGCAATAAGGAGTTCATGATTTGAGCCACAGTCAGCTCCTGGTTTGTTTTTGCTAACTGTATACAGCTTCTCCCGGAGAAGGCAATGGCAAGCCACTCCAGTACTCTTGCCTGGAAAATCCCATGGATGGAGGAGCCTGGTGGGCTGCAGTCCATGGGGTCGCTAGGGGTCGGACACGACTGAGCGACTTCACTTTCACTTTTCACTTTCACACATTGGAGAAGGAAATGGCAACCCACTCCAGTGTTCTTGCCTGGAGAGTCCCAGGGACGGGGGAGCCTGGTGGGCTTCCATCTATGGGGTCGCACAGAGTCGGACACAACTGAAGTGACTTAGCAGCAGCATACAGCTTCTCCATTTTTGGCTGCAAAGAATATAATCAATCTGATTTCAGTGTTGACCATCTGGTGATGTCCATGTGTAGAGTCTTCTCTTGTGTTGTTGGAAGAGGGTGTTTGCTATGACCAGTGCGTTCTCTTGGCAAAACTCTATTAGCCTTTGCCCTGCTTCATTCCGTGCTCCAAGGCCAAATTTGCCTGTTACTCCAGGTGTTTCTTGACTTCCTACTTTTGCATTCTAGTCCCCTATAATGAAAAGGACATCTTTTTTGGGTGTTCGTTCTAAAAGGTCTTGTAGGTCTTCATAGAACCGTTCAACTTTGGCTTCTTCAGCGTTACTGGTTAGGGCATAGGCCTGGATTACTGTAATATTGAATGGTTTGCTTTGGAAACGAACAGAAATCATTCTGTCGTTTTTAAGATTGCATCCAAGTACTACATTTCGGAATCTTTTCTTGACCATGATGGCTACTCCATTTCTTCTAAGGGATTCCTGCCCACAGTAGTAGATATAATGGCCATCTGAGTTAAATTCACCCATTCCAGTCCATTTTAGTTCGCTGATTCCTAGAATGCCTATGTTCACTCTTGCCATCTCCTGTGTGACCACTTCCAATTTGCCTTTATTCATGGACCTACATTCCAGGTTCCTATTCAATATTGTTCTTTACAGCACCAGACCTTGCTTCTATCTCTGGTCACATCCACAACTGGGTATTGGTTTTGCTTTTGCTCCATCCCTTCAATCCTTCTATAGTTATTTCTCCACTGATCTCCAGTAGCATACTGGGCATCGTAAATATTTCTATTCAAGGACAAAAGACAGTAAACATTGGTTTTCTGAATGAGGTAAGAATTTGGTGCTTGGATGTCTCTACTAAATGGCTTCAAATGTGGTAAGAAAGTTAGGAAGGAATGGTGGGCTAAGGATCACTGAAATAGCACGATGAAAAGGTATCTTAAATGTGTTGCAGAATAAGATAAAGAGGTTAGTAGGCCTCATTCTAATGAGATGGCTGGATGGCATCACAGACTGGATGGACATGAGTTTGAGTGAACTCCGGGAGTTGGTGATGTGTAGGGAGGCCTGGCGTGCTGTGATTCATGGGGTCGCAAAGAGTCGGTCACAACTGAGAGACTGAACTGAACTGAACTGAAACCTAGCCTTGAAAACTTTTATTCTGATACTGGTAGTTGTAGTTTAGTCACTAAGTCGTGTCCACCTTTTGCGACCCCATGGCCTGCGCCCACCAGGCTCCTCTGTCCATTGGACTTCCCGGGCAAGAATACTGGAGTGGGCTACCATCCATCTCCAGGGGATCTTCCTGACCCAGGGATTGAACCCACATCTCCTGCATTGCAGGTGGTCTCCAGCATTCAGGCAGATTCTTTATGACTGAGCCACCAGGAAAGTCCTTTTACTCTGAGGACATTTATTAATATAGAAGAAATCATTTGGAAACTGAGGTTTGGTTCTCTTACTTGACACAGGGGACAAAAGTAAACACTTAGCTCATCCAGGCGTTAAGCCTGATAAAACCTTCCACCTCTTTAGTCTGGGATCCCAAAGAGCTTCACTCTCTAAAAAAAAGTGAATTAAAAGTTAACAAGCATGGTCAGTCACTCACTCATGCAATCCCATGGATTGTAGCCTGCTAGGTTCTTCATCCATGGAATTCTCCAGGCAAGAATATTGAAGTGGGTAACCATTCCCTTTTTCCAGTAGTCATGTATGGATGTGAGAGGTGGACTATAAAGAAAGGTAAGTGCCGAAGAATTGATGCTTTTGAACTGTGGTGCTGGAGAAGACTCTTGACAGTCCCTTGGACTGCAAGGAGATCAAACTAGTCCATCCTAAAGGAACTCAGTCCTGAATATTCATTGGAAGGACTGATGCTGAAGCTGAAACCCCAATAATTTGGCCATGTGATGTGAAGAACTGACTCATTGGAAAAGACTCAAAGAAAGATTGAAGGCAGGAGGAAAAGGGGACAACAGAGGATGAGATGGTTAGATGGTATCACTGACTTGGACATAAGTTTGAGCAAGCTCCAGGAGTTGGTGATGGATAGGGAAACCTGGCATGCTGCAGTCTATGGGGTCACAAAGAGTCGGATACAACTAAGTGACTGAACGGATCTGAACTGAAGCATGGTCAAGTGTGACTTCAGTCACCAGGAAACCTAAAGGTGGATTAAGAAAGTTTGGAACTGGTAACATCCCAGGTATCTGACAAAAGTGAATAAAATCTGTATCTGAGAAATATACTGTCATCCTAGACCTCAAATTGTTTCTGCTGCTGCTACTGCTAAGTCACTTCAGTCGTGTCCGACTCTGTGTGACCCCACAGACGGAAGCCCACCAGGCTCCCCCGACCCTGGGATTCTCCAGGCAAGAACACTGGAGTGGGTTGCCATTTCCTTCTCCAATGTGTGAAAGTGAAAAGTGAAAGTGAAGTCACTCAGTCGTTTCCGACTCTTAGCGACCCCACGGACTGCAGCCTACCAGGCTCCTCCATCCATGGGATTTTCTAGGCAAGAGTACTGGAGTGGGTTGCCATTTCCTTCTCCACAAATTGTTTCTACAAACACCTTTTTTAAAGAAAACTGTCCACTTTCCTACCAGGAACAGAAGGAAACAAGACAGCGTGAACAAAAACTGACAGAAACTATAGATAACAGAAAAGGTCCTACAAAAATACCAGACATTGGAAATAGACACTGAAATACAGAAGTACTGTATTTATTATGATCAAAGAAATCCTAGACATCCTTGAAAAATACGGCAAGGATTCGGAAACAATAAAAAGTGAGAAAGCAGAGTTGAAAATTTACCAACTCAAATACAAAACCAAATTAAGAATTGAAATGAGACCTTTCTCCCCAGAATGCAGCTAAGGGAGACAAAAACTAGAAAACAGAGAAGAGCAAGTAAGAAACAGAGAGGATATTTTATCAGTACACATAATTGTGTACATAGAATTGGAGTAGTGGATAAAGCACAGGATAAAATAAATACATGAACAGATAACAGCTGAAAATTTTGCAGAACTTTTAAAAATAGAGCAATTCACAGATTTTAAGATGTCCAATAAATCCCAAGCAGGATAAACAAAAAGAAAAACTTGGACATATCATAGTGAAATTAAATAATAAAGTCAAAGAGAACAAAAAAGACCTAAGATAATGAAGGATATGCTGTATTCATGGACTAGAAACTTTAGTATTGTAAAAGTGCAAAATCCTCCCCAAATTGATCTACAGATTTTATTCAACCCCAATCAAAATCCAAACAGGTTTTCTGGGCAGCATTCTTTTTGCTTCCATTTGTACTGAACACATTTTTCCACACCCTCACTTTCAGTCTCAGCTTGTCTTTAGATATGAAGCTGCTGCTGCTGTTGCTAAGTCGCTTCAGTCGTGTCCGACTCTGTGAGACCCCATAGACAACAGCCCACCAGGCTCCCCCGTCCCTGGGATTCTCCAGGCAAGAACACTGGAGTGGGTTGCCATCTTCTTCTCCAATGCATGAAAGTGAAAAGTGAAAGTGAAGTCGCTCAGTCATGTCTGACTCTTCGTGACCCCATGAAATGCAGCCTACCAGGCCCCTCCGTCCATGGGATTTTCCAGGCAAGAGTACTGGAGTGGGTTGCCATTGCCTTCTCTGGATATGAAGCTAGTCTCTTGTAAGCAGCATATATAGACATTAAAAAAAAAACCATCAGCCACTCCACATCTTTGATTGGAGTATTTTCCCATTTACTTTTAAAGCAATTATTGATATGTGTTTACTGATGCTTCCTTGGTGGCTCAATGGTAAAGAATCCTCCTGACAATGCAGGAGATGTGGTTCGATCCCTGGGTCTGGGTCGGGAAGATTCCCTGGAGAAGGAAATGGCAACCCACTCTAGTCTGGGAAATCCCATGGACAGAGAAGTTTGGTGAGCTACAGTCCATGGAGCTGCAAAAGAGTCAGAAACAACTTAGCAGCTACAACAATAATGTGTACTTATCGACATTTTGTTGATAATTTTCTGGTTGTTTTGGTAGTTTTTTGTTCATTCTTCATCTTTTGTCCTCTCAAAAGATGAAGATTACTATCTTGTGATTTGATTACTATCTTTAGTGTTATGTTTAGACTCCTTTCTCTCTTTTTTGTGTGCATCTATTACAAATTGTTTGTCTATGGTTATCATGACATATACACACAGCAGGGCTGCTCTGGTGGCTCAGATGGTTCAAGAATCTGCCTGAAATGCAGGAGAGTTGAATTCAGTCCCTGGGTCAGGAAGATCCCCTGGAGAAGGGAATGGTCACCCACTCCAGTATTCTTGCCTGGAGAATTCCATGGACAGAGGAGGCTGGCAGGCTATAGACATGACGAAGCAACTATCACTTTCACGTCATACACATAACAATGTTTATATACGTGTGATTAAGTTAACTCAGCAGTGGCGACAGGACTGGAAAAGGTCAGTTTTCATTCCAATCCCAAAAAAAGGCAATGCCAAAGAATGCTCTGGGCTTCTCTGGTGGCTCAGAGGTTAAAGAGTCTGCCTCCAATGCAGGAGACCCGGGTTCGACCCCTGGGTCGGGAAGATCCCCTGGAGAAGGAAACGGTAACCCACCCCAGTATTCTTGCCTGGAGAATCCCATGGACGGAGAAGCCTGGTAGGCTACAGTCCACGGGGTCGCATAGAGTCGGACACGACTGAGCGACAGAACGGAATGGAACGGAAAGAATGCTCAAACTACCGCACAATTGCACTCATCTCACATGCTAGTAAAGACATGCTCAAAATTCTCCAAGCCAGGCTTCAGCAATATGTGAACCATGAACTTCCAGATGTTCAAGCTGGTTTTAGAAAAGGCAGAGGAACCAGAGATCAAATTGCCAACATTCACTGGATCATCAAAAAAGCAAGAGAGTTCCAGAAAAACATCTAATTCTGCTTTATTGACTATGCCAAAGCTTTTGACTGCATGTATCACAACAAACTGTGGAAATTCCAGAAAGAGATGGGAATACCAGACCACCTGACCTGCCTCTTGAGAAACCTGTATGCAGGTCAGTAAGCAACAGTTAGAACTGGACATGGAACAACAGACTGGTTCCAAATAGGAAAAGGAGTATGTCAAGGTTGTATATTGTCACCCTGCTTGTTTAACTTATATGCAGAGCACATCATGAGAAATGCTGGGCTGGATGAAGCACAAGCTGGAGTCCAGATTGCTGGGAGAAATATCAATAACCTCAGATATGCAGATGACACCACCCTTATGGCAGAAAGTGAAGAAGAACTAAAGAGCCTCTTGAGGGAAGTAAAGAGGAGAGTGAAAAGGCTGGCTTAAAACTAAGATCAGAAAGCTAAGATCATAGCATCTGGTCCCATCACTCCATGGCAAACAGACGGGGAAACAGTGGAAACAATGGCAGACTTTATTTTGGGGGGCTCCAAAATCACTGCAGATGGTGAGTGCAGCCATGAAATTAAAAGACGCTTACTCCTTGGAAGGAAAGTTATGACCAACCTAGACAGCATATTGAAAAGCAGAGTTATTACTTTGCCAACAAAGGTCCATCTAGTCAAGGCTATGGTTTTTCCAGTAGTCATGTATGGATGTGAGAGTTGGACTATAAAAAAAGCTGAGCACTGAAGAATTGACGCTTTTAAACTGTGGTGTTGGAGAAGACTCTTGAGAGTCCCTTGGACTGCCAGGATATCCAAGTAGTCCATCCTAAAGGAGATCAGGCCTGGGTGTTCATTGGAAGGACTGATGCTGAAGCTGAAACTCCCATACTTTGGCCACCTGATGTGAAGAACTGACTCATCTGAAAAGATCCTGATGCTGGGAAAGGTTGAGGGCAGGAGAAGGGGTCAACAGAGGATGAGATGGCTGGATGTCATCACCGACTCAATGGACATGAGTTTGCGTAGGCTCCAGGAGTTGGTGATGGACAGGGAGTCCTGGCATGCTGCAGTTCATAGGGTCGCAAAGTGTCGGACACAACTGAGTTACTGAACTGAACTAAAGTTTGAACACATTCTAACAATTCTGCATTTTTACCACCCCATTTTTTTTTTTAAGGCGGCTGTGAGTTGCTTTTTAAAAATCAGTGGTTTGTCAATTCCTCTTGCTTTTCAAAGTGGAGGTTTACAAACCGCAGCATCAGAGTTTGGTCTTCTTGGGTGGAGGGTATAGAACCAGGCTGTCCTTGCAGACATGCAGGCCCAGGTTCGGCCAGGCTTCCTGCCCGCGGGCTGCTGGCTCCGCAGCATGCGAGCAGTTCTGCAGCTGCAGGTCCTTGGAGAAGCACAGTTCCATCTGCCCGAGGAGCTGCACCTCCTGGCCCTTCTCTAGCAGAAGACACTGGACTTCGGACACGACTTTGTACAAGTGCATCTCTGACGTCTGACATCTGGTAGTAGCGATCGGTAGATGGTTCTATCCCCAATTTTTGGAGCATGCTGGTCAGGGCCAGCTCCTTATACAGATCCAGACTCTTGTTGAAGTACTTCCTCGGGGAATCGAGGGCGTCCAGCTGGGCGGCACAGGTCCCGTGCTTCTTCCACTCGTGGCTCCAGAACTAGAGGCTGCAGTTGGACGGATGGAGCAGATTGGGCCAGTACATCTTCATGTCTGGGAAAAGGTCCTTGATCTCCTGCGGGTTTAAGGGCCAGGATCGGTTACATGCTTCACTTTTATCGGGCCATAATCCGTGTATCGTCCAGTAATTCGGAGGGTCTTTGCAGTGGCTCCTAACTTCCTGCATACGGTCGCAGGCCAGTGGTGAACCATGATTAGTTTGCTCCACTCGTTGTCGTCACTCCTCCAGAGCTCGCGCACGCTGCCCAAGCAGCTCAGCGCCAGGCACAAGGTGCCCAGGAAGGCCTGGGAAGTCATCCGCCGCACCAGGGAGGACCCCGCAGGGTCTCCAAGGCTCAGTCTCCCGAGGGCGCGAGGCCGCGTCCGGCGCCAGGCCCTGCGCTTCCCAGGTCCGCCAGGCGCACACGACGGCCGGTCCGCTCGCACCGCGACCCTCGCTGCCCAGCGAATCCCGCTGCCCTAGCCTCGACCGGCGCGTTTCCGCCCAGATGCCCCAACGCCACGCCCCTTCCCCTACATTTAATACTTCTGACGTCATATTGTCCATCTTTTTGTTTTTTTTATAACTGAACTACTTATTGTGGATAGATGATTTTACTGCATTTATATTTTGACCTTCCCACTAGCTTTATAAGTGGCTGACCTTTACTGTAGGCTTGCCTTTACCAGTGAAATTTTTCCTTTCGTAATTTTCATATTTCTAGCTATGGTCTTTTCTATTTAGAGAGGTCTCTTTAACATCTCTTGTAAAGGAGGTTTAATACTGCTGAACTCTTTCAGCTTTCGCTTATCTATAAAACTCTTCGTCTTTCATTAAAATCTGAATGACAGCCTTACCAGGTAGAGAACTGGGTGTACATTTTTTCCTTTCATCACTTTAAATTTATCATGCCACTTTTTTTTCTGGCCTAGAAAGCTTCTGCTAAAACATCAGCTGATATTTTTCTCAGAGTTCCCTTGTATACAGCCAGTTGTTTTTCTTTTGCTGCTTTTAAGAGTCTCTATTTTTTTTGCCATTTTCATTACAATCTGTCTTGATGTAGGCCTCTTTGGGTTCATCTTGTTTTGGAATTTCTGTGCTTCCTGGACTTAGATATCTATTTTCTTTCTCAGGCAAGAGTAATTTTCAGCTATATGTTCCTTGCCCCTTTCTCTCTTTCCTGTTTCTGGGACCCCTATAATCTGAATATTAGAGCACACTGATGCTGTCCCAGAGGTCTCTTTAAACTGTCTTCATTTTCTTAAAAAAACTTTTTTTCTATGTTCAGCTTAGATGATTTTCACCATTTTCTTCAAGATTTCTGAGCAAATCTTTAAATCAGTTACTGTGAATGATCATAATTATTATTGGTTAACGAAAATATTATCTTTGGAAAATTTCACATTTTTTCGTTCTGTTCTGTCGCTCAGTCGTGTCCGACTTTTTGCAACCCCGTGGACTGTAGCCTACCAGGCTTCTCCGTCCATGGGATTCTCCAGGCAAGAATACTGGAGTGGGTTACCGTTTCCTTCTCCAGGGGATCTTCCCGACCCAGGGATAGAACCCAGGTTTCCCGCATTGGAGGCAGACGCTTTAACTGCTGAGCCACCAGGGAAGCCCAACATTTTTACACATACTTAAAATGTTAACTAAAAATTAATTATAATCTGAAAGCCATCATTTCTATCTTCCTACCTGTTTTATCTTCAGCAGTAATTCACTTTTTTCAAAATTTGATGAATCATCCAGTTTTTCCTTGTTATTCTTAAAAAAAAGCCTATGAACAAAGGAAACCAAATGAATTCCTATTAGGACATGTTTTCCAGAAAAACCACATTTACTTATGATATCAGAAACTTCCAGTCCCCATCTCCCTATGCAACATATTTATTTACTATTCATTAAAATAAACAAACATTTTATTCTTTTGATATGATGTATTAATATTTATTTATATATTAATTTAGGAAGCAATTTTTGAATACCTACACTCTGAATGTGATATAGATACTGGAGATACAGCACAGGCAAAGTCTCTACCATCATGGAAATTACACACTCTAGTGAAGTAGGCAGTATAGAAGCAAGTTATCAAAAAAATATATATTTCAGATAGTGTTAAATGATCCAAAGACCACAAAGTAGGGTAAAGTAGAGAGAAATCCTGAGAATGATGATGTGTAGACAGGTGATTAGGGAACATCTCTTGGAATAATTTGTGAAAGACCTGAAGAATGAGAAGGAGCCAGATATGTGAAGACCTTAAGGAAGAGCTTTTCATATAGAAAGAACAACAGGTGATAATAACCTGGACAGGAACATGCATGGTGTATTAGATGAAGACAGGAGTTTGAGAAGGCTGAAGAGACAGACACAGCCCAGATCACATAGGGTCTTGAGGACAAGGTAGGAGTTCAGATTTTATTTTGAAGGAAATCAGGGGAGGACTTTTTAAGGAAAGGAATGACAGGAACTGATTCACATCTTGTAAAGATGACTCTGGCTACTAGAGAAAGACAACAGGAAGACAGACTATGTAGAAGTCTATGGCAAGGGTCCAGAAGAGATAATGGTGGCTCAGACTGAGGCTGCAGTGGTAGAGCTGGTGAGAAATAGTTGGACTCAGGATATATTTTGAAGATGAAGGCAATAGGTCAAGCCTTTGGATTTGGCTTGAGTTAGAGTTGGATTAGGGTTAGGTTAGGTAAGTTACCTAGTTTGGGTTAGGTAGTGAGGAAAACTGGAATGGTGGATGACTTCTAGTTTTTGACTGGAGTAATTAGGTAAACAGTGATTGGGAAGACTAAAGGAAGAGCTATGTCAAGGAGATAGGAAATTAAGAATTCTGTTTGGGACATGTATATTTGAGATTTCCTTCAAGTATTGGTGGCTCAGATGGTAAAGAATCTGCCTAAAATGTGAGAGAACTGGGTTTGATCCCTGAGTCAGGAAGATCCCTGGAGTAGAAATGGCAACCCACTCCAGTATGCTTGCCTGGAGAATTCCATGGACAGAGGATCCTGATGGGCTACAGACCATGGGATCGCAAAAAGTCAGACACAACTGAGAATCTATCACTTCAACTTTGCAAGTGCTAAGGTCAAATAAGCTGCAGACTGGATGCATTTAGAAGTCAGGGCTGAATATATAAATATGGAAGTCCCTGGGGGTACAGAAAGAATGAATCTGAATGAAGTCATGCATGGAGAGTAGAGTACAGAATAGAGCACAGAGAATGGCTGAGACAAAATTCAGAGACAGAAGAAATGGAACCAGCACAGGGTCCTGAGAAGGAGCAGTGTGGTAAGCGAAATAAGAGAAGGTGATGTTTGGGAAGCCAAACGAAGAAACCATTTCAAGAAGATGAAAGTAAGCATCTGTGTCAAATTCTATTAAGAATTCAAAAACTTTAGACCATATCACTGAAATTTGGCAGGATGAAAGTCATTGGTAACCTTGACAATTTTGAAACCACTTCAACACTTTAAAGAAAAAAAAGCATCTATAATTGTTACAGCCTTTTGCGTGATAATGGCAAGTATATACTTTGGGTCACAAATTGGATGTCATTTACGTACAATATTTAGTTTCTAATCTCTCAGTTCCCATGTGCTGATAACCAGCTCAATGACAAAGAAAGGTCATAGCAATTTAGAAAGATAGGTACTGATTTGCCTTTCATTATGCAAATACATCATTCTGGATATTAATAATAACAAAGAAAAAGGATTAAACTAGCAGTGCCTCCCGTGGACTTGTGGTAAATTTTAGGTACTCTTTACTGTCCACATAATTTAAATTAATTTAAATTTAATTAAAATTCCACATATTTAATTTAAACTTGGAATTGAGTAATTCAAAAATAGATGATGAACTTGCAAGTTAAAGGATTCATGGTGGGCGGGACACAGAGAAATAAGACTTATAGATCATTAAGAAGATAACCTATGCAAATTAGTTTCTTGTTTAATTTAAAGAATCTTATAGATATTATAAAAGTAACATTTTGATTCTTTAAATTCACCAAACAAGAACTGAGCTGCTTCTCTCTACCACCAAAGTTAGAAAAAAGGAACTAAGTGAGAAAATAAAAATACAGAGAATTTTCTTTTAATTTGCCAAATAGTAAACAGGAAAAAGTAAAGTTTTATTAATAAAAAGGGGGGAGGTAAATATCCTCAATCACCAAATTAGTCAAAATCACTTTTTCTCAGTGAGATTCTACATGAAAACTCTTAAAAAACTGGAATTAAAAAAAAAAGTGAGCCATTCAAAATGAAAGATCAATGAATCCCATTTCCTTTTTTTAAAAAAAATTTTTATTTTATTTATTTTTGACTGTCCTGGGTCTTTGTTGCAGTGTGGGCTTTTCTTCAGTTACAGTGGGTAGGGGCTTCTCTAGCTGTGATACACAGGCTTCTCACCATGGTGGCTTCTTCTGTTTCAGAACATGGGCTCTAGGACACACATCCTTCAGTAACTGGAGCATGTGAGCTCAGCAGTTACAGATCCGGAGCTCTAGCGCACAGGCTCAATAGTTGTGGTATATGGGCTTAGTTACTCCACAGCCTGTGGGATCTTCCCAGACCAGAGATCGAACCTGTGTCTCTTGCACTGGCAGGTGGATTCTTTACCATTGAGCCAACCAGGGAAACCCCCCATTTCCTTCTGGAATACACTTTTAAAACTAGTTAGCTAACATGAAGACTGCTTAAAAATTTTAAATTTTTCATCAGTGTAGCAGCAAGGCTTTTAATGATAATCCCTAGAAATAATTTTAAGAGCCCATCTATAAATTCCATGATGATTCTCTGCCTGGTATTTAAGAAATAGATATCAACTAAAACTAACTTTGTCAAAGACAAAGATTTTTTTATTCTGATTTTTAATTGTTGTGTATTTGAGCTTTGTTTTTAAATCTAGTACTGAGTATAGAGATTATTGCATATTTTATGAACTTGATGGTAGAGTAGCACTGTGGTGCAACTGTTAGTTTAGAGATATAGCTTTAAGTGCAATAAGTTCAAACCTATGTAGAAAAGAGTCATATTATAATAGGATTCTATATGTGAAATTACATGTCTTTTTTGGAAACTGTTCAGACCACAATTTGTCTTTTAAACTGTCAGCAAACCCTAGGGGTAAGCCCAGAAGCCATATTTATATTGAAAGACCCCACCTTCCTGTCCAGAGCTGAGCTAAACAGTGTTTGTTGGGAAATCTGGGAATTATCCTGGGAGAATCTGTTAGTCTCTAAAGTAGATGAACCTGTGCCAGGTAAACTCAGGAGTGTTTAGAATGGCCATGCTTAGCCACGGGCCCACCAAGAAGACAACACAGCATGTGTATAAAGAGAATCATAGAAGGAAGCAAAGACTGTGACCCTTGAAATGGAAGGAATGTTTTCTTATGTTTCTGGTTTCCGTTACTTGGGTAAAAGTTTTTGCCGTGAGGCTTCCCTGTATTTTCTCAATAAGTTCTGCAAGTCCCCTTTGACTATGAACAACAATTGTAACAGCATGGTTAGGTGAGTTTGTAGCATTACGGCAATGCCTTCCTCCAGGGGCATATTTGTTTACAGGGAGTAAGGAACTGTGGTGCTGGAGAAGACTTTGCGAGTCCCTTGGACTGCAAGGAGATCCAACCAGTCCATTCTAAAGGACACCAGTCCTGGATGTTCATTGGAAGGACTGATGCTGAGGCTGAAACTCCAATACTTTGGCCACCTCATGTGAAGAGTTGACTCATTGGAAAAGACCCTGATGCTGGGAGGGATTGGGAGCAGGAGGAGAAGGGGACGACAGAGGATGAGATGGCTGGATGGCATCACCGACTCAATGCACATGAGTTTGGGTGAACTCCAGGAGTTGCTGATGGACAGGGAGGCCTGGTGTGCTGCAATTCATGGGGTGACAAAGAGTTGGACACAACTGAGCAACTGAACTGAAGGAACTGAAATGAGGATAATCCATACCCCCAAATCCCTCCCTCTTCCTAAATTAAACACCATCCTTAATTGTTTCTCCTAATCATCTGAAAAACTGGTTAATTTCAAAACAAAGATGTGGTTCTATAAAGGTGAAAATCACAGAAACCTTAGTAAACTAAGAGAATATAATTTTCATCTAATATTAGAAAAAATTTTCTAATGAAAGTAGCATCACATCTAGAAATGCTTCAGTGAAAAGGAAGTATTTTCCTTACATTTTATCCTCCAGGATCTTACAAGATTTCTTCATGTCTTCAATCTTTTGTTCCCACTCTCTTACTGATTCCTGTAGTCGTGCTATTTCTAAATTGTGATCACTAAGAATCTGTTGAAAATTCAATAAATCATCAAATGACTCATGATAGCAGTTCAATTCACTAAATATTTGTGTACCATCCATTCATCTTTTATACTGGGGGTGCCTTTAGTTAAAATAAAAATCAATCATTATATTACTTGTTTCTTTATAAAACAAACTGAGACAGAAATAATCCTGAAATCATCAGAAAAGAAAACAAAATTTGGGAGGGAGAGAAATGAATTACAGCAATAGGAATGTAAAAACTATAAAAAAAGAAAACCTTAAAGACATGAATTCATCTTGACTACCACTTAAAAAATTAAATATACATTTTAATAATTATTTTCAAAATGTTATTCCAGGAGACTGGAATGAGTATTATTTTAAAAGTCAAAACAAATTGGGTCTTTTGCCTTATTTGATAGCTATGTTCATGTTGAAGATTTTTTCTTAATACTTAATCAGCATTTTAGAAATGGAAAAATTGGGTATGATGAAAAAAATGTTAGCATAATTAAAAGAAAGAACTATGAATGAAGAAAATTCATAGTGAAACAGATATTTTTATAACACAGTTTTGGTAAAAGAAGAGGGAAGGCAAATTTATTGGAGCTTGGATCTGCAGTTCCACTTGTGAGGGAAAGTGGAGTTGAGAGAAAAGCTAATCAAATAGATTGTTTTGCTCTCTGCATAGAGTTACCCTGGGTAGATTATTTAACTTCCCCCAATCCTGCACACCAATGTGGGGTCAGAGAACATCTGTCAGGGGTATAGAGGCACTCTCAGTCATGTCAGGTGAGACGGGTGAGTGAAAGCTCCCCAAACTACTTTTTTTCTCGAAAGCAATCATATGACTGAACTTGTGGACTATAGTTCCAGAATTAACAGGAGTTTGAAATCCTAGCACTGCCGTCAAAAATCAGTAGACTGTCCAAGGGACTCTGACTGATCATCAGGATTAGTGACTATATGCTCAAGGCCTGTCCAAGCCCTCTAACCTCCCCGCCCTGGACTGTAGGGCACCTTGAGAATCATACACTGTTCTTTTCTGCAGAATCACATTAGCTTGACCTAGTTACAGAGTTTTCCAAATCAAAAGCACCACATGAAGGTGAACCTGAAATTCCCAGTAGTCTCAAGTTCATAGCCAAAATGTTGTTTTCTAATCTCAGGAAATAACATCAACCAGAACAAACTTTACCAAATACAAAGCACTCAGCTAAAAGCCTTAGAGGCATGACCTCATTCCTTCTCCACAAAAGTCCTTTGAAGTAGGCAGTCCTACTACCTCCATATTATAGACGAGGAAACTCTGGGTTAGTAAAGCCAAGATTCAGATGCAGGTTTCTCTGATATCCTTGTGAAGCTCATGCTCAGTCACATCTGACTCTTTCGAGACCCCATGAACTGTAGCCTGACAGGCTTCTCTGTCTGGAATTTTCCAGGCATGAATACTGGAGGGGGTTGCCATTTTCTACTCTAGGGGATCTAACTGACCCAGGGATCAAACCTGTGTCTCCTGAATTAGCGGGCTGGTTCTTTACCACTGAGCCACCTGGGAAGCCCCTGTGATACTCCCATTGTGCTTTAAACACTATTCTCCACCAGGAAGGTGGGGTGGGGCGTTGGATTGGGGGAGGTAGAGAGACACTGGGTTTTCCTCATAGCTCAGTCGGTAAAGAATCTGCCTGCAGAGGAGGAGACCCGGGTTTGATCCCTGGGTCGGGAAGATACCCTGGAGAAGGAAATGGCAACCCACTCCAGGATTCTTGCCTGGAGGATCCCATGGACAGAGGAGTCTGGTGGGCTATAGTCCATGAGGTCGCAAGAGTCGGACACGACTTAGCAACTAAAGAGAGAGAGACACTTGAGGTGAGTATCCTGACACCTCAAGCCTTGTCTTACTTGGCCTTAGAGATCTTTGGCGTACAGGTTAAGGAACACATACTTCATTCTTCCAAGCTAAGTGATGTGTGTGACATAATTTATGAGGCCCTAATATACAAGCTTAGGCATGCAGATAAAATCTGTTTTATCCAACCCATCTTCTTCTTTGAACCTAGCTAGATTCATGCTTCCTTATTGCATTGATATTTGAAAAAAAACAGATAATGATCTCGTATGCAGAGAAAATTTTTGTTTTACTGCTGCTGCTGCTGCTAAGTCGCTTCAGTCGTGTCCGACTCTGCGTGACCCCACAGACGGCAGCCCACCAGGCTCCCCTGTCCCTGGGATTCTCCAGGCAAGAACACTGGAGTGGGTTGCCATTACCTTCTCCAATGCATGCAAGTGAAAAGTGAAAGTGAAGTCGCTCAGTCCTGTCCGACTCTTCGCGACCCCATGGACTGCAGCCCACCAGGCCCCTCCGTCCATGGGATTCTCCAGGCAAGAGCACTATAATGGTCAAGGAAAAAAGCGTCGGTACTCAGTTGTTTCTGACTCTTTGTGACCTCATGGACTAAAGCCCACCAGGCTCCTCTGTCCAAGGTATTCTTCAGGCAAGAATATTGGGAATAGGTTGCTATTTACTCCTTCAGGGGATCTTCCCAACCCAGGGATCAAACCCATGTCTTCTGCATTGGCAGGCAGATTCTTCACCATTGAGCCACAAGGAAAGCCCATAATGGTCAGAACTACCCTATACAGGGAATTAACTGAATATTCTAATAAGAAATGTTATATATATATTAGTATTACTATCCCCCTTACAGTTTTACATGTAAACTCAATACAGATGGAGGACTTCCCTAGTGGCACAGCAGTAAGGATCCACCGGCCAATGCAGGAGATGTGGGTTCGATCCCTGGATGGGAAAGATCCCCTAGAGCAGTAAATGGCAACCCACTCCAGTATTCTTGCCTGGAAAATCCCATGGACAGAGGAACCAGGTGGGCCACAGTCCATGGGGGTCACAAAGAATCAGACACGACTTAGTGACTAAACAACAACAATTCAAAACAGATAGAAGAAATCGCTAAAGACTCATTAATTCAACTAATTATGATAGATTACAGGTGTTTCTATTTTAATTAACATAGAAGTAGTATTAACATTGACCTCTTCAACTATAGTCACCTCCATAAGCTCAGTTTTCTCATTTTAAAGTACTGACTATCACAGTAGTGGATTTTTCAATCAATGTTATCAATTTTTAAAAGTAAAAGTGCATATTAATGTTCTTGTACTCAGTATAGATGGACAGCCCAACTTCTGTCTGATTATCACATATTCAGAAATAAGGAACCTGTCCATGGTTATTCACTTTGTTATTTAGAATAAAGCAATCTCACAGAAACATTACATAAGGTTCTGTATGCATTTGGTCAGTTCTATATGTGTTTTTCAAAACCAGTTTTATAGTACTTTGGCCCATTAAAGGGACTTCATGCATAGCTCAGTCAGTAAAGCATCTGCCTGCACTGAGGGAGACCTGGGTTCAATTTCTGGGTTGGGCAGTCCATTAAATGCAATTTATACCTAAGCCATTCCAAACTTACTTCTTTTCGTCATATTCCTGAAGAAAACATAACTGCACTATGACACTTTAAATAATATGTCAGAAAATGTTAACATGCTCAAAACATTCTCCTCAGAATGGCATGAAGATGAATTAAAATCAACTCCTTTTTTTATAAAAACTCCTGCTATGTTTAAGGCAGTGTATATTAAGATGCCTGGGGTCAGGCATGAAAAACCAGGTTATTTCTTCTTACCACTGTGCTCGTAGTAACAGTTTCTTTCATTTTTGTCATTGTAAGCCTTAATTTATCCAAGTCTTTCTTCTTTGCGTAAGTTTCCTTTCTGTTAAGTTCACAGAGTTGTTTATATTTTTCAATCTGTATTAATAAACATAATAAACCAATCATAAAGCTTAAGATGACAACAAAGTTTAGGAAATCCTTTAAAAAATTATTGCCAACCTAATTCATATTTACATATACCATATTTAACCTAAGTATTTTATCAAATTAAAACAACCAGGTTTGGGCTTATCTTGAAGCATCAAAGGAAAAATAATAAATCACAAAGACCGAACTGTAATTATGAAATGCTGAACTAGTAAAAGAGTCACAATAAAACAATGATCATTAAAAGCAAATTATAAAAGAAGCTTTTGTTCTAAAATTTACTAGTAAAACATAAAAACATAAAAAAATTTACTGGTAAAATACAACAATATATAAAATAAAAAAACAGATTTACAGCACATTAGCAGAGTCAAAGAAAGGAATTAAGAATGGTTCAGAAATTTAAATTCACATTATTTAATGAGGAATCAGTTCAGTTCAGTTCAGTTGCTCAGTCGTGTCCGACTCTTTGCGACCCCATGAATCACAGCACGCCAGGCCTCCCTGTCCATCACCAACTCCCGGAGTTCACTCAAACTCATGTCCATCGAGTCGGTGATGCCATCCAGCCATCTCATTCTCTGTCGTCCCCTTCTCCTCCCACCCCCAATCCCTCCCAGCATTAGAGTCTTTTCCAGTGAGTCAGCTCGTTGCATGAGGTGGCCAAAGTATTGGAGTTTCAGCTTCAGCATCAGTCCTTCCAATGAGGAATAAAACAGACCAAAACCAAAATCACTGAAGGTAGGGCAACTCACAGCCCTGAACAACTCACCATTGTGTCACCCATACCAGCCCCGAGAGCTAAAGGATCCTTACTTTATCTCTGTTTCAAAAGCACCCGGTATTTGGCAGAAATGCTTTCTGCCTATGCCTTAAGAGACATTCAGTGGTCAAATACCCTGAACTGGCTGTATGACTTGACCACAGGAATGCCCTTCCTGTGCACATAAGACCCTGAGGTGTCGGAAAGTTAACTTTGCTTGTTTACCATGTTAAAATCTCTGCCCAAAAAGGGTATTTGTACTCTGCTAGGGCTTCCCTGGCGGAGAAGGCAATGGCAAGCCACTCCAGTACTATTGCCTAGAAAATCCCATGGATGGAGGAGCCTGGTAGGCTGCAGTCCGTGGGGTCGCTAAGGGTCGGACACGACTGAGCGACTTCACTTTCACTTTTCACTTTCACACATTGGAGAAGAAAATGGCAACCCACTCCAGTGTTCTTGCCTGGAGAATCCCAGGGACGCGGGAGCCTGGTGGACTTCCGTCTATGGGGTCACACAGAGTCGGACACGACTAAAGTGAGGCAGCGGCGGCGGCGGCGGCGGCGCCACCGCCACCGCCACCAGCAGCAGCAGCAGCGACCAGTTGACTCACTGGAAAAGACTCTGATGCTGGGAGGGATTGGGGGCAAGAGGAGACGGGGACGACCGAGAATGAGATGGCTGGATGGCATCACCGACTCGATGGACATGAGTTTGAGTGAACTCCGGGAGTTGGTGATGGACAGGGAGGCCTGGCGTGCTGTGATTCATGGGGTCGCGGAGAGTCGGACACGACTGAGCGACTGAACTGAACTGAACTGAAGGCGCAACTCACGCCCTACGCAAGGAAGCATGAAAGACTGCGCATGCTCCAGCTGCCCTGATTCTAGAAATCTCCGCCCCTTTCCTAGAGCCCTGATGACTGCTGCATCCTACTCTTCAGAATTCGTTTACTCTCCTTCCTTCAGGAAGATGTACGTGTATTTAGAGCACAAGCTCTCTCTTCTCTGTTCCTTAATCAATGAATTGAGTTCCTAATTTGCTGTACCGAACCCTGTTTCGTTTGACTGGCATTTGTGACCTTGGGCAAAGGACCCATAGAGGGGGATCGCCAACCTGTTGGGGACTGATAAATTTTCACATATTGAGATATAAGGAAATCACTCTGGCTTATACATCAGCTAACCTGAATTTTATGCTAACTAAAATAGCCTTTTCGTGGTCTATCATACCTGCATTCGACATCAGCTGTAACTATTTAAGAAAAGGAAACATTAATAAGAAAATTCGTGTTAAAAATAAAGATTAAATGTCCCTCTTCCTGGGATGCTAAGTATGCTGTTAATCCTTTGATGATAAGACTCCTTTCCCAGGTGCTGGTCTGTTCTTTTTTTTTTTTTTTCTTTTTCAGAACGTTGAAGAAATGTAACTCTGACTTGTTTAGTAGTCTTTGTTCTGACAAGATATAAAACTGTGCTGAAAAACTTGCTTCTCTAGAACAGCTCCTTGGAGTAATCTGGGAAGATGGCTTCTGAACTAGTTCTTCAGTTCAGTCGCTCAGTCGTGTCTGACTCTTTGCTTGGCTCAAATAAAACTCTTTTCTGTTCTTATTATAGATTGTTTATTGACTATTTTCATTAACAGGATAAATAACAATTTTACTAAGATCAAACATACTGTGATTACCTGTCAGATCTTACTTAAATGAGTCACCTTCTTATTAAAATCAAACACACCATGGATTTGTTGGCAAGATGAATTTTCAAGAGCAAGGCAAGTGAGTAGTAAGGCCTGAGAAAGCATGTTTAACTTTGTATTAAAGAATTAATGAAAATATATAGTGGTGTGGTTTTCCATCAGTCATCAGCCAATTCACTCAAAGTGGCTACTCTGAATGAATGTGATCATTATCAATTATCTCTGCACTAGGGCACAGGTGCATTAAAATAAAACTTGGTGATAATAAATTTTGTTGAAAATTGATATTCTGTTCTCATTCTTTGGCTTAAACCTTCTCCTAAAGTCTTGCAATTATAGAAATAACATTAGCAAAAACAATTCTGTTTTGTGTTAGAGGAGACCTTACGGGTTTGAAGACTCTGACATCTGTAAACAGGTTTTCCTTTCTCATTGGAAATAAAGGGAATTAACAAGCCATTACCATGGCATATGATGTGCATTTAGTGAGCATCAATGGTTGACTTTTAGTATCCATCCTAACTGGGCTAGCCCACTAGTACATGCATTCCCTTAGGATTCGTTAGTATTCTGGGGTGGGCACTAGCTTAACCTGGCAAGAAGGCTTATGTCCCTGGTTGGGGAAGGTTTTCTTCTTCTATGTGAATATGGACGCATATAGTCCAGTTGTCACTGGCAGGCATCTTGTGTGATGAGGGAAACCAGCCTTAAAATGAAAGATGGAAGAGGGATGAGCCACTGAACTTGCTAGTCCTGGAGTCTGCCCTACCTTGGGAATTCCTACTGTATAAGATGATAAATGCCCTTACTATTTAAGCAAGTTTGAGTCAAGGCTTTTGCTATTTGCATCTGAGTACTCTAAGACTTCTCCTTTTCTCCAAGGGCACTAGACCAAGGGTAGGCAAACTACTACCTGTTGGCCAAATCCAGCCACTGCCTGTTTTTGTAAAGCCACACTTATTTATTTAATTAGTGCTTTTGACTGAGAAACACTATCCACAAAAGGAAGGAGAACCTATCATGTTCTCAAATTCTCAATCTGAAGTCCTTCTGGGCTTCCTTTTTAAAATTTTGTGTAAAATATATATTATATATAATATATTATATTCTTTATATTAAAGAATAGGAAGGGATAGGAGAGGGTAGAAACTTCTCTCTAGGGCTTAAAATGAAGTTAGAAACTCAATCATTCAATACAGTAATATTATAGAGTGCCTACTACATGCAAGGTATGCCAGGCACCCATCATGGTGCTAGAATTCAGCAACAAAAAGACAGACAAAATCCCTGCCTGGTGGAGTCTTCCTTTTGGTGGGCAAATGAAAGTAGTACTCAGGCCACCACTGACCATTGTTTCAGCCCCAGCAGAAATTAAAAAAAAAAGAGAGACAAGGCTCTCCCTACTCCCCACCTACACTGCCCTGCACATCATCCCTCAAGCTGTGCCCATGCAGATACATCCCACTTTTTACCTCTGTAACTTTAGTGAGCCCCTCCAGCGTGGCAGTTCTGGACTGCTCAGAGAGAAAGTCCAGCAGAGGGCTGGAAACAGTGGGTGAAATGAAGCCCTCTCAGCGTTGTTGCGGGTAGAGAAAGAAAAGAGGAAAAGCTCTTTTTGGTTCTTATTATTCTGACACCATTTCACTGTAATAACAATAAATCCAAGCAAGGTCTAGCCCAATGACAGGAGCCATGGATTTCAGTTGACTCCAGCACTGCAGAGCAGGCTAACAATGAAGGCTTCATCCACTAAAAAGGTCGATGGAGCTTGACTTTTAAAAATTCTGGTTAGTGGTTGCAGACTGCCCAAGGGACCCCTTGTCAATGACTTCACAAAGCACCTGTTCTGAGGATGATTAAGGCTGAGCTATTTACACTTAAAAAAAAATCCATGGTTTTAGTGTAAAACTGTTTCTGAAGACATAGGTGCTTTAAAGGATAAAAACTCTCAGACCTAACTGGAACTTATAAATAGTCTTATCATGAAAAAAGGTGGTGCCAGACATCTTGGAATGTGAAGTCAAGTGGGCCTTAGAGAGCATCACTACGAACAAAGCTGGTGGAGGTGATGGACTTCCAATTGAGCTATTTCAAATCCTGAAAGATGATGCTGTGAAAGTGCTGCCCTCAGTATGCCAGCAAATTTGGAAAACTCAGCAGTGGCCACAGGACTGGAAAAGGTCAGTCTTCATTCCAATCCCAAAGAAAGGGAATGCCAAAGAATGCTCAAACTATCGCACAATTGCACTCATCTCACATGCTAGTAAAGTCATGCTCAAAATTCTCCAAGCCAGGCTTCAGCAATATGTGAACCATGAACTTCCAGATGTTCAAGCAGGTTTTAGAAAAGGCAGAGGCACCAGAGATCAAATTGCCAACATCCGCTGGATCATGGAGAAAGCAAGAGAGTTCCAGAAAAACATCTATTTCTGCTTCATTGACTATGCCAAAGCCTTTGACTGTGTGGATCACAATAAACTGTGGAACATTCTGAAAGAGATGGGAATCCCAGACCACCTGACCTGCCTCTTGAGAAACCTGTATGCAGGTCAGGAAGCAACAGTCAGAACTGGACATAGAACAACAGACTGGTTCCAAATAGGAAAAGGAGTACGTCAAGGTTGTATATTGTCACCCTGCTTATTTAACTTATATGCAGAGTACATCATGAGGAACGCTGGGCTGGAAGAAGCACAAGCTGGGATCAAGATTGCTGGGAGAAATATCAATAACCTCAGATGTGCAGATGACACCACCCTTATGGCAGAAAGTGAAGAGGAACTCAAAAGCCTCTTGATGAAAGTGAAAGAGGAGAGTGAGAAGTTTGGCTTGAAGCTCAACATTCAGAAAACGAAGATCATGGCATCTGGTCCCATCACTTCATGGGAAATAGATGGGGAAACAGTGGAAACCGTGTCAGACTTTATTATTTTGGGCTCCAAAATCACCGCAGATGCTGATTGCAGCCAGGAAATTAAAAGACGCTTACTCCTTGGAAGGAAAATTATGACCAACCTTGATAGTATATTAAAAAGCAGAGACATTACTTTGCCAACCAAGGTCCGTCTAGTCAAGGCTATGGTTTTCCAGTGGTCATGTATGGATGTGAGAGTTGGACTGTGGAAAAAGCTGATCGCTGAAGAATTGATGCTTTTGAACTGTGGTGCTGGAGAAGACTCTTGAGAGTCCCTTGGACTGCAAGGAGATCTAACCAGTCCATTTTAAAGGAGATCAATCCTGGGTGTTCATTGGAAGAACTGATGCTAAAGCTGAAACTCCAATACTTTGGCCATCTTATGCGACAAGTTGACTCACTGGAAAAGAGTCTGATGCTAGGAGGGACTGGGGGTGGGAGGAGACGGGGATGACAGGGAATGAGATGGCTGGATGGCATCACCGACTCGATGAGTTTGAATGAAATCCGGGAGTTGGTGATGGACAGGGAGGCCTGGCGTGCTGTGATTCATGGGGTCACAAAGAGTCAGACACGACTGAGCGACTGAACTGAACTGAGTGGTAAAGAACTTGCCTGCTAGTGCAGGAGATGTAAGAGTTGTGGGTTTGATCCCTAAGTTAGGAAGATCGCCTGGAGGAGGGCATGGTACCCATGCCAGTACTCATAACTGGAGTATTCCATGGACACAGGAGCTTGGTGGGCTATGGTCCATAGGGTCACAAAGAGTCAGACACAACTGAAGCAACTTTGCACGAATCATGGAAACACTCACAAGAACCAAACTGAGACAAGAATGAAGAAGGCAGGGGCAAAGCCTTGGAAAAAAACAATACTATAAAAACTGGTTAAACCGGATAGGCCCAGGATGGCAGAAAATTTGACTTTCAGTTGACCTTGAGCCTCTTTATATGCTCATTGTAATATATTAGCATATGCTAAATGACACACCCACAAGTGCCATGACAGTTTGAAAACTGACCATAAAAAGCCAGAAAGCAGGCAGTGACCAAATTTCTGAAAATCCCCACCCCTTACCCAAAACAGCCGTGCAGCACTAGAGTGACTTTGAGGAGATATCCCACATCCAAGGGCAAAGGAGAAGCCCCAGCAAGATGGTAGGAGAGGCGAAATCACATTTAGAATCAAACCACATATCTGCCAGAGACGCTCAGAGGGCTCAAACAAACCTTGTGTGCACCAGGATCCAGAGACCCCACGGAGACTGAGACAGAGCTATGTTTGAGTGTCTCCTATGGAGGTATGGGTCAGCAGTGGACTGCTGCAGGGGCTCTGAGTGCAGCAGACTTAGGTATGGCATAAGCCCTCTTGAAGGAGGTTGCTCATTAACCCCACCATAGAGCTGCCAGAACTTACACAAGACTGAGGAAATAGACTCTTGGAGGGCGCAAACTGCACCCTGTGTGCACCACGACCCAAGACAAAGGAGCAGTGACCCCACAAAAGACTGACTGAGACTTGCCTGGGAGTGTCCAGGAGCCTCCCGCGGAGGCGCGTGTCGGTGGTTGCCTGCTGCAAGGTTGGGGGCACTGACTGTACCAGTGTGTGCATGGGACCTTTTGAAGGCCATTATCTTCATTAACTGGCCACCATAGTTTGGACCCAGGTAAATAACAGGGGGGGAACACAGCTCCACCCATCAACAGAAAACTGGATTAAAGATTTACTGAGCATGGCCCTGCCTATCAGAACAAGACCCAGTTTCCCCCTCAGTCAGTCTCTCCCATCAGGAAGCTTCCATAAGCCTCTTATCCTTCTCCATCAGAGGGCAGACAGATTGAAAACCACAATCACAGAAAACTAACCAATCTGATAACATGCATCACAGCCTTGTCCAACTCAGTGAAACTAGGAGCCATGCCGTGTAGGGCCACCCAATACAGACAGGTCATGGTGGAGAGGTCTGACAAAACGTGGTTCACTGGAGAAGAGAATGGCAAACCACTTCACCCTATGAACAGTATGAAAAGGCAAAAAGATAGGACACTGAAAGATGAACTCCCCAGGTTGGTAGGTGCTCAATGTGATACTGGAAATCAGTGGAGAAATAACTCCAGAAAGAATAAGAGACGGAGCCAAAGCAACAACAACACCCAGTTGTGGATGTGACTGGTGATAGAAGTAAAGTCTGATGCTGTAAAGAGCAATATTGCATGGGAACCTGGAATGTTAGGTCCATGAATCAAAGCAAATTGGAAGTGGTCAAACAGGAGATGGCAAGAGTGAACATTGACATTTTAGGAATCAGCAAACTAAAATGGACTGGAATGGGTGAATTTCACTAAGATGACCATTGTATCTACTATTGCAGGCAAGAATCCCTTAGAAGAAATGGAGTAGCCATCATAGTCAACAAGAGTCTGAAATGCAGTACTTGGATACAATCTCAAAAATGACAGAATGATCTCTGTTCGTTTCCAAGGCAAACCAATCAATATCATGGTAATCCAAGTCTATGCCCCAACCAGTAATGCTAAAGAAGCTGAAGTTGAATGGCTCTGTGAAGACCTACAAGACCTTCTAGAACTAACACCCCAAAAAGATGTCCTTTTCATTATAGGGGAATGGAATGCAAAAGTAGGAAGTCAAGAAATACCTGGAGTAACAAGGCAAACTCGGCCTTGGAGTACAGAATGAAGCAGGGCAAAGGCTAACAGTTTTGCCGAGAGAACGCACTGGTCATAGCAAATACCCTCCTCCAACAACACAAGAGAAAACTCTACACATGGACATCACCAGATGGTCAATACTGAAATCAGGTTGATTATATTCAGTTCAGTTCAGTTCAGTCGCTCAGTTGTGTCCGACTCTCCGCGACCCCATGAATCACAGCACGCCAGGCCTCCCTGTCCATCACCAACTCCCGGAGTTCACTCAAACTCATGTCCATTGAGTCGGTGATGCCATCCAGCCATCTCATTCTCTGTCGTCCCCTTCTCCTCCTGCCCCCAACCTTTCCCAGCATCAGAGTCTTTTCCAGTGAGTCAACTCGTTGCATGAGGTGGCCAAAGTATTGCAGTTTCAGCTTTAGCATCAGTCCTTCCAATGAACACCCAGGATTGATCTCCTTTAGAATGCACTGGTTGGATCTCCTTGCAGTCCAAGGGAATCTCAAGAGTCTTCTCCTTTGCAGCCAAAGATGGAGAAGCTCTATACAGTCAACAAAAACAAGATGGGGAGCTGACTGTGACTCAGATCACGAACTCCTTATTGCCAAGTTCAGACTTAAATTTAAGAAAGTAGGGAAAACCACTAGACCATTCAGATATGACCTAAATCAAATCCCTTACGATTATACAGTGGAAGTGACTGTAGATTCAAGGGATTAGATCTGATAGAGTGCCAGAAGAACAATGGATGGAGGTTCATGACATTGTACAGGAGGCAATGATCAAGACCATCACCAAGAAAAAGAAATGCAAAAGGCAAAATGGTTTTCTGAGGAGGCCTTACAAATAGCTCAGAAAAGAAGTGAAAGGCAAAGGAGAAAAGGAAAGATACACCCACTGGAATGCAGAGTTCCAAAGAATAGCAAAGTGAGATAAGAAAGCCTTCCTCAGTGATCAGTGCAAAGAATAGAGGAAAACAATTGAATGGGAAAGACCAGAGATCTCTTAAAAGAAAATTAGAGATACCAAGGGAACATTTCATGCAAAGATGGGCACAATAAAGGACAGAAATGGTATGGACCTAACAGAAACAGAAGATATTAAGAAGACTTGGCAAGAATACACAGAAGAACTATACAAAAAAGATCTTCATGACCCAGATGATCACGATGGTGTGATCACTGACCTAGAGCCAGACATCCTGGAATGCGAAGTCAAGTGGGTCTTAGGAAGCATCACTATGAACAAAACTAGTGGAGGTGATGGAGTTTCAGTTATTTCAAATTCTAAAAGGTGATGCTGTGAAAGTGCTGCCCTTAATATGCCAGCAAATTTGGAAAACTCAGCAGTGGCCACAGGACTGGAAAATGTCAATTCTCATTCCAATCCCAAAGAAAGGGAACACCAAAGATTTCTCAAAGTACCATACAATTACACTCATCTCACACACTAGTAAAGTAATGCTGAAAATTCTCCAAGGCAGGCTTCAACAGTATATAAAATGTGAATTTCCAGATGTTCAAGCTGGATTTAGAAAAGACAGAGGAAACAGAGGTCAAATTGCCAACATCCGCTGGATCATCAAAAAAGCAAGAGAGTTCCAGAAAAACATCTATTTCTGCTTTATTGACTATGCCAAAGCCTTCGACTGTGTGTATCACAATAAACTGTGGAAAATTCTGAAAGAGATGGGAATACCAGACCACCTGACCTGCCTCTTGAGAAACCTGTATGCAGATCAGGAAGCAACACTGAGAGACTATATTCCACTAAATTTTAATTAAGACACAAGAAATGCAGTATAATAAATGTTTTTTTCTGTCTTTCTTTATACATATATATGTGTATTTAATATAGCAGGTTGCAAGCCCAGGTCTCATTTTCTGCATTCTAGTTATGCCAGTTGATAACTATAAATATTCTCATGATGGAGAGGGAAGCACCAGGGGCTCAACAGCAATTGTCATCCTGGGCTGGACCCTCATACATGGACGAAAAGAAGGTTGCTGCTGGCAACACCTAAAATGGAGATAAACCTGCTTTTCCTGGAGCAACCTGAAGAAGAACAAAGAGGAACCAATCAGAAGCTATTCTGAGGATGAATTCTTAACAATTCAGGAGGCAGTAGTTATCTCTGCTGAGCCTCACAAAATTGCTGGTCTCAAAATACCAGCGTTGGGGCTGTGCACAAAAGACATGTGGCCTGCCATTTCAGTAAACAATGAATGTTGCTCTCAATCAAGTATCTGCTACTGTGCAGCCTAAGCCTGGATGGGTGTGCCCTGAGGGAATTCAGGATGGAGTAAAACAAGATACTGGCCCTAGAGAGTTAAGATTCATAACAAAGTGAAACTGTTTACCTCAGATTGGGATGCTAATCCACATGGCTGGGACCTGAACCCAGCCAAGATACAAGGTACTTGGTTTCAAGACCAAATGAAGCTCAGGTTCCTGATGTGTCATCACAGAAAGAATTCAGTGAGAGACAAAGTGACAGGCAAGAAATGGATTTATTCAGATTCAGAGAGAAGCACACTCCACAGACAGAGTGTAGGCCCTGGGAGAGGATGAGTGTGGCTGTGAAACGTGATTGTGGTTAGTTTTTATGGACTGGGTAATTTCATATGCTAATAAGTGGGAGGATTATTCCAACTATTTCGGGGAAGGAGTGGAGATTTCCAGGAACTGGGCCACCATCCACTCCTTGGTCTTTTGATAGAGGCTTGGAAGTGTCATGGCACCTCTGGTATGTCATTTAGATTGCTGATTGAGGATCAAGGTCTAGTCAAAGTCAACTTGTCTGCCATCTTGGATCCATTTGATTCTAATCTGTTTATGTTGTGTCCTTGGGCTATGTCATTCTTTCAAAAGTTGTGCCCTGCTGCTTACCTCCCGCTCCAAAAGGAATGATTTCAATGAGCCCGTACTCTTGCATTTTCCCATATAGAGAAAAGCACTAAAATCATTAACGTGAGATATCTGTTTTTTGTGTGTGATTAGCAATAATGTTTCAATGTTGGACTATGTGGTTTTTCTCAGCTCTATATATCCTGGCTCCTCTATTAACTCTTTGGAACACTTCCTCAGAACTTTTTGAGAGGCCACCTTTCCAGGCTGTATTCTCCAGTGAAGTCCTCAAATAAAACATAACTCACAACTTCTAGGTTGTGCCTTTTCTTTTTATTCGCGGACCTAACATTCCAGCATCAGATTTTACTTCTATCACCAGTCACATCCACAAGAGGGTGTTGTTTTTGCTTTGGCTCCATCTCTTCATTCTTTCTAGAGTTACTTCTCCACTGATTTCCAGTAGCACATTTGGCACCTATGGACCTGGGGAGTTCATCTTTCAGTGTCCTATATTTTTGCCTTACAGAAAAAGGAAGAGAGTTATATAAAAACATCTACTTCTGCTTTACTGACTATGCCAAAGCCTTTGACTGTGTGGATCACAATAAACTGGAAAATTCTTAAAGAGATGAGAATACCAGACCACTTGACCTGCCTCCTGAGAATCTGTATGCAGGTCAAGAAGCAACAGTTAGAACCAAATATGGAACAAGGGGCTGGTTCCAAATTGGGAAAGGAGTATGTCAAGGCTATATATTGTCACCCTGAGTACATCATGAGAAACACTGGGCTGGATGAAGCACAAGCTGGAATCAAGATAGCAGCGAGAAATATCAATAACCTCAGATATGCAGATGCCACAACCCTTTGGCAGAAAGTGAAGACGAACTAAAGAGCCTCTTGATGAAAGTGAAAGAGGAGAGTGACAAAGTTGGCTTGAAGCTCAACATTCAGAAAACTAAGATCATGGCATCCAGTCCCCCCACTTCACGGCAAATAAATGGAGAAACAGTGGAAACAGTGAGAGACTTTATTTTGGGGAGCTCCAAAATCACTGCAGATGGTGACTGCAGCCATGAAATTAAATGACACTCCTTGGAAGGAAAGTTATGACCAACCTAGATAGTATATTAAAAAGCAGAGACATTACTTTGCCAACAAAGGTCTGTCTAGTCAAAGCTATGGTTTTTCCAGTAGTCATGTATGGATGTGAGATTTGGACTATAAAGAAAGCTGAGCTCTGAAGAATTGATGCTTTTCAACTGTGGTATTGGAGAAGACTCTTGAGAGTCCCTTGGACTGTAAAGAGATCCAACCAGTCCATCCTAAAGGAACTCTGTCCTGAATATTCATTGGAAAGACTGATGCTGAAGCTGAAGCTCCAATCCTTTGGCCACCTGATGCGAAGAACTGACTCAGTGGAAAAGATCCTGATGCTAGGAATGACTGAAGGCAGGAGAAGAATGGGAAGAGAATGAGGTGGTTGGATGGCATCACTGACTCAATGGACATGAGTTTGAGCAAGCTCTGGGAGTTGGTGATGGATAGAGAAACCTGGCGTGTTGCAGTCTATGAGGTCACAAATAGTTGGACATGAGTGAGCAACTGAACTGAACTGAACAGCTTCCATGACCTTCCCTGGGTTCCAGAGGGCAGTTCAAACAGTTGATATATCAAGGAAGGGAGGAGATGCAGAAACAAGGGAGGAGCAGTCAGGAAACAACAGTGCAGCCTTGAGGCAAGGATGTGATTCCTCTTTAAGGGATAAATATAACAATATCTTTGAGCTCTTACACAAAACTGGAGTCCTCATCAAGTAAAGATGTTAATTAACTACTTTTTATTTCAGAGAGAAGGTCACAGTTCAATAACCTTGAGAATCACAGAAGCCATCACAAGACCACCTGATGCCAGGCCAGATGACCTCTGGATTGAAGGAATGCAGACCCCCGTGTGCACCCTGATCCTTGTCTGTAATCCTTCCCTTGACTATAAGACTCCCCCCTCACTGGCTTAGGATACATAATTTTGAGGGCATTAGCCCACTGTGGTTATCTTTTGTTGGCAAAGCAATAAAGCTATTCTTTTCTACTTTACACAAAACTCTGTTCCCAAGATTCAATTCAGTGACAGTGCATAGAGGCCAAGTTTTGGCATCAGTTCCAGCAGAGTTGAACTCACTGATCCTATCTACAGAAACAGGGCCTCAGAACTGTCAAAGACAACCAAATGACACAGAAGCAAATTCCTACTTCCTATAGGGCTGCATATAAGCAAGGGGCCACCCCAGTGTTGCCATCATTATCACTTGTATTCCTTCCCACGAACTGAGATGGTGGTACAAACCAAACATCTCCCCCACGGGCTCCAGTGTTCTGGAGCCTCTGCTCTATTCCTGCAGAAGATACATGGGAACGCTTGCTATCTTCAAGGGCAAATACGTTGTTTCTCATATCCTGCTTCAATTCTGTACAATTCTCTATTTTTAAAAAAATCATACCACTTGAAGGAGTCTTTTGGGCCTAGAAAAGAAAACAACAGTCTCAAAGGCCCTTGCTGAATCACCTACCTTCGGAGAAAACAAAAACAGAACTTTAGGTCCCACCCTGATGCTCCAGGCCAGCTGCATCTATCTGGGACTTATCACCCCCTGTCCAGAAACCTCCCACCCCCTACACCTGCCCTGAAGACTTATCACCCCCTGCCCAAAAACTTTCCACTCCCTACACCTGCCCAAAAGACTTATCATCCCCTGCCCAACTACAAATGCCATCTCAACTAAAGAATACCCAAAACATCCTGTCTGATTAATGTTTCCCTTATCGCTTCCACAAACCTCCCTATAAATATGGAGCCTCCCTGATCCCTCTGGGCGCTCAGCCTGGTCGTTAGGCCGACTGTCGCCCCCTCCTTGCCTGAATAAAGGTAACCTACTTCTGTTGAGGTCGTCTTTCCTTTTTCTGTCCCACCCAATCTATACCTTATACCACTTACCTCTTGATTCAATTTTTCTTTTTTCTTCAAATATTCTGCTGTTTCTCTTTCTATTTGCTCCTCTATTTCTTGAATATACTTTTTTTGCAGTTCTAGTTCTTTCTTCTCCAAGTTAATTTTGGTATAAGTCTCATTGATGTAAATAGTGATAGTGGCTTTTTCTTTCATTGCATGGTTGAGTGACAGGACAGCCTTTCCATAATGCTTCGCTAGCTCCTCTTGCCTTTCACTAGAGAAAAAGAGTCCTTCTTGGCATAAGAAGAATGGCTTTTTCCAGAAAGAAATTTAAAGTCTGTTTGATGAGATGAACCGCCATAAAGAGGGAAACTTAAGGGATACTTATTTTAGAGTTGTATTTGTAATGGCCTAAACTTGGTTGCAGAGAAGGCAGTGGCACCCCACTCCAGTACTCTTGCCTGGAAAATCCCATGGACAGAGGAGTCTGGAAGGCTGCAGTCCATGAGGTCGCTGAGGGTCAGACACGACTGAGTGACTTCACTTTCACTTTTCACTTTCATGCATTGGAGAAGGAAATGGCAACCCACTCCAGTGTTCTTGCCTGGAGAATCCCAGGGACGGGGGAGTCTGATGGGCTGTCATCTGTGGGGTTGCACAGAGTTGGACACGACTGAAGTAACTTAGCAGCAGCAGCAAACTTGGTTGAAATGAAGGGCAGAAGGAAACACAGTATCCATCTTGCAACTGTTTATCACTGCTAAAGTGTTTTGGGGTCCTGCCTCACCCTGCCAACTGTGGTGTTGGAGAAGACTCTTGAGAGTCCCTTATACTGCAAGGAGATCCAACCAGTCCATTCTAAAGGAGATCAATCCTGGGTGTTCATTGGAAGGACTGATGCTAAAGCTGAAACTGCAATACTTTGGCCACCTCATGCGACGAGTTGACTCACTGGAAAAGACTCTGATGCTGGGAAAGGTTGGGGGCGGGAGGAGAAGGGGACGACGGAGAATGAGATGGCTGGATGGCATCACCGACTCAATGGACATGAATTTGAGTGAACTCCAGGATTTGGTGATGGACAGGGAGTCCTGGCGTGCTGTGATTCATGGGGTCGCGGAGAGTCAGACATGACTGAACTGAACTGAACTGAACTGAACTATGGGATATTTTGGTTTAAAGCTCACAATGATTCAAAAACGGTTTTGAACAGGCAAGCGGAATCCGGCTGGACAAAAGGTTTGATATGTAACTTTGCCATAACTACCTTATCATTGTGAGATACATAGTTAAGCCAAAGATAGATAAACATCCCACCACTCTTCTAGTCAACTTCTGATGCAGAGACTGTCCAAGAGAAATCTAATCCCCCTCTGAAGGACAGGAATTGGGGAAGAGGGATCTGAGTCTGTCTTCACGGTTCAGAGGGTGCTTAAAATCTAATTTAAACTCTCTTAACTCCTCACATTCGTGGGTACTCAGTCACTTCAGTCGTGTCCAACTCTGTGTGACCCTGCAGACTGTAGCCTGCCAGGCTCCTCTGTCCATGGGGTTCTCCAAGGCAGGAACACTGGAGTGGGTTGCCATGCCCTCCTCCAGGGGATCTTCCTGACTCAAGGAGTGAACCCATGGCATCTCCTGCGTCTTCTGCATCTCAGACGAATTCTTTACCACTGAGTCACCTGGGAAGCCCTATCTTCTCACAGCCATTGCCAAATCTGAGTTCAAGAGGAGAGATTAACCTTACATATTTATTACTGGCCACTTCCACCTGAAGAAGACCCTAAGATTGTGAGAAACATCTGCCCCAGGAATGACAATAAAAGATTTGGAGGAAGTGATGCCATTTCTCTATTTGCCTTTTTTCAAATCTCCTGCAATGTAAAGACTTTCTTCTAATCTGCAAAGCTAAACACTTAAGTTCAGGGGGAACTGAACTTGTTCAGTAGTGTGCAAAGGCTTAGGAAAATGGAAACAGGTTGTTGGTAAGTTCATTTTCCAGAAGTTAACTCTACAACAGAAAGGCAGTTGAAATAATCCCAGGCTGCTGCTGCTGCTAAGTCACTTCAGTCGTGTCCGACTCTGCGTGACCCCATAGACAGAAGCCCACCAGGCTCCCCCGTCCCTGGGATTCTCCAGGCAAGAAAACTGGAGTGGGTTGCCATTTCCTTCTCCAATGTGTGAAAGTGAAAAGTGAAAGTGAAGTCGCTCAGTCTTGTCCGACTCTTCATGACCCCATGGACTGCAGCCCACCAGGCTCCTCCGTCCATGGGATTTTCCAGGCAAGAGTACTGGGGTGGGGTGCCATCGCCTTCTCCGAATCCCAGGCTGGATGGTGTCAAATAATGGGTATTTTGTAGGTTTAGTAGAGGAAGTCTGCTAAGAATGAAGCAAACTAAGGATTGAGTAGCCTTAAGGAAGCAAAGCAAAACATATCAAATCAATACACCTGACTAGGTACATTGAGATGGGTTGGTCTCCCAAATTCTCAGGACCTGAGGAAATCCCCTTCCTCCACCCCTGAAGAGCTTGCATGTGCCCAGTTTTTGAGGATTGTCCAGGGGAGAACAAGCCTGTCAGCGAGTGCAGGCACCTTGATGTACATCTTTCTTCCAAAAATGGATGCAATAATTGACTTTAGCTTGGTGATGCTGGCTCATCAGGCAACCCACATCATGTTCACTTGTAATTTGGCTTTCCATGAAGATTTCTCTAGGGCAGTGATTCTCAAAATGTGGTCAGGACAAGCAGCAGCATCTAGGAACTTGTTAAAAATGGAAATTCTTGCCCCCATTCCCTAGACCTACTGAATCAGAAATCTGTGGTGGAGGTCCCAGTAATTTGTGTTTTAACAAGCATTCCAGGTGATGCTAATGTACACTCAAGTTTGAGTCATTGGTCCATAGGGGTGTGATGGTGCTGGCAAACTGATATGAGTATTTCAGCCTGGACATTAGCTTCCTTGTTAATAGTTTAGAAATTGATAGTCTGTGGTCTCTGGTGATTGTGGCTAGCATGCACCGTGCATAAATATGCATTGTGAATCTCCAAGAGGGGTTAGTGTGTGGTTGAGGTTTGTAAACTTAATTTTACTAAAAATGAAATGAAAGTCACTGTGTTTCTACCTTTGGAGGTGGGGTGCGAGGCAGTGTGTGACTTATACATAGTAAGTTGTGTGTAGTTGCTGTGGGAAGCTGAATTCCCTCTGAAATCCTACAGTCTCCTGGCTATGGTGGTAGAAGATTTTCTGCTCTCTTCCCAGCTGTCTGCAGCTATCACACACCCCTCATCAGCCCAGTCATCTTCTACAAGTTATCTCCGCCTCTTAACTTGCCCTGCACGAGTTCAGAGGTGGTTCAGTCAATAATTGGTGTCTGATTCTGCGCAACCCCATGGACTCTAGCCTGCCAGGCTCCTCTGTCCATTGGGATTTTCCAAGGCAAGAATATTGGAGTGGGTTGCCATTTCCTCCTGATCTAGGAATTGAATCCGGGTCTCCTGCTGTGTAGGCAGATTCTTTATCGATTGAGCTACAGGGAAGATCAGACCAGAGGACAAATCCCTTAGGAAAAATTTCCCACTTTATCCCCAGACCCTGACTCCTTCAAACAAACAAACAAAAATACCTACCCTAGAGCTGTATTATCTGTTTGCAGATGGAATATTTTCCTCTTCATAAACTCCATTTCATCATTTATCCTTGTAACTTTTGTGTGTAGTTGACTTATCTCAACAAGATTCACTCTGCGTGCATCCCTGACACATTCTTAAAAGTGGAAGAAGTGTTACTCAGTTATTTGAGAAATAATAATTGAGCACAATTGTAGATACTGACCTTTCAAGTCATAAACAAACTATATCTTTCTTTGAAATACTCTTCTAAGTATGTTCTGGATCAGACACCTCTCCCTCACTGCTTTGGACCCTCTCAATCTCACCTATCAATTATATCCCTAATTTCAGCTGCTGCTATGGTCAGTGACCAGCTTTCTATGAGCTCTGCACAACTTTAGACTGGTGCAGTCTGACAGCTCCTGATTCCTGCCTGTCCTATCCACTTCTCAGCTATCTAGGACTTCCCTGTCACCTCTACTATGGGACATCTTCAGATACTCACACCCCCCACGTATAAGTAACGCAAAGTTTGGGAGATGTGGCAAGCATGCACCAGCGGACTGCCTGGATGTTCCTGAGAAGGGGTACCACTGTGTCCTGGGGGCATATTCTCATACTTAACTAGCTGCTATCACCAGTAGTCAGCATCATATTGCCTCCATATTAGCTCTCCCTTCTTCCTGCTTTGGTTCCTAATCCCACTCTCATCCACCTGGACTGTATGTCCTAATAAAATAATAGTGCAGGGACTTCCCTGGTGGTCTAGTGGCTAAGACTCCACGCTCCCAATGCACACAGAAAGTAAAAAAGATCCTCAATGCCACAATGAAGACTGAAGATCCTGAGTGCCATAACTAAGACCTGGAGCAGCCAAATAAATAAATAGAACATTGAAATTAAAAATAAATAAATAAATAATAGTGCAAAAGCCACTGCTTCTGGCTCTGCTTTCTGGGGAAGCCAGTGTGTTAAAAAACTAAATTATCCATTGATAAAAAACATATCTGTGTAATCACATAAGGCTTAAATCACAGAAGACTTCAAAGGATCACCTCTGTGCTTGAGAGTTAGATGGTGAAAATGCATGAATTTTTGAACACGGTTGTTCAAAAATGAGTATTGGGCTATCCATTTCTCTGAAACAAATTCCATAGAAACTGGTAGCTCCCCTGAGAGAACTAGATTATTTTTTTCATAGGTTATAAGTTAAATTGCTCATTGTAGCAGGGCTTCTCAAACTTTATGTCTTGAATATGCAACATATTTAATTCTTGGGGGGTATTGTTGAAATAAAGAATTTGATATAGTAGGTCTGAGGAGGACCTAGAGATTCTGAATTTTGTAAGCTCCCAGGTGAGGTTGATGCTACTGATCCAAGAACCATACTTTGAGTTGAAAAGCTTTATAATACAAGGCCAATTAAATTTATTTGGTTAAGTATTTCAGGTGTATCAAAGACCTTATAAACTAGTACAGTATTTCTTTTCCCTTCTAAAATATTTGTCTTGCTTATAAAAGTAACTGGACAGTAAAAAAAAAAAAAAAGGAAATAAAGGAAATAAAACAAAAACATTCTTATTTCTGTCTTGAGCACAGATTCTTTTAAGTTTTATTTTTTATTTGCATGTAGGAGTTTGTTGGATTTTCCCTGCCAACTAACTGAGCATATTGTTTCATAACTGACTATATCATTCAGAGTCTAACTGGGAGATAGAAATCTCATAGTGAATAGGGAAAGTTTAACATCAGTTCAGTTCAGTTCAGTTCAGTCGCTCAGTCATGTCCGACTCTCCGCGACCCAATGAATCACAGCACGCCAGGCCTCCCTGTCCATCACCAATCCCGGAGTTCACTCAAACTCATGTCCACAGAGTTGGTGATGCCATCCAGCCATCTCATTCTTGGTCATCCCCTTCTCCTCCCTCCCCCAACCTTTCCCAGCATCAGTCTTTTCCAGTGAGTCAACTCGTCGTATGAGGTGGCCAAAGTATTGGAGTTTCAGCTTTAGCATCAGTCCTTCCAATGAACACCCAGGATCAATCTCCCTTAGAATGGACTGGTTGGATCTCCTTGCGGTACAAGGGACTCTCAAGAGTCTTCTCCAACACCACAGTTCAAAAGCATCAATTCTTCGGCGATCAGCTTTCTTCACAGTCCAACTCTCATATCCATACATGACCACAGGAAAAACCATAGCCTTGACTAGATGGACCTTTGTTGGCAAAGTAATGTCTCTGCTTTTTAATATATTATCAAGGTTGGTCATAACTTTCCTTCCAAGGAGTAAGCGTCTTTTAATTTCCTGGCTGCAATCAGCATCTGCAGTGATTTACGAACCCCAAAAAATAAAGTCTGACACTGTTTCCACTGTTTTTCCATCTATTTCCCATGAAGTGATGGGACCAGATGCCATGATCTTTGTTTTCTGAATGTTGAGCTTCAAGCCAACCTTTTCACTCTCCTCTTTCACTTTCATCAAGAGGCTTTTTAGTTCCTCTTCACTTTCTGCCATAAGGGTGGTGTCATCTGCATATCTGAGGTTATTGATATTTCTCCCAGCAATCTTGATACCAGCTTGTGCTTCTTCCAGCCCAGCGTTCCTCATGATGTACTCTGCATATAAGTTAAATAAGCAAGGTGACAATATACAGCCTTGACGTACTCCTTTTCCTATTTGGAACCAGTCTGTTGTTCCATGTTCAGTTCTAACTGTTGCTTCCTGACCTGCATACAGGTTTCTCAAGAGGCAGGTCAGGTGGTCTGGGATTCCCATCTCTTTCAGAATGTTCCACAGTTTATTGTGATCCACAGTCAAAGGCTTTGGCATAGTCAATGAAGCAGAAATAGATGCTCTTCTGGAACTCTCTTGCTTTCTCCATGATCCAGCGGATGTTGGCAATTTGATCTCTGGTGCCTCTGCCTTTTCTAAAACCTGCTTGAATATCTGGGAGTTCACGGTTCACATATCGCTGAAGCCTGGCTTGGAGAATTTTGAGCAGGACTTTACTAGCGTGTGAGATGAGTGCAATTGTGCGGTAGTTTGAGCATTCTTTGGCATTCCCTTTCTCTGGGATTGGAATGAAGACTGACCTTTTCCAGTCCTGTGGCCATTGCTGAGTTTTCCAAATTTGCTGGCATATTGAGTGCAGCACTTTCACAGCATCATCTTTCAAGATTTGAAATAGCTCAACTGGAATTCCATCTCCTCCACTAGCTTTGTTCATCGTGATGCTTTCTAAGGCCCACTTGACTTCACATTCCAAGATGTCTGGCTCTAGGTCGTTGATCACACCATCGGGATTATCTTGGTTGTGAAGATCTTTTTTGTACAGTTCTTCTGTGTATTCTTGCCACCTCTTCTTAATATCTTCTGCTTCTCTTAGGTCCATACCATTTCTGTCCTTTATCGAGCCCATCTTTGCATGAAATGTTCCCTTGATATCTCTAATTTTCTTGAAGAGATCTCTTGTTTTTCCCTATTCTGTTGTTTTCCTCTATTTCTTTGCATTGATCACTGAGGAAGGCTTTCTTATCTCTCCTTGCTATTCTTTGGAACTCTGCATTCAGATGCTTATATCTTTCCTTTTCTCCTTTGCTTTTCGCTTCTCTTCTTTTCACAGCTATTTGTAAGGCCTCCTTAGACAGCCATTTTGCTTTTTTGCATTTCTTTTCCATGGGGATGGTCTTGGTCCCTGTCTCCTGTACAATGTCACTAACCTCCATCCAGAGTTCATCAGGCACTCTATCAGATCTAGACCCTTAAATCTATTCCTCACTTTCACTGTATAATCATAAGGGATTTGATTGAGGTCATATCTGAATGGTCTAGTGGTTTACCCTACTTTCTTCAATTTAAGTCTGAATTTGGCAATAAGGAGTTCATGATCTGAGCCACAGTCAGCTCCTGGTCTTGTTTTTGCTAACTGTATACAGCTTCTCCATCTTTGGCTGCAAAGAATATAATCAATCTGATTTCAGTATTGACCATCTGGTGATGTCCATGTGTAGAGTCTTCTCTTGTGTTGTTGGAAGAGAGTGTTTGCTATGACCAGTGCATTCTCTTGGCAAAACTCTATTAGCCTTTGCCCTGCTTCATTCTGTGCTCCAAGGCCAAATTTGCCAGTTACTCCAGGTGTTTCATGACTTCCGACTTTTGCATTCCAGTCCCCTAGAATGAAAAGGACATCTTTTTTGGGTGTTCGTTCTAAAAGGTCTTGTAGGTCTTCATAGGACCGTTCAACTTTGGCTTCTTCAGCATTACTGGTTGGGGCATAGGCCTGGATTACTGAAATATTGAATGGTTTGCCTTGGAAACGAACAGAAATCATTCTGTTGTTTTTAAGATTGCATCCAAGTACTGCATTTCAGACTCTTTTGTTGACCATGATGGCTACTCCATTTCTTCTAAGGGATTCCTGCCCACAGTAGTAGATATAATGGCCATCTGAGTTAAATCACCCATTCCAGTCCATTTTAATTCACTGATTCCTAGAATGTCTATGTTCACTCTTGCCATCTCCTGTTTGACCACTTCCAATTTGCCTTGATTCATGGACCTAACATTCCAGGTTCCTATGCAATATTGCTCTTTATAGCACCGGACCTTGCTTCTATCATCGGTCACATCCACAACTGGGTATTGGTTTTGCTTTTGCTCCATCCCTTTATTCCTTCTGGAGTTATTTCTCCACTGATCACCAGTAGCATACTGGGTACCTACCGACCTGGGGAATTCCTCATTCAGTATCCTATCATTTTGCCCTTTGATACTGTTCATGGGGTTCTCAAGGCAAGTATACTGAAGTGGTTTGCCATTCCCTTCTCCAGTGGACCACATTCGGCTGTGGTCCATGTGGTCAGATCAACTAGTTTCCTGTGATTATGATTTCAGTGTCATCAGGAATTATTAACTGTATCAGAGAATTAGCTCGGTTGGTAAAGAATCTGCCTGCAATGCAGGAGACCTGGGTTTCATCCCTGGGTTGGGTAGATCCCTTGGAGAAGGGAAAGGCTACCCACTCCAATATTCTTGCCTGGAGAATCCCATGGCCAGGGGAGCTGAGCGGGCAACAGTCCATGGGGTCACAAAGAGTCAGACACGACTGAAGCAATTTAGCACAGCATGCACAAAGAGGACTCTAAAGAGTTCAGCAATACAGAGCACAAGGAGCAGCACTATCCTGAATGCCAAGATAGAGTACCTTCTAGGAAGCAGCACCTCCAGTCCCAAGATCCAGACCCCACTGAAGAGGGCTGTGGATCATCGGATGGCAAAGAACTTCATGAAATGCTGGGTTGGCAGAACTTACTAGAAATATGACTTCTGGGGGCACTGGGGAGATCTGACCACAGGGAACTGCTATACTTCAGAACTCACTGCAAACAGTGCTGGAGAAGCTTCACAGGAAGGTGCCTCAATGGTAGCAATCCACCATGAAGCTGCCCGAGGCATATGGGTGGGAACTTCCGGGCACCGAGGGCAGCTGCACGCTGCTGGGAGAAGTTACCTGCATTTCAAGAGGTGGCCAAGCTGAGCACACTGGAACACGAAGAGAACCCCCTGTTCCTCCAGTGCCCCTCCAGTGCCCTGTATTAACAAAGCTTAACACTGGGCCCGCTGGCAAAGGGAGAAACTTACAGGACCCAACTCCCTTATGACAGAGCAGACAATGAAGGTAGATTTGGAGCTGCAAGGCAATAAATGGATAACTGGAACAGCTACTTTAAAAATCTTATTATTATTATTATTATTTTTCAGTTTATTTAGACCACTGTTTTAGGTTGGGCTCCCTAGGAAACAAATTTTTAAATTTGTATAGAGCTGGATCTCCTCTGAGGAGATGAGAGTTGCAGAAGGGTGGAGGGTTTAAATGATAATGAGTTTTAAAGTTGCAGTGACACTTCAGAGTTATTCTACAGTGATCGAGGGAGGCAGACCTTTGTGCTGCCCTGGTGACCGGTCACTGAATGTGGGCAGCATTAGGGGAGGGCTGCAACCTGGAGTGAAGCCTTTCTCTTTTGTCAAGGACAATTTCTGCAGAGGAACTGAGCTATGAGCTTCAGCCAACACTCCTGGCAGCTGGAAAAATAAATTTGGAGTCTGATCTTATAACAAATACAAAATTTAACTCGCTATGGATTAAAGGCCTAAATATAAGAGCTAAAACTATAAAACGCTTAGAAGAAAACATAGGTGAAATTTTCATAACATTGGATTTAGCCATGATTTCTTGGATATGACACCAAAAGCACAGGCAACAAGTGAAAATACAGATAAACTGGACTACGTCAAAATTAAAAAACTTTGTGTATGAAAAGTCATTATCAACAAGAGTGATAAAGTAGCCCATGGAATGGGACAAAATCCTTACAAATTATACATCTGAAAGGGGTTAATATCTTGAACGCATAAAGAATTTCCACAACTCAACAACAATGAAGCAAATAACCTAATTAAGAAATGGGCAAAGGAAATGAACAGACATTTTTCCAAAGAAGATAAACCAATGGCCAATAAGCACATGAAAAGATGCTCAACATCACTAATCATTCAGTTCAGTTCAGTTCAGTCGCTCAGTCCTGTCTGACTCTTTGCGACCCCATGAATCACAGCACGCCAGGCCTCCCAGTCTATCACCAACTCCCAGAGTTCACTCAAACTCATGTCCACAGAGTCGGTGATGCCATCCAGCCATCTCATTCTCTGTCGTCCCCTTCTCCTCCCGCCCCCAATCCCTCCCAGCATCAGAGTCTTTTCCAGTGAGTCAGCTCGTTGCATGAGGTGGCCAAAGTATTGGAGTTTCAGCTTTAGCATCAGTCCTTCCAATGAACACCCAGGATTGATCTCCTTTAGAATGGACTGGTTGGATCTCCTTGTAGTCCAAGGGACTCTCAAGAGTCTTCTCCAGCACCACAGTTCAAAAGTATCAATTCTTCGGCGATCAACTTTCTTCCCAGTCCAACTCTCACATCCATACATGCCCACTGGAAAAACCATAGCCTTGACTAGACGGACCTTTGTTGGCAAAGTGATGTCTCTGCTTTTTAATATACTATCTAGGTTGGTCATAACTTTCCTTCCAAGGAGTAAGCGTCTTTCAATTTCATTCAGAAGTGCAAATCAAAACCACAAGAGACAGCAATTCTTATCCAGTGAAAGTGAAGTCACTCAGTCGTGTCTGACTCTTTGCGACCTCATGGACTGTAGTCCACCAGGCTCCTCCATCCATGGAATTTTCTAGGCCGGAGTACTGGAGTAGGTTGCTGTTGGGAGCCGTCATGAGAGACCCCGCCCATGACAAGGTCTTGGCTTGAGGAGCTGGCACACAAGGCTGTCCAGACCTCCGGGGATTTCTCGGGGCCTCCCCATCATCTACTCCCGGTTCTCCGTTTTTTCTTCTTCTGATGCTTGGTAGTCCTCTATGCTTTCTAAGAATTCTGACTCCTGCTCAGATATCCCCCTTGAAGCCTTTGCATGGCAGCAGTACATGAGGGTGTATGGGCCCTATAAACAGGCCAGGAATGAAGAAAATATTTTTACACAGAACATCCTACCCCTTCTGGCCCTGTTGAGGTTATAAACATCAATTTAGAATTCGAAATGCTCAAGACTGCACAAAACGCCCCTGGCATAAAACTAAGTCTGCTAACGATAGGCCTAAACACTCCACAAGCAAAATAGATACAAAGCCTTTCACGAGTTTAGAAGGGCCCCTTAGAGTGAGATCTGGAGGGAGCTCATGAGACTCTTGGCCCTCAAGGTCACATACCAGTGCTTGCTGATATGTCTCCCTGCCCCCTGTCTATGGTGTGCCTGGGAGTACACTAGAAGAAAACATAAAGGTTGATAACAAAATGAATAAGCATATAGTATTCAGTTCAGTTCAGTTCAGTTCAGTCACTCAGTCGTGTCCGACTCTCTGCGACCCCATGAATCACAGCACGCCAGGCCTCCCTGTCCATCACCAACTCACGGAGTTCACTCAAACTCATGTCCATCGAGTCGGTGATACCATCCAGCAATCTCATTCTCTGTCCTCCCCTTCTCCTCCGGCCCCCAATCCCTCCCAGCATCAGAGTCTTTTCCAGTGAGTCAACTCGTCGCATGAGATGGCCAAAGTATTGGAGTTTCATCTTTAGCATCAGTCCTTCCAATGAACACCCAGGATTGATCTCCTTTAGAATGGACTGGTTGGATCTCCTTGCAGTCCAAGGGACTCTCAAGAGTCTTCTCCAACACCACAGTTCAAAAGCATCAATTCTTCGGAGATCAGCTTTCTTCACAGTCCAACTCTCACATCCATACATGACCACGGGAAAAACCATAGCCTTGACTAGACGGACCTTGGTTGGCAAAGTAATGTCTCTGCTTTTTAATATGCTATCTAGGTTGGTCATAACTTTCCTTCCAAGGAGTAAGCATCTTTTAATTTCCTGGCTGCAATCAGCATCTGCGGTGATTTTAGGGCCCCAAAAAATAAAGTCTGACACTGTTTCCACTGTTTTTCCATCTATTTCCCATGAAGTGATGGGACCAGATGCCATGATCTTTGTTTTCTGAATGTTGAGCTTCAAACCAACCTTTTCACTCTCCTCTTTCACTTTCATCAAGAGGCTTTTGAGTTCCTCTTCACTTTCTGCCATAAGGGTGGTGTCATCTGCATATCTGAGGTTATTGATATTTCTCCCAGCAATCTTGATACCAGCTGTGCTTCTTCCAGCCCAGCGTTCCTCATGATGTACTCTGCATATAAGTTAAATAAGCAGGGTGACAATATACAACCTTGACGTACTCCTTTTCCTATTTGGAACCAGTCTGTTGTTCCATGTCCAGTTCTAACTGTTGCTTCCTGACCTACATACAGGTTTCTCAAGAGGCAGGTCAGGTGGTCTGGTATTCCCACCTCTTTCAGAATGTTCCACAGTTTATTGTGATCCACACAGTCAAAGGCTTTGGCATAGTCAATGAAGCAGAAATAGATGTTTTTCTGGAACTTTCTTGCTTTCTCCATGATCCAGCGGATGTTGGCAATTTGATCTCTGGTTCCTCTGCCTTTTCTAAAACCTGCTTGAACATCTGGAAGTTCACGGTTCACATATTGCTGAAGCCTGGCTTGGAGAATTTTGAGCATGACTTTACTAGCGTGTGAGATGAGTGCAATTGTGCGGTAGTTTGAGCATTCTTTGGCATTCCCTTTCTTTGGGATTGGAATGAAGACTGACCTTTTCCAGTCCTGTGGCCACTGCTGAGTTTTCCAAATTTGCTGGCATATTGAGTGCAGCACTTTCACAGCATCATCTTTCAGGATTTGAAATAGCTCAATTGGAATTCCATCACCTCCACTAGCTTTGTTCGTAGTGATGCTTTCTAAGGCCCACTTGACTTCATATTCCCAGATGTCTGGCTCCAGGTGAGTGATCACGCCATTGTGATTATCTTCGTCGTGAAGGTCTTTTTTGTACAGTTCTTCTGTGTATTCTTGCCACCTCTTCTTAATATCTTCTGCTTCTGTTAGGTCCATCCCATTTCTGTCCTTTATAGAGCCCATTTTTGCATGAAATATTCCCTTGATATCTCTAATTTTCTTGAAGAGATCTCTTGTTTTTCCTATTCTGTTGTTTTCCTCTATTTCTTTGCATTGATCACTGAGGAAGGCTTTCTTATCTCTCCTTGCTATTCTTTGGAACTCTGCATTCAGATGCTTATATCTTTCCTTTTCTCCTTTGCTTTTCTCTTCTCTTCACAGCTATTTGTAAGGCCTCCTCAGACAGCCATTTTGCTTTTTTGCATTTCTTTTCCATGGGGATGGTCTCGGTTCCTGTCTCCTGTACAGTGTCACGAACCTCCGTCCAGAGTTCATCAGGCACTCTATCTATCAGATCTAGACCCTTAAATCTATTTCTTACTTCCACTGTATAATCATAAGGGATTTGATTAGTATATAGTATTAGTGTAGAAAATTGTCTCTGCAGATGTATGGGGGTAGAGCCCAAAAACAGATACCACGCTACCTAGGGAGTCACAAAGTCTGCCCAGAACTGAGGCTCCCAATAAGGCTTGCTAATAGTTTTTACAGTTGACTAACTGATACACAGAAGGAAACGGTAACCCACTCCAGTATTCTTGCCTGGAGAATCTCATGGACGGAGAAGCCTGGTAGGCTACAGTCCACGGGGTTGCATAGAGTCGGACACGACTGAGCGACGGAAAGGAACGGAACCGATACACAAATAAAGCCATTTCTCATGCCTTGTGGCCTTGATGTCTTAAGAGCCCATTGTTCAAGAGTTATGCGTAAAGGTAATGACTGTTCTGGAAGATGGTCTATGACTGCATTCCTGGCACAATTTTATCAAGACAATCCCTCCTCCCTTTTTAGTATTGCTGGTTTTAGGGTATATAAGCACTGATGTAGAAAAATAAAGCAGTCTTGATTCTGCACTCTACCAAGACTCGACTCGCCTTTTTTTTCCTTTCTTTTCTCGCCGATGCTGCTCATCCTGAGGGTATCCCTGGACTCTGCCGAGGCTGGACCCCGACAGGTTGCCATTTCCTTCTCCAGGGCATCTTCCCAACGCAGGGATCGAACCTGGGTTTCCCGCATTGCGGGCAGACACCTTACCGTATGAGCCACCAGAGAATCCAGGTGGCTGTTATTTAAAACAAAACAAAAACAGAAAATAGCAAGTGCTGGCAAGAATGCAGAAAAATTGGAATGCTTTTGCATTGTGCAAATGAAGGTAAAATGGTGCAGTCACTATGGAAAACAATATAACAGCTTCTTGAAAAATTAAACACAAAATTACTGTATTACCATACAATCCAGCAATTCCCTTCTACATTTCTACCCAAAGAGTTGGAAGGAGAGACTGGAATAGATATTTGCACACCTGATACAATGGATATAAACACACCTTTGTAACAGCACTGTTATTTACTATTATAATTGTTATTGTTATTATTTTGTAACTACATTATTTACAACAGCTAAAAAAAATGGAAATAATGCAAGGGTCCATTGATGGATGAACGGATAAACAAACCATGGTATATACATACAATGGAATATTGCTTATCCATAAAAGAAATTCTGGCAAATGCTACAACATGAATTACCCTTAAAAACATGCCAAGTGAAATAAGCCAGTCACAAAGGGACAAATATTGTTTTTAGTCTATTTATAATAATTATATAAATTCAAGTCATATATGTTATTCCACTTAAAAGGGAAACATATTATGGATCTCACTGTATGTGTCTTGTATACTCTTTCTGGCTGTTTTTTGATATGAAATAACTATTCAACTCATCTTGTTACAAGTACTAGATTATTGTCTTATAAGATAAACTAAATTTCTACAGTTAATAAACTCAAAGTACCTTCCAATTCTCTGCTAACACTAGTGGGAAGAGTTTCCAATAGAAAATATAATCTGCTGAGTTCCATGCTTTCAATTTCCAGAAGATCTATTGTGGACTTTCTCATTTCTTCCTGAAAATGTAAATTACATATTTAAAAAGTTAAGACATTAAAATAATGAGCTTGATTTCCTAAACAATGCCCACAGATGTTTTCAGACATCAAAATTTGCTTTTCGGTAAACATCTTTTGCTGTCATTTTTATTTAGAATAGAAAGTGGGAAATAATTGTTCTCCAATCAGATTTTAAGGTATCTTTCTTCATTTATCTTTTAATTTCCTCTACTTGGAAATTATTTTTTCACTATGTGTGTGTTCTTTTTTAGGAAAGACTCCTAAAAAAAGGGTGACATTGAGAAAAATCTCCTTAATAAACTGGAACATGACTGTAAAAGCATGCTTAGGTATAAAAAGAATGATAGTTTTCTTAGATCTACCTAAAAATCCAAACAAATAGTCAGGTGGGGATATATATGTGGGACTATTTTAAAAAAAGGAAAAACACTTAAAAAACTGATAATCTGATAGTGGAAAAAACAGATAAACTGTTTCAAATAAATGGTGGTAGTGGGTATAGTTCTTTATGATCTGAAAAATTGCCATTATATTTTATGAATAATAAAAAGCAGGTTGCCTAACTGTATATTTAGTATGATCATTTTTCTGGTAAAAAATAAAATTCAATACAGGCATCATCTATATCCTGAAAGTAGGAAAGACATCCATCAAAGAGTTAGTTATGATCATTTTAGGGTGGGATCATGATGTTTTTTATACTTTCTTCCTTTTGCTTGTCTATTTTTCCCTAACTTTTTCAGAGCAAACACATAATGCTTTTATAATAGTGAAAATGTTACCGTAAAAAATGAGAGTATTTATCTCTATTTAAGGGATTTCACAGCTCATATGGTATATGGAGACATGCTAAATACTTTAATAAGCCAAAATAAATACTTTGAAACTTTCAAATCCTGGAGAAAGACGTAACTTTTTAATAAAAGAACAAAACGAGGAAAAGGTTTCCACAGGATCACAATGCAGCACCACACACACAAACTCTCATGTTTACATATATGTACTTAACTTACTGGGATTATAAAATCTAATTCTGTAGTATACATGTACAACTACATATAATTTCATAAAAATACAAAGTAACGAGATTAACTTTTTTCAGCAATCTGCAGACTCGACTCATTTATTTTACAGCCATATTTCAACATTTTTAGATATTTGATATATAGGAGATTCTTACTCAATATTTTTAAATCAAATGGGATGTCACTTTTCTGAAACATCATTCAGGGCCAGAGCCAAATAGACATGGTTGTGACACTTCAAAAGGAAGGTCTTTAAATATTACTTTGATGGGGCCAAGTTAGCATAACTGAAAGAGAACCTGTTTGCTTTCACTGAAAAGCACTGTCTATGTTGATGGAGTAAGTCCCAAATAATCTTTCACCAGTTTTGTGAGGAATTGCTTATAGAGACTTGGGAAAATTGGCACTATGCATGCAGTTTATCCCAGAGGTTGTTTGCTGGTTTTAAGCAATGTTCACACATTGATGGCAGGTGACTCACTCTTAACTGAGCTGTTATCACCAGGGTCTCTTCTCTTGAGCAGTCTTGCCCTCCTGCATAGCACAGGTCCCTAACTCAGTGCTCTGCCTGGGAAACTGAGCAGCAATCCACAGCTGATCCACACTGGTGCAAATGTTAGTAAACTGAGAGAAATTTTCATTCAGGGCAAATATTTTCCTTATTCATCTACTGAAGTACATTGAACAGAGTTGGTGCTAAATTAAAGTTTGATGAAGAAATAAGTGGAAGATTGAAAAAGTAGCTCTTATAGGTAATACAATACCAATTTCTTAACAGCGATAGCAACGTCCTTAAGAAAGTTCTTAGCTTCTTCATTGCATTTAAAATAGTCACTTTGCAGTGATTGTTCTAAAAAAAATCAGAAAATTAAGATCTCTTACTTATCTATCCAAATCCTACTTAACCATTAAAGGTCTAGCTCAAATGCTTAATCAGTTGAAAATTATATCTTCTAACTCTTAATTTTTATAGTAAATAATATGAATCTCTTTTGTATTTATTATCCCTTATTTTACAGTGTACAAATTTAGGGATATACTTCATGTTTCTTGAGGCCAACCTCCTCTTAAGTTTCCACCTTTGTATAATTCATGGTAGAAAGAAGGAACCTGTATAGTATAGGACAAAAAATTCAATAATTTAATAAATATTTTATGAAATGGATAAATATAACATGCCCATAATGTGGGCTTAAGAAAGTCTTCATATATATATTTGTATGTATATATATGCTGCTGCTGCTACTGAGTCACTTGAGTCATGTCTGACTCTTTGTGACCACATGGACTGTAGCCTGCCAGGCTCCTCCATCTGTGGGGATTCTCCAGGCAAGAATACTGGAGTGGGTTGCCATGCTCTCCTCATGTGCATATATATATATATATACACACACATACATATATATCCTAAATGTAATATTTTACAAAAAAACACTTAATTCTTTAAATATCCATCATGTCATTTTCACTTCTGTGCCAGTATTTTGATCATGGGGTGAGAGTAAATATTTGTGAAACTGGTAGGAGTGAGTTAGATAAGAGTTTTTAACCCCTTTCATTCACTGCCATATGAAAGATATCACCTGTCTCTGACATACTGTAAGATGAAAACACACGAGAAGAGAGGTTTGGAAAATGTTTGCAAAAGTAAGGAAGACAAGATACATGCAGACAGAGAATAAGGAAAAGAAAAAAGGAAGAGGAGAGACAACAGAGGAAACTCCACTCACCTTGGCTCTGTCACCATTGCATTATACAAATTCTGTCTAAACAGATTCCAGGCCTGCATCCTCATGTGTGGCATGAGTTTGATAAGCTTAATTTTTCACATGTTTGTAAAATCTAAATTGGTTTTTATAACTCCATGATGCTTCCCATTTCACAAGTGAGAGATCTAAGACTTGAGGTTATGTGATGTGCTTTAGGTGACAGAGCTTATCACTGATTGAGTCTGGATTCAGACACAAGGGGTGTGACTCCAGAGTCCATGCCCTGAGTGGTCATCCTCACCTCCCAGAAGAAATGCTATTTTCTGCCCTCTGTTCCAGGGAACTTGGATTCTCTTAATGGACTAAGTTCTCAAACCGAGTGAAAATCAGTTCCTGAGGTTCCAAGCAATGTGTGTTAGGGAAGGACAGGCATGCTTGGCTTGCTGTTGCTGTTGTTCAGTTGCTAAGTCATGTCTGAATCTTTGTGACCCCATGGACTGCAGCACGCCAGACTTCCTGTTCTTCATTATCTCCTTTCAATTCTTCTATGGAATGAATGAGTACAAGCATGTTCCCACTTGCAAATGGACTGGATAGCTACATATTTTATAACTCACATTTAGGGCAAGAAAGCATAATGAAGCTTTCTCCTATGAAAATTTTCTGACAGTCCAGAAATTGTTAGCAGAAAAAGTATTTGTGCCTAATGCACAGTTCCTTGCCTAAGGCAACAGGAGCTTCTTGAACACTTGCTTTCTGATTTACCTGTTAAATTCTCCAGTTTGCCATGACTAAGTGTTGGAGAAAGTTAACTTGCCAAGAAACAGCAAGAAAGAGACAAACTGAAATTAAATACATAGCCTAAATGCAGTTGGGCATTCTAATTACAAGGAAATGGCAATAGCCTGGGAGTTCAGGATTTGTCTGGGATTTGCCACCAGCTACTAGTGTGAGCTGAGCCTTGGGTCCCACTCTGTTGCCCATCTCTTCCACAAGGAGCTGGAGAAGGTTCCCTCTAGGGTTTCTGCTTCATGCCTCCTAAACACCACTTCCGAGATGTCCCTCTGAGAGCCCACGGGCCGCTCACCCACAACAAGGAGCTGCTCAAGAGCGTCGGTCGCGACCGAGGAGCCCAGCGTGGAGGGGAAGGTGCATAATTCCAGGGAGGGGCCAGTGGAGACAGCGGCCACCGGCAGCGCCTTCTCGCTAACTAACCCCAGCTCCGGAGACCAGGAGCTCAGAGTCATCTTACTGCTCTTGCGCATTTTCGACCAGGCCAGAGGCAAGGACTGCCGGTTGCCACGGGCAACGAGGACGCTGAGGCAGTGCGCCAGCTCGTGGCTCTCACCTGGGGTGGGTGCCTAGCCAGTTTCTCTAACTTTATCCACAATAATTAAGGGATCCTGTAGCTATGAGACCCTCTTTAGCCGTCATTTCCTCTTTGCATTTCCGTTTTTCTCGTTCAGGCCTTGTACCTGAACACTTGTGCCCTTCTCTCTGACCGCGGGCAATCCTGATCATGTTTGAGCGCGTTTCTGTGCTAGGTCCTAAAGGGAGGAGCTTTGTGTACAGCTCCCTTAATGTTCACAATGGCTATGTAATGGCTCTTTTATAATCTCCACTTAAACAGATAAAGAAACTGAGGCCGGGATGACTAAGTGAATTGCCCAGGGTCACAAGAGAATCATTTTGAGTTTAAAGTGGAGCCTGTGTAAATCCTTCCATTATGCTACAAAACCCATCACTGCATTCTTCAAGACCTTTCCCTGGAGACCTTCTACCCTGAGCACATTTTACCTTGAATCAGTGAATTTTTTCTGCTTTCTCATCAAACTATGAGCTCTTTCAAGGCAGGGATATTATTAATTTTTCTCTGTGTCTCTAAAATCCAGCCCTGCATCAGGCTCAGATTGAGAGTAACTGTTAGTTCCTCTTTCATCTGTTTAGAGAGTAGCAAAGATGATTTAACCCCCTCCTTCTTCACTTTCCTTTACAGATTGAAACTGAAATCATAGTGAAAATAGCATGACAACAACTATCTTGTGGAATGGAACTATATACCTTGTCCTACTTTACCTACAGTATCCTATTTAACCCTCATAATCATCCTGTGGGGTAGATGTTATTCCCCACTTTGCATATGAGGACACAGAGTATATGTATGTCCTGCATCATTGTGCTATATTGCCTTGGAGAGGACACAGTACATCAACAGCAGAACTAGCTCTAGAATCCAGGCCTCCTTCTTCCATGGAGAGCCATATCCTGGCCTCCCTCCTGGGTCCCTTCTTCTGCAAGATTTGACATTCAGATCTATCCCTGCCCTTCTGTGTTTTTCTCCGTGTGTCAGGGGGAGGATGTCTAGAAACCACCTTCCTCAAACACACTTGTTGGCTGCTTGCAGACACTGCTGGGAGATTAGCTGGCAGAGAAGCCATTCTATTCATCCCCTGGAGTGGCAGTTTCAGGCCACCACAATTGACTATGTCCAGGCAGCTTTGGTGGCTCCCAGAGTTGCAAGAGTGGGAATCAGTGCCTCTAGCAGTCTCCAGCTGCTTATCAGTCAGTGCAGGCATGTGGGCATGGACCAGATTTGTGGCAGCTTTCTGGTCTCTGGGATCTCCTTTATGTTCCTTCCCTTTGGTTTCTATAGCCCTTGTAGCAAATTTCCTGTGGTAAATTCCTCTGCTTGAACTATCCTGATGGGACCACCCTAAGCCAACCTTTTTGCTGTCACCAGAATATTCTTCCTACTCATCACTTCATTTGGATCACATTGTTCTCCACTGTCTATGAGTGAGGCCAATCCCTGAGAGGGCATTGCATACCTTTGTAATTACAAAAGACAGTAAAGTGTTTTATTATTATTAAAAAAAACTTTTTACAGAAGAAAATATACAAACTTAAAATAGTTGAGACTACAAAGAAGCATTCTTATCCTTCAGCAGCCATAGATGGTGTTCACCGGGCCAGAAGTCAGGCCCTTACTTTTCTCATGTTTTTCTCTGGTGACATAAACAGATACTTCTCTCTTCTGGTCAATATTTTTCACGCAGACTTTAACTCAGGAGCAGAACAGCATATTAGAATACCCCAGTCCCATGGTGACATTTATTTTTTTAGTTATGATAAGCAAGTTTGCTTCTGTTTCCCCTGTTGCTGACAGGGTCAGGAGGAGAACCCAACTGCTGCATGAGTTTGACCTCTAACTTGCACAGGAGTGTTGATGATCCTATATTCAGGTGTATTTGCAGTTCCTACAATATTTGAGGTTTATATGGTATTTGATGATGACATGCTCTTGTTCCTGCCTCTGCATAAATTTGGTACCTCTAGGGAAAACCTCAGCTTCTTGGTTGTGTTTCTAGACCCTGGGTTAAACCAGGTCAAGGTCCCAGCATTGGTTAAACATCTCATATATAGGAAGTGGTTGCATGTTTCAATGCTTTGCTCTGCTCAGCATTTAAGGATCTCTGATGGTTCAATACTGGACTATGCTCAAATCCTTCTGAGGAGTAAAAATTCAAGAAAATAAAGTCTGTCTTCCTCACTCTGACCCTAATGATAACAAATACAGGGACTAATGTGATTACATACAGTCCATGGGGTTCTTATGGCAAGAATACTGGAGTGGTTTGCATTCCCTCCTCCAGTGGACCATGTTTTGTCAGAACTCTTCACTATGACCTGTTCATTTTGGATGGCCCTGCACAGCATGGCTCATAGCTTCATTGAATTATGCAAGCCCTTTGCCACAACAAGGCTGTGACCCATGAAAGGGTATGTGCCCATATTAGGTCCATACAAAGTTATTGTTTTTCCAGTAGTCATGGACAGTTGTGAGAGTTGGGCCATAAAGAAGTCTCAGTGCCAAAGAATTGATGCTTTTGATCTGCGGTGTTGCAGACTCTTGAGAGTCCCTTGGACATCAAGGAGATCAAACCAGTCAATCCTAAAGGAAATCAGTCCTGAATATTCATTGAAAGGACTGATGCTGAAGCTGAAACTCCAATACTTTGGCCACCTGATGTGAAGAACTGACTCAATGGAAAAAGCCTGATGCTGTGCAAGATTGAAAGCAGGAGAGGGGGACGACAGAGGATGAGATGGTTGGATGGCATCACCGACTCGATGGACATGAGTTTGAGCAGGCTCTAGGAGATGGTGAAAGACAGGGAAGCCTGGCGTGCTGCAGTCCATGGGGTTGCAAAGAGCTGGACACAACTTAGCGACTGAATAACAACATAGGCACATGGGCCTGTCTGCCCATCATGGGATCAGTAGGATTTCTTTATCTTAATGCCCTGCCACCTTTTTGCATGTTGTGCTTCACCTTTAGGCTTATTGCTTTATGGTCACAGATGGTTACCGCAACCCCAGATGCCATGCCCTTGTACAAAGTGGGAAGGAGTGGAAAGGGTCCTCCTGTGGAAGCCCTCTCCTCTTCCATCAGGGAAGGAAATCTGGCCAGAGTCCTACATACTTCCTTTTATGTCTCAATGGCCAGCACTAGATCACAAGGCCACCCATCAAAGGGAGGTGAGGATGAGGGGTATCTATATTTCCAGCTTCTGTGGAGGTGGCAGGAGAGAAGAGACTTCAGAACAGTTGGATAGTTATCCAAGGAATGTCAGACACACATACATTCTCCAAACTAACACCAACATTAGGTCCAAACAGCTGGCTGGGTGGGCCTTTCCTAGGGGTGGTGAATGAATCAGTGAAGCTTTTAGCATTGAATTGAAAGGGGGGAGGCTTGATCTTTGCCCAGATGCTGGGAAAGGTTGGGGGCGGGAGGAGAAGGGGACGACAGAGAATGAGATGGCTGGATGGCATCACCGACTCTGTGGACATGAGTTTGAGTGTACTCCGGGAGTTGGTGATGGACAGGGAGGCCTGGCGTGCTGTGATTCATGGGGTCGCGGAGAGTCGGACACGACTGAGCGACTGAACTGAACTGAACTGACCATGAGAATTTCCCCCATTTAAGCCTTCATATTGGCTTTGTATTGGCTTTATGCCTAGTCTGCAAGATGCTTGCATGTTAGGCAAAGATTCCATAACCCTTGGGCTTTGCACAGCTTCTAAAGTACCTGTCTTGTGATCGGGCTGCAATTCTCAGCTACAGCAATTCTATCATATAGTCATTTGTGGTGAAATGGCAGGAAGAGCGTGTCCCCTAGGTAATGCCAGATGGTTAGAGAAGCAAACAGATGGGATTGGTGTCCCTGATGGACTTATGCCAAACAAGGATAGCAGAGCATCTCCAAGGAAGGGCAGACCATGTCATTGTTTGTAACAACACCTTATAAGGGCCCTCCTTTTCAACTTTGTCTCTTGAATACTTATTTTCATCCATCATCAGCAATTTCTTGGGGCTAAATAGATTTGAGTCAAATACTCATTGCATCATTTGCTGGTGGTTTTAGATTGGTTTAGGTAGTTTACCTCTTAATTGCCATTCTTCATCTGTAAAATTGAATTTTACATCCTGGGATTATGAAGCTTAAGTAAATAACAATGTGCTTAGCACAGAGTACATGCTATTTCCCATCTTTTATTTCTACTAAATGGAAAATAAGAAACATTTCTTCTGAAATACAAATGTTAATGTCCTTTCCACAACCCTTGCCTTCCTTAACCTCTTGGTCATTCAATCCTTAGTGACAATTACTGCAATTAAATCAACAATTGCTGTCCCAGAGATGGGGAATTGGCTTTATATCTATGTTATTTCTGCTTGATATGAGTGACTGCCTGGAGAGCTCAGTTAGGGAGGATTCTGAGGCTCTGCAGAGAAAGATGCCTGTCAGGTTGCCAGAGAAAGGTGTGGCCACACGTGTTGACATTGGACTCATTGGTTTACGTTTGGGATGTGCCTGCTGTGTTCTGGGCATCGAGCTGGACACTGAACTTATATAAAGAAACCCATAGGTGGCACCACGGAAGGCCTCTTTGAGGAAGGGAGACACGAGTGGTGAGAAGGAGCCAGCCTTCTTTAATTAGTCTCTTGGTGGAAGAAAAAAGAGGTCAGAGAGAGACAAGGCAAAAGAGGGAAGAGAAATAAAAGGAGGAAGGGGAGAGAAAGGGGTAGGAATCCAGAGAAGTCAGCTGTCTACTCTTCTGAGATCTTCCTTTTTCTCTGTTTTCCCTAAAAGTTCAGTTTCTCTGATGACTCCAGCCAGCATGTAATAATAAGCATTTATACCAAACACTCTAATTAGTGCTTTGACTAAATTGATAAAGAATTCACCTGCAATGCAGAAGACCCCAGTTCAATTCCTGGTTCGGGAAGAGCTGCTGGAGAAGGGATAGGCTACCCACTCTAGGATTCTTGGGCTTCCCTTGTGGCTCAGCTGGTAAAGAATCTGCCTGCAATGCAGGAGACCTGGGTTGGATCCTGGGTTGGGAATATACCCTGGAGAAGGGAAGGGCTACCCACTCCAGTATTCTGGCCTGAAGAATTCCATGGACTGTGTAGTCTATGGGGTTGCCAAGAGTCAGACAAGACTGAGAGACTTTCACTTTTTCACTTTTCATGCACAAGATATGGCACCTATTTTTAAGAAAATGGCCTTGAAGGTAGAGAAAGAAGAGTTGGTTTTGAAGCATGCCTGCACAGCAGTATGTAGTTTGAGAAAATGTACATTTTGTAATCATTTCTGTGCCTTATTTAATCTTTATCATAACTCTTTGGGGGTGATTATAATGATTACCCTATTTTTCAGAAAATCACACTAAGATGAAAGCTTCAGTGACCTTGGGGATAACCTTGGGTTAGGCCCTTAAAGTTGGACAATAGCAAAGCCATCCTTCTGATTCCAGAACTAGGGCACTATTGTGCTAGAGTTGTGCTGTGGCTCTGTAACCAGGGCAGGGGGTTGGGGCTGGGGTAAGGGCTTCCCAGGTGACTCACTGGTAAAGAACATGCTTGCCAAGCAGGATATACAGGTTTGATCCCTAGGTTGGGAAGATCCTGTGGAGAAGGAAATGGCAACCCACTCCAGTATTCTTGCCCTGGGAATCCCATGGACAAAGGAGCCTGGCGGGCTACAGTCCATGAGTGACTTAACAGCAGCAGCAGCAGCAGAATATCATTATCAATTATGGCACTTGGTGTTTTTCAAGTGAGCATCTGCAGAGTAGTCAGAAATTAAATTGGGCCAGAAACAACCAATGCCATATTTAGCAAGAATGTCTTATTTTTTAAATTATTATTACTAACTTAAGTCACTGATGTTTCAGGTGGTATCCTCTTTTAGAAACGTAGGAGCAGAGGATTGTTCATGCTTACTTAGATTTTTATATATTTTTCATTCATGATCTTTCAGTTCTGTTCAGTTCAGTCATTTAATCATGTCCAACTCTTTGCGACCCCATGGACTTCAGCACGCCAGGCTTCCCGGTCCATTACCATCTCCTGGAGCTTGCTCAAACTTGTGTCCATCGAGTCGGTGATGCCAACCAACCATCTCATCCTCTGTTATCCCTTTCTCTTCCTGCCTTCAATCTTTCCCAGCATCAGGGTCTTTTCCAATGAGTTAGTTCTTCGCATCAGATGGCCAAAGTATTGGAGTTTAAGACTCAGCATCAGTCCTTTCAATGAATATTCAGGGCTGATTTCCTTTAGGATTGACTGGTTTGATCTCCTTTGATCTCCAAGAGACTCTCAAGAGTCTTCTCCAAGACCACAGTTCAAAAGCATCAATTCTTTGGGGCTCAGCTTTCTTTATGGTCCAACTCTCACATCCATACATGACTATTGGAAAAATCATAGCTTTGACTAGATGGACCTTTGTTGGCAAAGTAATGTCTCTGCTTTTTAATATGCTGTCTAGGTTGGTCATAGCTTTTCTTCCAAGAATCAAGCATCTTTCAGTAGCAGTAGCAGTAGTCTTATTTTCCTTGTATTTTCTTATTTTAATTCTTATTTTTTAAGGCTAGATAATTCATATGAAGATGATTTGGTAAAGATCACTGGAGCAGGTACACCCATCTGATTTAAAAATCTTTCCCTTTTTTTAAAGAAAGACTTTCAAATTTAGAAAATGTCAGATTAACACTGGCTGACCATTCCCTCCATATGGCTGCCACTGAGAATTTCCAGAGTTTAGTTGGGAAAGTAAAAATCAAGCCATGGCAACTCTCAGTCTCATTCCTTCCCACCTCCTCAAGGACCTTCCTCAGTTAGCTCCTCCCTCACCTATGTCTTCCTCCAGCCTCATGCCCAGTTATCTCTTCCTAAATTCATGCCTTTCCTAAACTCTTCAGCCACCTACCTCCCTGCTTCCCTTCGTTACCAAACTTCTTAAAAGTGTCGTCAACATCTTGGCTATAATGCATCCCTTCACCTTGAATTCTAAATTACCTCTTCCTTATTATCTAATAACCTTTCCTTAAGCCCTATTCCCATGTATCCCCTTTCCTACAGTATTTGATGCAGTTACCCAGCTCTTCTCAATCTTTCTTTAGAAACTCACTTCCTAATTGGTTCGAGCTCTTCCTTCTTCACCTTTTTTCGCTGGTTTCCTTGCCTTCTCTTCCCTGTTTGCTAAAAGGGGGGCATGCTGCCTGGGTTCCATCCTTGGTCTTCTCTTCAGGCTCTCTCAACTCTTCCCTTAAATAGAGTGGAGTTTACAAAAATAACTTTCTACTCTCTAGTGTTGTTCGAGTCCACTGTTTCTTTATCAATCTTTTCGTCTGGATGTCTATCCATTATTGAAGGTGGGGTGTTGAAGTCCCCTTTTTAATGTATTGCTATAGATTTCCTCTTCAATATTTGCCAATATTTGTTTTATATATTGTAGTTAGGTATGCTAAGGTAGGATGTAAGGTCAGTTCAGTTCAGTTCAGTCGCTCAGTTGTGACTGACTCCTTGCGACCCCATGAATCACAGCACGCCAGGACTCCCTGTCCATCACCAACTCCCGGAGTTCACTCAAACTCATGTCCATCGAGTCGGTGATGCCATCCAGCCATCTCATTCACTGTCGTCCCCTTCTCCTCCCGCCCCCAATCCTTCCCAGCATCAGAGTCTCTTCTAGTGAGTCAACTCGTCGCATGAGGTGGCCAAAGTATTGGAGTTTCAGCTTTAGCATCAGTCCTTCCAATGAACACCCATCTCCTTTAGAATGGACTGGTTGGATCTCCTTGCAGTCCAAGGGACTCTCAAGAGTCTTCTCCAGCACCACAGTTCAAAAGCATCAATTCTTCGGCGATCAGCTTTCTTCACAGGTATATATTTACAATTGTTCTATCTTCTATTGAACTGAACCTTTTATAAATATGTCATGGCCTTCTTTTTCTCCAGATCCAGTTTTGACTTAAAATCTACTTTAAACTTCATACTTTCATGTTGTCATATCGAGTCCTTTCATTTCTACTCGAAAAATTCCCTTCAGCATATTGGGGAGCAACCAGAGAGAACTAATTCCAGCAGAATTCTTTTAAAAGGTAACTGGTACACAGGATACAAAATAATTCATTTCAATTTACTCACCAAAGAAAATGTGGCCAACCAAATTAATTCTGTAATGTCAAATGTACTGAACTAAAGAAAAATTTTCAAGAAAAAATCATAGTGAGGAGCTTGAGATTGCTGCCAATATAAAGCACTAGATAAGAAGGCTAGAGTGTGAAGGCAAACTGACTCTTTGCCCAGATCTACAGAGCTTGTTTATTGCGCCTTCCAGAACCACACTGGCTGATACCAAACTGCAGTGGGAGCTCCTGTATCCCCCACCTACTTCCCATACTTAGAAAAGAAAAAAAAAAGTGAAAGTGTTCGTTGCTTGGTTGTGTCTGACTCTTTGCAACCCCATGGTCTGTAGCCTGCCGGGCTCCTCTGTCCATGGAATTTTCTAGGCAGGAATACTGGAGTGGGTAGCCATACCCTTCTCCAGAAGAGAGTGCTGAAGTTCGGGTGCCTGAAGTTGCCCTAGTCAGTGACGATGGGACAGCTGCTGGAGCTCCATGGTAGTGAAGTAAGGCTCAGCACCCCACTACACTCAGGGACACCCGGTAAGGGAGGAGCTGTTCCACTACTTCTCAGTAGTAATGCCCTATAGTGAGAATCAATGGGGGCTCTGCCCAGAAGGAAAAGCCTTCACAGTGTTCTCAGGGCCACTATCATGCTCAGCAAGGCCTATGAGTTGAATTGTGTCCCCAGCGAAACCTATGTTGAAGTACCAAACCCCAATATCTCAAAATATTAGCTTATTTGCAAATAGGATCTTTACAGAGCGATGAAGTTAAAATGAGGTCATGAGGGGGCGCTAATCCATATGACTGAGTATCCTAATAGGGGAGATTTGGACACAGAGGGAAGGTGATGTGAAGATACTCAGTGAGAAGATGGCCTTGGGCCTGGGGTGATGCGTCTACAAGCCAAGGAACGCCGTGGACTGTTGGCAACCACCAGAAGCTAGACGAGGCAAGGGAGAATCCTCTCCTAGAGCTATCAGAGAGACTGCGGTCCTGCCAGCACCGTGGGTTTGGACCTGTAGCCTTCAGAACTGTGACACAATAAATTTCTGTCACTTTAAGCCACCCAGTTGTTGGTACTTTGTTAGGGTAATACTAGGAGACTGATATAGGTGGGGAAAGAGCAGAGAAAATATGAACTATCCTACTTCCTTTTTTCCCGAAATCATCTACAAAACACCACAGCTTCTTCACCTACTCACCCCCTTCTTGCTTAACTTGTGTTTAGGCTATAAGAATTTTCTATTGTTCACAGCTTTCAGGGTAACCTCACTCACTCTGGGCCCCTGAGGGCTCTATTCTTGGTCTACTTGTTACCTGGTCATTGGGTCCTCACATTATTTCCATCATCTCCAATATTATTTGATATTGATATTTATAAAGCAGGATCATGAGTGCCCTGTGTTTTCCATCTGTTAAATTCTTCGTCCATACCTATCATTTTGTCAGGCTGGAGTTTCCTCAGGAAACTTTCTTCACCACTGTTAGCAAACAGAATTCCTCATTCAGTTCAGTTCAGTTCATTTCAGTCACTCAGTCGTGTCCGACTCTCCGCGACCCCATGAATCACAGCACGCCAGGCCTCCCTGTCCATCACCAACTCCCGGAGTACACTCAAACTCATGTCCACAGAGTCGGTGATGCCATCCAGCCATCTTATTCTCTGTCGTCCCCTTCTCCTCCCGCCCCCAACCTTTCCCAGCATCAGAGTCTTTTCCAGTGAGTCAACTCGTCCCATGAGGTGGCCAAAGTATTGGAGTTTCAGCTTAAGCATCAGTCCCTCCAATGAACATCCAGGATTGATCTCCTTTAGAATGGACTGGTTGGATCTCCTTGCAGTATAAGGGACTCTCAAGAGTCTTCTCCAACACCACAGTTCAAAAGCACCGATTCTTCGGCAATCAGCTTTCTTCACAGTCCAACTCTCACATCCATACATGACCACGGGAAAAACCATTGCCTTGACTAGACGGACCTTGGTTGGCAAAGTAATGTCTCTGCTTTTTAATATACTATCATGGTTGGTCATAACTTTCCTTCCAAGGAGCAAGCGTCTTTTAATTTCATGGCTGCAATCAGCATCTGCAGTGATTTTGGAGCCCAAAAAAACAAAGTCTGACACTGTTTCCACTGTTTTTCCATCTATTTCCCATGAAGTGATGGGACCAGATGCCATGATCTTTGTTTTCTGAATGTTGAGCTTCAAGCCAACCTTTTCACTCTCCTCTTTCACTTTCATCAAGAGGCTTTTGAGTTCCTCTTCACTTTCTGCCATAAGGGTGGTGTCATCTGCATATCTGAGGTTATTGATATTTCTCCCGGCAATCTTGATTCCAGCTTGTGCTTCTTCCAGCCCAGCGTTCCTCATGATGTACTCTGCAGATAAATTAAATAAGCAAGGTGACAATATACAACCTTGACGTACACCTTGCTGAGGAGGCCTTACAAATAGCTGTGAAAAGAAGAGAGGCGAAAAGCAAAGGAGAAAAGGAAAGATATAAGCATCTGAATGCAGAGTTCCAAAGAATAGCAAGGAAAGATAAGAAAGACTTCCTCAGTGATCAATGCAAAGAAATAGAGGAAAACAACAGAATAGGAAAAACAAGAGACCTCTTCAAGAAAATTAGAGATTCCAAGGGAACATTTCATGCAAAGATGGGCTCGATAAAGGACAGAAATGGTATGGACCTAACAGAAGCAGAAGATATTAAGGAGAGGTGGCAGGAATACACAGAAGAACTGTACAAAAAAGATCTTCACGACCAAGATAGTCACGATAATGTGATCACTGACCTAGAGCCAGACATCTTGGAATATGAAGTCAAGTGGGCCTTAGAAAGCATCACTACTAACAAAGCTAGTGGAGGTGATGGAATTCCAGTTGAGCTATTTCAAGTCTTGAAAGATGATGCTGTGAAAGTGCTGCACTCAATATGCCAGCAAATTTGGAAAACTCAGCAGTGGCCACAGGACTGGAAGAGGTCAGTCTTCATTCCAATCCCAAAGAAAGGCAATGCCAAAGAATGCTCAAACTACCGGACAATTGCACTCATCTCACACGCTAGTAAAGTCATGCTCAAAATTCTCCACGCCAGGCTTCAGCAGTATGTAAACCGTGAACTCCCAGATGTTCAAGCAGGTTTTAGAAAAGGCAGAGGCACCAGAGATCAAATTGCCAACATCCGCTGGATCATGGAGAAAGCAAGAGAGTTTCAGAAAAACATCTATTTCTGCTTCATTGACTATGCCAAAGCCTTTGACTGTGTGGATCACAATAAACTGTGGAACATTCTGAAAGAGATGGGAATCCCAGACCACCTGACCTGCCTCTTGAGAAACCTGTATGCAGGTCAGGAAGCAACTGTTAGAACTGGACATGGAACAACAGAATTCCTCATTAGATCCTGTGAATAAGCAGCTGCTTATGAAAGGAATTCTGGGCTCTCAGGAGGGAGGAAAATACTGCAAAAGCAGACTCTGAAGAAGGTTAATTTGACACAATAAAGCTGTTTAGAAGAAACTTTCTCAGAGGTTGGACACTGAAACACACACACACACACACACACACTCACAAAATCCTCTCCTATATCTAGTAACCATAAAAAAAGGGAGGCCTCAAACAAGTTTATTATTTTCCTTCCCCAGATGAGCTCTTCTGGGCTTTCTAACCTGAAAAATGGTATCGCACTCTCCTGATCAGCTAGTCTTTAACAGAGCTGGGGCTAGGGTGATGCAGGCAAGCTGCCTAGGGTGCAGAATTTAAGGAGGCACTTACTTTGAGTTAGCCTTGGTCTTGAACTTCCACATGTAATCAGTCACCATCTCCAATCCCATTCCCCTCCATGTCATCTCTCTGAGTGGCTCCTCTGTGCACAGTGGGTGCTAGGCACTGATATAGAGGATCAGGGGCAGGTGAATATATCCTTTCTGTTATCATTGTCACTGCCTTAGTAGAAGCTTTGCCATTCATCACCTGTCTGTTAGTTATATCACAATTATCTCCCGTATTCTAATCTTCAGTATCATGTACCCTCACTGTGTCTATCTGACTCTCTAAGATCTAAGAAACAGAACACAAACTCCTTAACATTCAAGTTTCTTTTTAGCATGGGTTCAACCCACCCTTTCAGCCTTACCTGGCACTACATTCCCACTCAAACACCTTAAAGCCCAACTCAGTGTATTACTCCCTGTTCTCTGCATATGCCATGTGCTCCCATGTCTCAGCACCTTAGTCCATGTTCTTTCTTCGTACTGTGATGAACCGTCTCCCTCTGGAAAAAGCCAGATCAGAACCCAGCCCCAGAGTCCACCTCTGAGAATCCTTCTCTGTTTGCTCTAGTTTTATACTGCAGCTGTTATTTCATGCTGCGTTTTACTTAGTGAGCATTTCTACATAGCCTCCTCCCGTCTCCCCCAGTCTTGGCTGTTGGCAGTGTCCAGTTAATTGACTGTGTGGTCATCACAATATTTTGCACAGAAGGGTAACTCCACAAGTGCTTACTGAACACAAGTCCAAAACTGCTCAAAGGCAGCTTTTTGTAAGTAACGATACTTTTTTCCCCCATTTTTATTTCTCCCGCTGCTACTGCTCTCATCCCCTTCTACCCCAGCATCTTTGACTTTGACCTTAACAGTGACATAACACAGGTGACTGGACTTCTACAAAGAGCAGTAAATAACCCCAAAGACTCAGCTTGGTGAGGGCAGGACTCATTGTCTCTCTTCTGAGAGCTAGGCACTCAGTATCAAGTACAGTAGATGCTCAATAAATAATTACCAAAACATTGAGTTCATAGCAATTATAATTGTTTTATGCTAGTACTGTGTTGCATGTTATTATAAGAAGTTTATGGGAGGATTTATATCACGTTCAAGTTTTTAAAAAAACTATTTAAATTATCTATATAAGCCCCACCGAGTACAATATGAAGAATGTTTTCCAGTTTTACCAGTCTCCAGTGATTTCTATTAATAACTCAAAGGAGTCATATACTAGGCTGGAGTTGGACTATGTGGATTCTGGAAACAGGAGCAAAGTGAGTACTTGGTCTCAGTCTGTCCGGCACATCCACAGATGCTATTTCTTAGAGCATTGAGTTTTCTGGTGTGATCACAGGAAGAGAGGGAGAAGTTTCTTCACTTAGTAACATTTATTTATGCATTCAGTATCAAGTACATAAGTGCAAATATCCAGAATCCATAATTAAGTCCATTAGGAACTACAGAGAAAGTAATACAAATTGTAATAAAGTTAACATGCTGGTACTTTTTAGTTACCATACATGTAAATCAGCCCATCAGTCTCACACAACAAAAGCACTGCATGTTTGTTTTTGGGTTTATTCATTTATTTATTTATTTTAAGTTATACAAAACTGATTACTCTAAGTACGGTCGACTTGTTTTTATTTTTATGTTGTGTGTGTTGGAAAAACACTTAAACATTGGTTTACAAGTCTATATATTGTTTTTAAAGATTGATCCAACCAACAACCCAAGGACATAGAAGCGATTTCCACTATTGCATCAGTGCACTGGGCAGGAAAGGCCTAGCCACAGGGAACATGAGAAGCTACAGAAGCATTGCAGAGAGAAGAACACCGACGAAGGAAAGATAACTTGGGTTCTCACCATCATGCACTTTTTTTTTTAGCAACACAAAATTAAAAACCACGTCTAATACACTTTTCGCTATACTTTAGTGCTTGACACAAGTGACTCAAATATCCTAAGGGTACAGAAACAGCCTAAAAACAGCTGTTTTAAAGTTTGTCTCTAAGATTATGGTACTAGGGGAGAAACAATCAATTTGCAGTAACATGTAAGACAGAGCTGTTACCACTTCAGACATTCTTCTTGGTGTTCAGTGTCCGGTGGGGTATCCACTTACTCAGTGTGCCTTTTAGCGCCTGGGATTTTAGCCTGAATCCTAAAAAGATAATATCAGACAGTGGTAAATCACAAGTATTATTAATGAAATCATCTTACGACATCACTATGTGTTGTTGCTTTAATTAGCTAAGTGACCAAATAGCTTAATATTCCAAAAAAAATAGCATAATTTTTATGTATGAGTGTCTATAAATGCATTTCTATGCAATAAGGAAGTATGATTAAATAATGAATGACCCCAGGAAGCCGTATTTCTTAAATTATAACTTTTTAGGTAGACAAAGATGTTGATTTATTTCAGCATCATAAAAACTGTGATATACGTAGCTGACCATTTATCACTCGGTCTGGGACACTTCTGAAAGAGAAAGACAGTGCTGTTATTAACTATTCCAGGACAACATGCATGAACAGGGATGGCTCCAGGGTGGAGAAACGCATGGTCACCCTCAGCATAAACTGCTAGACTGGAATGAAGAAAGCCGAGTCCTAGTCTCAGCTCTCTACTAATTAGCTGTGTGCCATCTGGCAGCGAATGAGCCTTCCTGGTCCTAGAGCATTTATGGGTGCAAATTAGATATTTCGAATGCCTTTAAAATTCTGTGATTCTCACAGAATGGCAGTGTTATTTTAGGTAGGTTTACACCGGCAGCATTTTGCGTCATTAAATCAAAGCGTAATGAGCTCCCCATGCAGAGTTTGACTGAGACCTTCCTCTGTGCTAGGCATCCTTCCAGATGCTGGAATTCAGTGAACAGAAGGGAGAAGGCCCTGTTTTCATGGAGCTTTCATTCTCCCAGAGGTTGAGGAGCCAGAAATAAATAAGTAGACAAACAAGAGAAGTACATATTGTGACAAATGCTATTAAAAAAAACCCAAACAAGATGGAATGATAGGCAATGAGGGGGCAGTGGTGATAGCTGAGAGATGTTGTTCAGTCACTCAGTCATGTCTGCCTCTTTGCAACCCCATGGACTGCAGGACACCAGGCTTCCCTCTCTTTCACCATCTCCCAGAGTTTGCTTAAACTCATGACCATTGAGTTGGTTGGTGATGCCATCCAACCATCTCATCCTCTGTTGCCCCCTTCTCCTCCTGCCTTCAATCTTTCCCAGCATCAGGGTCTTTTCCAATGAGTCGGTTCTTCACATCAGATGGCCAGACTATTGGAGCTTCAGTTTCAGCATCAGTCCTTCCAATGAATATTCAGGGTTGATTTCCTTTAGGTGGGAGACACTTACTTTAACTCCCCTGATGTGAGAAACAGATGTCTGCAGGATAAGAAGGGGCCACTGGGTTGAAGTGTTTCAGGAAGAGGAAGCAGGGAGTACAGAGGCCAAAAAGTGAGGACAAGCTTAGGAGGCAAGGATGAGACGAGCGTGCTTGGCGAGTGAGGCGGGAAGGTCTGAGAGGCAGGAGGTAACCAGATGGTGTTGAAACTTGCAGGCGGTAAAAGGAATTTAGATTCTATTCCGTGGCTGGGAAGCCATTGATGAATTGCAGGCAAAGGAATGATGTGATCAAAAAAGATCATGATGGTGGTGGTTATGTGAAAAAAGTGGGGAAACAGAGCAATAACAGATGGAGGGCAGTCTAGGTGCTGAATGGCAATGGCCTGGGGTTATATGGAACGAAGCCTTGCCAGAGGAGTCAAGTGCACACTCTGGGTATCCAGTGAGGGGCTGGAGCAGACAGGACCCAAATGCCAAGCTGACGGGTTGAATGCGTGGGCAGGGGAAAGACTGACGCTAATCAAGGAAGGTGCTTTGGTTTCGGGCCTGAGCAACCAGGTGAATAATAATGCCATTTACAAAGACGGTGCGACAACTGAAGTAAAGACAAATTCTGGGCTGAAACTGCAAGATCTGTTTGGACACGCTGAATCTGAAATGTCTATGGGACATTCGAGAGATAACATCAGGAAAGCAGATGAATGTGAAGCTAACTGGGCCTTAGGAAGTATAACTATGAACAAAGCTAGTGGAGGTAATGGAATTCCAGTTGAGTTATTTCAAATCCTAAAAGATGATGCTGTTAAAATGCTGCCCTCAATCAGCCAGCAAATTTGGAAAACTCAGCAGTGGCCACAGGACTGGAAAATGTCAGTTTTCATTCCAATCCTAAAGAAAGGAAATGCCAAAGAATGTTCAAACTACTGTACAATTACACTCATCTCACACATTAGTAAAGTAATGCTCAGAATTCTCCAAGTGAGGCTTCAACAGTATGTGAACCGAGAACTTCCAAATGTTCAAGCTGGATTTAGAAAATGCAGAGGAACGAGAGGTCAAATTGCCAACATTCGCTGGAACATTGAAAAAGCAAGAGAGTTTCAGAAAAACATCTACTTCCGCCTTATTGAATATACCAAAGCCTTTGACTATGTGGATCAAAACAAACTGGAAAATTCTTCATGAGATGGGAATACCAGGCCACCTGACCTGCCTCCTGAGAAATCTGTATGCAGGTTAAGAAGCAACAGTTAGAACTGGACATGGAACAATGGACTGGTTCCAAATTGGGAAAGGAATACGTCAAGGCTGTATATTGTCACCCTGCTTATTTAACTTATATGCAGAGTACATCCTGCAAAATGCCAGGCTGGATGAAGCACAAACTGGAATCAAGATTGCCAGGAGAAATATCAATAATCTCACCACCTTATGACAGAAAGAAAAGAGGAACTAAGGAGCATCTTGATGAAAGTGAAAGAGGAGAGTGAAAAATCTGGCTTAAAACTCAACATTCAGAAAACTAAGATCACGGCATCTGGTCCCATCACTTCATGGCAAATAGATGGGGAAACAATGGAAACAGTGAGAGACTTAATTTTCTTGGGCTCCAAAATCACTGCAGATGGTGACTGCAGCCATGAAATTAAAAGATGCTTGCTCCTTGGAAGAAAAGCTATGACAAACCTAGACAGCATATTAAAAAGCAGAGACATTACTTTGCCAACAAAGGTCCATCTAGTCAAAGCTATGGTTTTTCCAGTAGTCACGTATGGATATGAGAGTTGGACCGTAAAGGCTGAGCACTGAAGAATTGATGACTTTGAACTGTGGTGTTGGAGAAGACTCTTGAGAGTTCCTTGGACTGCAAGGAGATCCAACCAGTTCATCCTAAAGGAAATCAGTCCTTAGTATTTATTGGAAGGACTGATGCCGAAGCTGAAACTCCAATACATTGGCCACCTGAAGCAAAGAACTGACTCATTTGAAAAGACCCTGATGCTGGGAAAGATTGAGGGCAGGAGGAGAAGGGGATGACAGAGGATGAGATGGTTGCATGGCATCACTGACTCAATGGACATGGGTTTGGGTAGACTCTGGCAGTTGGTGATGGACAGGGAGGCCTGGCGTGCTGCGGTTCATGGGGTTGCAAAGAGTTGGACACAACTGAGTGACCGAACTGAGACTTGCATTGATTTTTTTAAAAATGTCTCAAGCACATAACTGACTCATATTTGGCTGTGACAATTAACCAATGAAAACCTCCAAGTATTTTTTATACATACACTGTTGTATCCTATCTCATCTCCACCTCCTCCTCCTCACATTCTATATTTCTAAAGTGGACTTTTTAAAAACCTAAGCTTGTGGAGACACACATTTTGGAGTCCTTGACATAGAGATAATCTTTGAGGCCCTAGGGATGAAGGGTGAACCAGAGAAGGAAGAGCCAAGAGAAGACACTGCGAGAAAGCAGCTGAGACTCAAGCAGTGCCAGGAGTCAAGGAGAGTGCTCAGCAAAGAGGGCAGTAATCCTAAAGAGTGTCTGAGAGGCTGAGAAGGTTGAGGATGGCGTGATGACTGCAGGATTTAGCAATATGAAGGTCATTAGGACCCTGACAAAGAGCAACTTAAGTGCTCAGGGTGCAGGCCTGACTGCAGTGAGGTGGGGAGAGAAGCAATAGAGACAGCAAGGACAGAAAGACTAGAGCGATTATGATTGTGGCAATGAGCCAGAAGAGGCAGAAACTGATAACGCAGCGGAGAACGTGAAACATTTCAATAGAGACACCTTAGGTCTGGTCTTCGCCAAAGTATAACATATACGTATTAGTTTTGAAATGCTTTTAGAATATCACAGTAGACTAACTGTTAACTAATTCTACTTTTCTCCCATTGCAGAAGTCCTTTAAACCACAGCTCTGCCAGTGGTCAACTAACTTTCATGTGAATACTTGAATGGGTGTCAGTAAGCTTACTGTTTCACAGGGCAAATGGCTTCATTGTTGAACAACTCTAATTGGTACTGTTTCCCCTCATGTTTCATTCAAATCTCAGAACTTCTGGCCTTTCCATTCATAGCTCTTTAGAGAAAAAGAGAATGATTACTTCTCTCTCAATGTTAGACCTCCAAATATTTGAGGATAGTTACTGTGTTCTTTTAAAGTTATCTCTTTTCCAGAATAATCATCTCCAGTAAAGTTTGGTTGTCACTCACATTACTGTCATATTTCCAATACTTCAATACCCAGTCACCTTTTGGACATGACTTCAGCTCTTAAAATGTTCAACTCTGAAATTTAACACATCTACGGAATGACAATATGGGATATGAAACGACTATGGCCTCTTTTGATTTTGATATATACTTTTATTAATAACATCTAAACTTGCATATATTTAAAAAAATATGCCTCAGTACATTACTGATTCATATTTGGCTGTGATGAATTAATCTATTTATCACTCACCCCCCAGGTATTTTTTACACACACTACTGTTGTACTCTATCGCATCTGCCCCTCTTCCCATTCTATATTTGCAAAAGTTGACTTAAAAAAAATCTAAATATAGGACTTTGCTTTCCCTGTCAATTTCATTTTATTAACTTCAGTTCAGCATTCTACATTACTCAAGATCACTTAATTCATTTTGAATCTTGAGCTTGCTGTCTTCTGAATGTGCTTTTGCTCCAAGCTATGTGTCACCTAGAACTCTGATGAGTATATTTGGTTTGTCTTCACATAGTCATATGAAACACTGGTATGGAAAGTCATGGAGTCAAGGGCAGAGCCCTGTGTCACATTACTACACCTCGCCCTGGATGGATTTTCGGTGGACAAATGAACATCCATAGCGTCTACAATTTCAACATTCTGGAACTCTACCAATTGTGCTATCATCTGGACTATACATCTCCATTTTCTCCTCAAGGACACCAGGAAGACTTTTCAAGTACCTCAATGAAATACTAAGAAAGTGTTGCTAGGTGTTATTATCCCCAGTTAGGGGCTCCCCAGCTGGTACTAGTGGTAAAGAACCCACTTGCCAATGAATGAGATGTAAGAGATTTGGGTTTGATCCCTGGGTCGGGGAGATTCCCTGGAGGAGGACATGGCAACCCACTCCAGTATTGTTGCCAAGAGAATCCATGGACAAAGGAGCCTGGTGGGCTGTATAGTCCATGGGATTGCAAAGAATTGGACACAAATGCAGTGACTTAGCATGCACGTACCCCCATTTTAGAGCTGGAAAACTGAGACACAGGGAAGTTAAATGACCTGGACAAGGGTGTCATTCACTCAGTATAGGGGTGGGAGGGGCACCAAAGTCTCTTGCCTAGTCTGGGACTGTCCTCCACACTCACCATGAGCTGATCTCTAAGCAGCGGGAGTAGGATGATCATGATTATGATCACTGAGTATTTATTGAGTGCTCCCTATGTCCAAGTAAGACTACTTTACAGACATTATCTTTTCAATGTATAGATAAAGAAACAAACTCAGGGCATCAAATAACATTTATAATGAATTCTTATAGCTAAAAAATGCCAGAAATGGACTCAAGCTAGTCTATCTGATTCCAAAGTTCCTGTTTTTAACGGTTTCACTAAAATGGTGTGAGTTCTTTTGGTGGAATTATTCTAACATGTAATCAGAATTTCAGAGGTTGAAGAAATCTTAGAGGTAAGACTCCACTAAGAAATATCCTTCAAAATTTAGTGTCAGGCAAAACAGATTCTCTTGGAGAACTGCTGTTTAACTACGTAACTTACCCAGTTTCTCTTTTTTTTTAATTTTTTTAAAATATTTTATTCTTATTTATTTAGTTGTGGCATGCATGATCTTCAATCTTCATTACAGCATACAGGATCTTTAGCTGTAGCACGTGGGATCTAGTTCCCTGACCAGGAATTGAACCTAAACCCCCTGCATTGCAAGCATGAAGTCTTAGCTACTGGACCACCAGGGAAGCCCCACTCAGTTTCTCTTTTTGTCCTTAGCTTCCTTTCCATTCCGGTTCAGATCATTGATTTCCAATTTTAATTTAGCCAACCATATGGTTAAAGCATCTGCCTCCAATGCGGGAGACCCGGGTTCGATCCCTGGGCTGGGAAGATCCCCTGGAGAAGGAAACGGTAACCCACTCCAGTATTCTTGCCTGGAGAATCCCATGGACGGAGAAGCCTGGTAGGCTACAGTCCACGGGGTCGCAAAGAGTCGGACACGACTGAGCGACGGAACGGAATGGAACAGAATTGTATACATATGTTCATACATTTTAGATTCTGCCATCTCTCCTTTCCTTCTATTTTAACAGGCTTATATCCCTACCACTTTTGTTTGAATTCAAACAGCCTCCTTGCTAATTACCACATCTCACTTTCCAATTCTCCTCCCACTAGACTGCCATAGTAATCTGGGCAAAATACAAATCTCCTGCATAGGAACATCAAGGGCAGGCTATGTCCTGTTGAGTACTAACTCCTTACAGCATTCTATACTTGGCCCCAGCTTCTCTTTCTAGGCCCTTTCTAGTTCATCTTTTCATTCATTTAAGCTTTAGACACACTGGTTGACTCACTGCTCCCTGACCCTGACCTACATTTTCATGCTTCTGCCTCTACCTGTGTTATTTCTTCTTGCAGTGTCTTTCCCCTCATCATCCACCTGATGAGTGTTTACCATCCTTCAGGGCTGCTATAGACTGAATGCTTATACCCTGCTGCATCCCATCACCCAACACCCCCAAATTTATATATTGAAACCTAACCCCCAATATGTTAGTATTAGGAGGCGGGGCTTTTGGAAGGTGATTAGGTCATGAGAATGGAGCCTTCAGGGATGGGATTGCTGCCGCTAAGTCACTTCAGTCGTGTCCAACTCTGTGTGACCCCATAGACGGAAGCCCACCAGGCTCCCCCATCCCTGGGATTCTCCAGGCAAGAACACTGGAGTGGGTTGCCATTTCCTTCTCCATTCCTGGTGGTAACATACAGCTATTTGAAAACTGAATGGGCAATTTCTTTTAAAAAATAAGCATATACAGGGATGGGATTAGTGCCCTATAAAAGAGAACCCAGAGAGTTTCCATCTACTTCTGCCATGTGAGGACACAGACAGAAGTCCTCAACAGAACCCAGCCATGCTAGCAAGGGCCCTTATTTTGGTGGCTTTCCATTATCCCCCAGGTAAGAACAGTAGTTTCCTTATCTCTCTCACCTTAATATTTTATACAGTTCTACTGTCATTCTTATACTGTCTTATGGTTATTTCTTTACAGTTTTGCCTGTACCCATAGGCTAAGAGCTCTGCTAGGTGGGATCATCTTATTCATCTTTATACTCTCTGTACCTGTTAATGAAATGCCGGGAAAATAATGTCTTTTTTTTTTTTTTTTGAAGCAAGCAACTAATTAATAAAAAATTAAGAGATGTGATTTGTCCAAGATCCTCAAACTAATTACTGAACAGCTGAGGCCTAGAACTTCTGTCTTCCAGTTTCCAAGCTCCTATTCTGGTGTTCTTTGCTGTCATTCCTGAACACAGTTCTAACTGCCAGAAGGTCACCTAGGAAGTTCATTAAAATATAGATTATGGGTCCCTTATCCCAGGAATTTTATTTCCATAAGTTTGCTGTAGAATCTGGGAATTCATATTTTCAACAGGTTCCCCAGGTTTGGCAAATACCAAGTCTCATGTTATACCATGCTGTCATTTCCTAATACAAAGGAATAAATATTTGTCTTCAATCTTCTGATTTTCACTAGGTATTCATTGCATATGTGTTAAGCTGATAATTTCAGGCATTTTGAAATGTGCTACGGATCTGATATAGATCCAAATTCACATGAATTTAAGAGGAAGAACAGAAACAATACATAATAAAAACAAAAATCTTTATAAACTTCAGGAGAGAACTGTAACTGATGATACACAAATCAAATAGCAGAGGAACCTTAAAGCGCTTGCTTTTTGCTTATTTGTTTTGCTCTGTACATTCTTTGACTATCTAAAATACTTCCATTTAATTCTTACTATCATCTAGGTCTAGCCACATGATTCTAGGATTCTTGGAGAGAAACTAGTATTTTTCGGAAGTGTATTTGTAGCCAAAGCTGAGGTCAGCTTTTGATTAAAACAAAATCTTGAGTAATAATAACAACAGAAAAACTTCATTTTAGATGAAGATATATCTAAAAACACTAATTTAAGAATTAGGGAAAACTACTAAGTTAATGACTATATTAACTGTAGATACTTTTATAACTGGAATCACTATCTCCTAATATATAAAGTAGCGTCTACTTAAGACTCAGGTTTAAAAAGAAATGGTATTAATAAAATAAGCAGACACACACACTTATTGAATTTAAATGGTGTAATCTAAAAGGTAATAAAAGTTCTCAAGATTAAAAAATATTTTGTTTTAAAAATAATTTCAATGGTTTAAAAATTAGTGATATTTACTATTTAAAAATTGAAAATGCTAACACTTTTATTTTGATTAATCTACGAAAATTTAATTTTACTTTTCTGAATCAGGCTTCTTTCCTTCCTCCAATCCATCTTATTCTTGGACATGAGCCAGTCCCCAGACAGACATTAATATCATTCATTTATTAAAATTCATTTCATGATACCTGAAATAAACCATTGAAAGTTTTGTTTAAATGGAAGTTTTAAAATTTATACTTTATTTCTGAAATAATATATTTGGTAAAGGTATGAATATATGACTCAAAGAAGTGAATGATCATAAATCAGTCTATTACTTTATTATCCTTTTATTACTCCTATCTAATCCAGTCAAATGCCTGCCTAAGGCAGTTTCTCTTTTTTATAAATTTCACTATGCAACTTACTTTGCCACAACAGCATTTATGTGAGTCCTCACAAGTCCCAGATATTGGTCAATCTGTGCCTACAAAGAGGAAGAAATCATGAGCACATCCACAGTTCACAAGGTCAAAACTTAACATGAATGTTTGACATCACATAGAACTTACCTGGTGCTTAACATACACTACAGGTAGAGTAAACATTGAAACCACAGCTGGGATGGAAAACAAATATAGTATCAAAATCGAGAGTTATAAGTAGGAACAATCTCATAGATACATTTTTATATAGTTATGTAATACAATGACATTATTTGCAGTAGCCAGCATTCTAGCTAAAAGATGGCACGGCTAGTTCATAAGGAAAACAAAAAAATGCTGAGACCTTCACAAATATTAAGTCATTATTCCTGGAATGAGAGAATGACCTCCTAAGATAAAAATGATCTTCTATACATAACACCATTGAAGCAGATACATATTTGAAGCCAGATAAAACCAGTTATGGTTGAAGAAAAAGAAAAAACTTCAAGAAATTCATTTTTACTGTGTAATATATTGGTATATTATGCTCTTTAATTGAACTATGATGGTCAGGGAAATGCTCTGCACTCAGAAAATCTGGAATTTGTTGCTAGGAACCCATCCAAGCAAGCTAACAGCCTAGGGGGATGCTCACAGAGAAAGTGAAGGGAGACATTACACACTTGTCCGTCCTTACCCATGAGCAGCAGGGTCAGGCCATTGAAGAGAGCGCCAACGTAAGTTAGGAGCCACATCAGGACTGCAAACTAACAAATGAAATGATGATCAGAGCTTCTAAACCCATTATGACAGATAAGAGTCTCATTTCATTGATTTGTTTAGATTAAAATTTGAGGCAAACGACATCATAGTTTCAATAGGAAGTATAAGAGCATTTAAAGCTCATCACAGAATTACTGAAAGAGGATCCAGTCTTTACTTGTCTCAGAACCCTGTGGATCTCCTTGTTGTAAGATTTGAGGGACTCAGTGAAACAATAAAGTAGGGCAGGGGTCAGCAAACTGGCCTTGACCTGTTTTCGTATAGGCCCACAAGTTAAGAATGAATTTTGCATGGTCAAATAAAGTTAAAATAAAAGTAACATTTTGTATAATGTGAAAATGGTACGCCTGTTCAGTATTCATAAACAATGTTAGCACACAGCCACAGTTACTCATTTATGTGTTGTCTTTGGCTGCTTTTCTGCTACAGTGACAAAGTTGAGTAGCTACAACAAAGACTGTGTAGCCCACAAAGCCTAAAATATTTACCATGTGGCCCTTTGTATAACAGATAAGGTTTGCTGATCCCTATTCTAGCCCACAATTTTCACATTACAAATTTAAGTAGACATGTTACCTTAAAAGCTCTAAGGTAAGTAATTTTAATCTCCCTGCTCTCTTTTTTAGTCATTATTTGCCAAGTTGTTATTCCAGTAAAGCACCTTGAGCCTTAAGGACTCATCACTCACTTTCCTTCTGCTCTTTCTTCCTCATTAAGGAGCAGCCCATGGTACAGATCCCTCCCAGTGCTCTGGGAGGATGAAGAACGGACAGAATCCTTGCCTGGGCTCCTACCCCTCTGCTCGTGGCCCTGTTGAGTCATGACTGATTGACTTTGGTTTTCCATACAAGCCATGTGGTTGTCCTAGCAGCCTGTTCCAAGAAGCCCTGCGAGTTCAGTGATGGAACCAGGAATAACACCCAAGTGCCCCTCCTCTACACTTCAGGGACTCATTCTCACAGCCCACAGGTCTAATCAGACAGTGTTTCTTTCTAAGAAAAAGCGTGCGTATTTTTCACATTCCCTAAACTAGATATTTGTTTTTAAAATAATTTTAGGAAATTGAGGGATTGAAAATGGGAACAAGCAGCAGCCTGGGTACTGCAAGTAATACAAAACTAGAAGCTATGTAACCTGGGTTTGATCCCAGCTCTGTCAGTGACTCACTGGGCAACCTCAGGCAAGTGCCTTGACCTCGCTGAACCATAGTTTCAACATCTATAAAATGATGACATTAGACTGGATGAGCTCCATGGTAGTGTGCAGCTGGACATTTTCAGACTCTAGAATATAATTAGCACTTACTTTATTCTCCATCATGTGGAAGTTTATAACATTAAGTGTACCTTTAGGGAAAACAAAACTCAAGACTGTCAAATGAAATGGCTTAAGCACTCATACTTTTAAGGAATCCACTAGGTCCTGGACAAGGAAGAGCCTCCTCAGTTCTTTGAGTGTGTTGTTCACGTAGAATTGCAGGCAGTCTGTGTACTTCTGAATCTGCTCCTGAGACAGGGTGATCTCGAGCTCCAAGTAGGCCCTGTCAACAGAACATCCCCACAGAGAACTCCATCAGAGGGAACCCTGAAACAGCTATTTCCCTTCTCCAACCCTGAGGACCACAGTCAGGTCACCCTGAAGGATTTACGCCAGTCAGAAGACTGCAGGGCACCACACCCGCACCCACAGTTAGTATATGGGGAACACAGGAATCGTGGCACTCAGTGGGCAATGTGACTGCTTCTGTCTCTCATAGGCAACATGATAGTGTGGGCTGATAATTCAGAGCAACTGGCTAAGAGCAGAGAAAAGTCAGTCCCAAATCAGTTCACTTGCTGAATTCTCTGTATATCTGGCTCACTGGGCAATTGTGAAAAGTTCTTATATCTTGGCTGCATGAAGATGAATTGTCTTTTTAAATAATTGAGATATCTCAAAATCTTAGCTGTCAATTACTATTTCTCATCAAATCTCTAAGGTTTCATATTTAAATTCTGGAAAGTACTTTTAGGTTTTATTCTAGAGAGCTCTGAAAATACAAGTGACCTGGGACATATTAAGATGCTCACTGGTTCTAGTAAGAGTGGTATTTTTAGTAACTGCATTTTCCATGTGTTCAAAGGGTTAATTTGGACTCTTGGGTAGATAAACCAGGCTCTACAAATCTATAAAAATCAATTGACCCTCCTGCTTTGACCATACCCTCCGTGCTCTCCACCCTCCCCACACCCGGCAACGAGACCCATCCTCTCTTTGTCCTTCCTTCTCTCTGCCATGTTGTCTCCTTCTAGAGTTTTACCAGTGCTCACCTAACTCTGAGGATTGAGAATTTTTATGTTTGGCTTTTTAGAAAAATAATCAGAAAAGCAGATTTGTCTAGCTGATATGTTTTGAGTCAAAATGTACTCTGAGTTAGATACTCCTTTTATTGATAGAAACAATTAAGCCAAAGGAATGTTTAAGTTTTAAATGGAACGTTTAGGTTTCCTAATGGATGATAAAGTAGTTGAGCTAATTACAATTTGACTCTTGGTCCTATAACTGGGTAGTTACAGAAGAAATAAGTCAGTTCAGTTCAGTTCAGTTCGCTCAGTCGTGTCCGACTCTCCGCGACCCCATGAATTACAGTACGCCAGGCCTCCCTGTCCATCACCAACTCCCGGAGTACACTCAAACTCATGTCCACAGAGTTGGTGATGCCATCCAGCCATCTCATTCTCCGTCGTCCCCTTCTCCTCCCGCCCCCAACCTTTCCCAGCATCAGAGTCTTTTCCAGTGAGTCAACTCATCGCGTGAACTGGGTAGTTACAGAAGAAATAAGTCAAGTGAGAGGTAAATCCCCAGTGTAACTTGACAGTCCTGGATCCAAGAATGTGGGAGAAGCCAACCTCTTTTGTATGGCTAAGGGTAGAGGCTGGAGCAGGACGGGACTCTAAAGGTGTGGATACTGGTCGCAGGCGACGGTCACTGAAGTAGGCATAGTATTCACCATGGTAAGATGACACTCCACTTCTCTATTCTTCCACCTTTGGGAAGGCAACCAAGTTATAGCCCAGAAGACCCATTGACTCTGCATTAGAAGAAGGCCAAATACATCCCAAGGGTGAGGATGCTCAGACTGTAACTGTGTTTGACAATGAGCGCAGGAACCAGAGGCTAGGAAGTGATGTGTGAAACACGGCATTTTGCCTTTTGTTGACAAGGCCCTGGCATCTTTTCCTTCTTTTAAGAGCCTGGTGCCCTGAGACCTTGATCCAGCTGGCTGATGAGGCTGAGCCAGGGAGGATTCAGAGGCATCCCCAGGGAATCACTGAGGTTGGCTCAGAAGCCATTATGTAGCAGTATCTATAGGTCTCATCCAGGATGCAGAAATATCTCTCAGTTATAGGAGGTGGGGACACCTGCAGCGGGGCCTGCAGCAGGTGATGGTATGACTCTGACAGTCAGTGCTAAAATACCCACAGCTTACAAGCTAGAATCTGGAGTAAACTGGGGTGGAGTTGGGGAGCATGCAGCTGGCAGTGCTAGTATCTCCCTCTGCCACATTTCATATATTCTCTTAATACACTGCCTTAAAGAAATCCTCCTCCTCAGTGCTCATTCAAGTCAGATTTCCCCTGTATTAAAATACAGAAGAGGGTACATAATACTATTCAATTGTGAGTACATAATACTATACAGATTCTGAGGGATGAACTTTACATCCCACAGAATTTGGCCCTTTGACATTAAACTTCTGAAAAGAGCACAGAAGTAAAAATCCAAACACCCTGGTCCTGGCTCTGTGCTATTTACTTTGAGCAAGTCACTTTACTTCTTAGAGCCTCTGTTTTACCATCTGAAAAGGGATTATAATGTTCTGCCTTCATCACAGAGTTGGGAGAATAAGTTTTGAAACACTTTAAATCATAAAACACTGTTTGCATATAAATGAATTAGGATTACTATGAGAAGTAATTAAATACAAAATTAATATCAAATATAAATTAAATGTTTTCACATTTCATAAATTAACCCACAAGAATTTATATTATATAAACTATAGAAATGTATATTAAAGATAAATATTTAACATTTAATTAGAAATGATTAAAGTTTTAAAAGCTCAATAAAGCAGTAAGCATTAGACTAGGGATGAGTCTGCTTTAGAAATTTAACAGAAATATTTGGTATTAAAAGACAGTGTTAAAGGAGACTCTGAGAGGCCTGTTAAAGGTCAAAAGAAGCAGGACCCAAAGTGCACAGGTGGGGAAATAGAGGCCAAGGAAAGAGCCACGTGAGAGGTGGGGCAAGGGCTGGTTGGGCTGGGCACTCACTTGAAAGGGTGACCCTCGTCGGTTTTCTGCACAGCTTGTAAGACAGACTTGTAGATGCGGAAACTGATGGTGGCTGAGAGCGCAGCGAGGGCCAGGTAGGCCACGACGCTCACAACGCTGAACTGGGTCAGGGAGAAGAGCAGCAGCAGGAAGCTCCCAAACACTATCCCCGTCTGCTTGATGTCCCTCCAGTACAGCAGGTCAATAGCTGTGGGGAGGAGACACACACGTTCACACAGAGCACTTAAGACTGGCAGGGCCTTCAGCGAGCTGCCGCGGCCCGTTCCACACAGCCACGGTCGCTGCAGGGTCTCACCAGCTCTTGGATCCCTAAACACAGGTGAGCACACATGGCACTACTCCTAGGCACTTACCAGCCTCCTGTTCCACTTCGGAAGCATCTTTTCCATCCCAGAGGTCAATTAGTAAATTCACAGATAAGAAAAGGCTGCTGAACCTCCAATGACAGTATCTCCATGAGCAAATCTCAGTGGGTTACAACTGTGGGCGTCAGTTATGTGCCTTTGAAACAAGACTGAAAATTCAGAGCACTCTGAAGTACCTGTTCTCTTCCTTTGGATGGCATTGATGGCATGCATCTTGATGCCCTGCTTACAACTCAAAGTGTCAACAGTGGCCCGGAGATGAGCATGTCAGTCATAAACGTATCCCTGCTGCTGAGAAGGGGCGCTAACAATGAAAACAGAGGTGGAGCCTCAGAAGCATGTCAGCTGGTCTGGGAGACTCCAGGCAACACCAAAGGCTTCTGAATAGAGATATGGTCTACCTCTAAAATGAGTCAAACCAAACATTAGTAGTTAGCTCAGTTCAGTTGCTCAGTCGTGTCCGACTCTCCGCGACCCCATGAATCACAGCACGCCAAGTAGCTATCTCAAAAATCCCTGGAGCTGACATTTGGGTTAAACTGTTTTGTATCATATGATTTGTTCGCTTACATTCTTATTACTTAAAAACCTGGTATATAAATTTCAAAATCTACATTGTATCTGTCATTCAGTTATTTCTCTCTTTCAACTTAGAAACAAAAAATTAATTCAAAAGAATAAAGCCATGGTGCTTCAAATATGACACAAAATGGAAATATTTTGAATATTCCAGTCACTAGATTATGAAAAAAGCATAGAAGACTTGCTCAAGAATGTATGCAAATTTGTTTTCCAATTAGGCAAGTAACATACGGTTTCTTTTTTTTGGAGATACAATTGACATAACATTGTGTGAGTTTAAGGTGTACAATATGTTGACTGGATATATTTATATATGCAGTATAGCAAGCCGCTGAAGGCAGGAGGAGAAGGGGGCAACAGAAGATGAGATGGTTGGATGGCATCATTGACTCAATGGAAGTTGAGTTTGAGCAAACTCTGAGAGATAGTGAAAGATAGGGAAGCCTGGCATGCCACAGTCCACGAGGTAGCAAAGAGTCACAACTGAGCAACCGAACAACAACGACATAGCATCAGTTAACACCTCTGCCCCATCACATAGTTATTTCTTTTTTCTGGTCAGAACATGTAAGATCCAGCATCTTTGAAGTATGTCATACAGTAGTGTTGACTATATTTACTTTGCTGTGCGTTAGATCCATCAGACTTCTTTATCTACTAGTTGCAGGTTTATACCCTTTGGTCAACATCTCCCTAATTCCCCTTCCCCCTAACTCCAGTAACCACCATTCTATTCTGTTTCTATGAATTCAGCTCCTTCAGATTCCACATGTAAGTGGGATCCTACAGTGTTTCCCTTTGTGTGACTTATCTCCTTTAGCATAAGGCCCTCAAGGTCTATCCATGCTGTCACAAAAAATGGTTTTTATAGAATATTACACAAATTCTCAGAAAAAGAAAATAAGACGTGAAATTCCCATCTTACAACCAAATGAAAGTGGCCGTTGTTTACACTACTGGCTTCATGTGCAGTGTAAGTGGAGGCACCCGGTTTAAGGCACTAGTCATCAGCTCAACGGAAGACGAAGGTGACTAGACTGAAGAAAGCAGGGAACTGCTCCCATCATACTCTGGTACATAACTAGCTGAGAGACAGAACTGGAAAGGTCACACAGCCTTGTGCCAACCCCACACTGTGGAGAGGATACAAGGAATGCTGCAAAGTATTAACCCTTGAACCAGACTAACTCAGGCTGGATGGAGAGTACATCAGATCAAGGGCTTAAAGTGGGAGGGGGGATCTTTTATAACAGGCTGAGGATATTCCAGTAGTCTGAAGCTGGAGAGAGAATTTACTTCTGAACTGATCTGTCACTCACACTCTATTCCCCATTCACCACTGCTTGGTCTACCTATGACATTAACTCACAAAGATTACAATAGTCAGCCATCTTGTTAGGGAAAAAATATGTTCCCTTTCTCCTAGAACACTTCTGCAGTGTAGGAAGGAGAGAAGATCACAAGCATGTTTTGGGGTGAAACAATGATTTTTTCCCCCTTCTATTTTGAGTGGTGCCGGTTCTACAAATCAGTTTCTTGGACAAAGTGAAAGCACTGCTGCTCCAAAGTTTCTCTCTTTCCCCAGTCCCAGTCACATTGACATTGACGTTTCACTGTTAGAAATTCATTTATTTGGAGTAATCCTTTTAATCTTCAAAGTGTTTGTTGTCTTTTTTTTTTTTAATGCAAAGACCTAGAAGGGGATATGTCATTAACAAAAAATTTGAATGAGTTCAGTAAATGATTTCAGAACAGCTGTTGAGAACAGAGCACCGAAATAATAATCCTTTTTGGGCAGAGAAGAAGGATCTTTTTGGAGATATGACACAAGAAACGCCTGCGCCCCTGAGGGTAGATGACAAAAATGGGAGAAGAAGGAAATCGCCAAAGAAGCCCAGCTCCCCCTGTTTGAGTGGCTCAGGAGACAACAAACTGAGACAAGCCTAGGAGTCTAAGTCTAGCCCCCAGGGAGCTAAGAGCCTCCTACTGTTTACCCGCTCAGTTCAGGAAAGGGGAAGGAGGCCAAAAAGGAGACTAAAACATCACCATTACCAGCAGTGCTACCGTTTCCACATTTGTTCATTTATTCGGTATTCATTGAGCAAGTACTAAGTGCTAAGCTTTGTGCTAGGTGTAGGGGTATCAAAATAAATAAACTGTTTTAAAAAAGAAAACTTACATGTAAATAAATAAGTTGTAATCTTCTGTTTTATGATGCTCACCGATTTCCATGAGAGACATATTTAGAGGCAAACACATTCTAAGACAGCATGATCTGTGCTATGGGAGTACACAGTGCTAGGGGTGGTAGGCTTACCCACCCCTGAGATGATGTAAAGGGGCACTGGGGACCCTGCAGGTAGTTTTCGGGCAAAGAGGAGATAGAATTTGCTTTTTCAAGTGAATTTCCACTTAATGAATTGCATAACACCTGTTAAAAATGATGGTGGCCTCTAGAAAAGCCTTCCAAATCTCTGGACCCCTGTTCAAACAGCCTGAGAATGGCAGGCACTAGGGACCTACTAGAAGCAGCCATGGCAGAGAACACTGTTAACTAAGTAACTGGGCTTCCCAGGTGGTGCTATGGATAAAGAATCTGAGGGCCAGTGCAGGAGACATAAGAGCCCCACTTCGATCCCTGAGTAGGGAAGACCCCCTGGAGGAAAAAATGGCAACCCATTTCAGTATTCTTGCTTGGAGAATCCCATGGACAGAGCAGCCCAGCAGGCTACAGTCCATAGGGCCGCAGAGTCGGACACTACTGAAATGATTTAGCATGAAGTAACATTAGATGCTAAAGCTGAAACTGCAATACTTTGGCCACCTCATGCGACGAGTTGACTCACTGGAAAAGACTCTGATGCTGGGAAAGGTTGGGGGCGGGAGGAGAAGGGGACGACGGAGAATGAGATGGCTGGATGACATCACCGACTCTGTGGACATGAGTTTGAGTGTACTCCGGGAGTTGGTGATGGACAGGGAGGCCTGGCATGCTGTGATTCATGGGGTCTCGGAGAGTCGGACACGACTGAGCGACTGAACTGAACTGAACTGAACATTAGTTTGGTGTAGGGTAATTATACAACAGGTCCTTCAACCAACTTTTAAAATTACTGGGGGTTTCTAACTGGGAGGTTAACAAAAGTTTATCTTAAAACATCAATGGGAGGTTGATTCTGGGTACTTTGTGACATGATTCTCTATTTACGCAGATTCTGAAATATTCAAAGCACTTTCATATATTACTTCATTTAAACCTCATGATAAACTCTATTATACAGGCGTATTATAGGTGAGGGAACTGAAGAAACTCATATAATAACGAGTTATACTGATGAGTTGGGGCTTCCCTGGTGTCTCAGCAGTAGAGCCTGCCTGCTGATACAGGAGACTCAGGATCGATCCCTGAGTGGGGAAGATCCCCTGGGGAAGGAAATAGCAACCCACTTCAGTATTCTTGCCTGGGAAATCCCACGGATAGAGGGACCTGGCAGATTACAGTCCACTGAGTCACAAAGAATAGGACACGACTTAGTAACTAAACAGCAACAACAACAACATACTAACTAGTTAATAGGAGAAGCTAGATCAAATCCTAAGTTCAATGTGTTTTTCAGAACAGTTGCCTCTGTTCTGTTATGTGGTTGGAAGTTAACTGTCCCCCAAAGTATGCTAAATTAATTTGGGACCACTTGATTATATTTAAATCTGATTCCAGAACTAGATGTTTATAGTGATTTTTCTCTTTAAGGGAAATAAAAGTCATTGTCAACAGTACACGGTTACTGGTCATCTGTTATCTAGTAAGCACAGGCATGAAGAGATCATAACATTCTGTTCCTGTTTTTAAGGAACTTAAGATCTAGCTGGGAAGACTGAACATTCATTTTTTAAAAATGCTGCATCAGTGCCAATATATCCTGTGTTGTCAGCAGTGGCAAAAGCCGAGTTCAAGAAAGGGACAGTACTGGGATTGATGAAATTGGATGGGGGATGGCCTGGGAATGTAGTGAACAGTTTGTTAAGGAGATGGGGTGAATAAAGGGAAATATTATGAAGGATTAGTTGACAAGAATGGTGACTAATTAGCTGTGGGAGAAAGGAGGAAGAACTAATTAAGGGGGAAAGCAACATTTCAAAGCTGGGTGATAGAATGATTAGTATCACTGACAAAAATAGGAAATCTTAGGGGAAACTGGTTTTGCAAAAAGCTGACACTTGTTTTTATATCTCCATGTTCCACTGTGATGACATCAAGCAGGGCATTTTGACACAGCCTGGGGCAGAGATGGGACAGGGATCACAAATGAGATGACGCTGACAATTACACACAACACAGTAATTTTTTAGAGGCTTGGAAATAAAATGATTTCTTTTTATAGGTTTTTCACAGTAGCCCTGAGCTAAAATGGACATTAATATCCAATGTGATATTCAGATGGATATGCAGAGCAGACAAGTGGAAGTGCTGGGCTGATATTTAGATAAGAAAGAAAGAAAGTGAAGTTGCTCAGTTGTGTACGACTCTTTGCCACTCCATGGACTGTAGTCTGCCAGGCTCCCCCGTCCATGGGATTTTCCAGGGAATACTGAAATGGGTTGCCATTTTCTTCTCCATGGGATCTCCCCAACCCGGTTGAACCCGGTTCTCCCGCATTGTAGGCATATGCTTTGCCGTCTGAGCCACCAGGGAAGTCCCTCTTAGATAAGAAGGCTGAATACTTACATTCGGATGTATTCTGAGTGGAAATGATGATTCAAGCCATGAGAGTAGAGGAAACCTCCAAGAGAGGAGAGGCTAAGGGCTACAATAGAGGATGACCTATATAATTCATTCTTTACTCAAAAGATTGAGTAAAGCTGTAAGAGAAGTCCTGTCTAGGGTGCTCAGGGCCAGTGCACTGGGATGACCTTGAGGGATGGGATGGGGAGGGAGGTGGGAGGGGGGTTCAGGATGGGGGACACACGTGCAGTCATGGCTGATTCGTGTCAAAGTATGGCAAAACCAATACAACATTGTAAAGTAAATAGCCTCCAATTAAAATAAATAAATTAAATTAAAAAAAGAGAAGTCCTGTCTAGGTATTAGAAAGGGTCTCTCAAGAGTGTTGGTTATGGCAGTCAAGGAGGAAACTTCCAGAAGAAAGGGGTAGGCTACAGTGTGGGATGTTACAGAGGCAATGAAGGAAATGAGAGAGGACCCCTGGCTTTGGAGACTAGGAAGTCACCCATAGCTGGCGCAGAGCGAGGATGGAAGCTCCGCCACAAAGGGCTGAGTCAGTGGAGGGGAGTTCAAAGCAGTGAGGAAGATGCTAGAGAGCATGGCAGCTCAGGGGGCTGCTGCTGCTGCTGCTGCTGCGTCTCGTCAGGCGTGTCCGACTCTGCGCCACCCCACAGACGGCCACCCACCAGGCTCTCCCATCCCTGGGACTCTCCAGGCAAGAACACTGGAGTGGGCTGCCATTTCCTTCTCCAATGCATAAAAGGGAAAAGTGAAAGTGAAGTCGCTCAGTCGTGTCCGACCCCTAGCGACCCCATGGACTGAAGCCTACCAGGCTCCTCCGTCCATGGGATTCTCCAGGCAAGAGTACTGGAGTGGGTTAGTTCAGGGAGTGGCAATAAGCAAATTTCAAGGTTAAGTAAACTTGGGAATGTTTGTGGAAAGGGGAGAGATGAGATCCTGGAAAGATGAGATATTTGTTTGAGCAAAGTGAAAGAAAAGGCAGGGAAAGGATGGGATCTGTCACAGCATTTTCTTCTCAAAGAAGGAAGAAGCATGAAAGGCTGGATAAAGATGGAGGAACATTTTGTTAAAGGATGGACATGGCTACAGATATATGCTGAGGAGGAAAGAGAACATCATCAAGTGGCTCAAGGTGGATTTACTCAACTCTTCTCTGGAAAATGAGTCCTGAGGTCCTCTTGAGACTGAGGAAGATAGAAACAGGGCTTAAAGAGATTGGGAGAGGTCCAGACCTGCATTGTTCAATACAGCAGTGATGAACCATAGTAGTTACTGAAAACTTGAAATGTGGTTAGTCTCAATTAAAATACATTGCAAGTGTAAAGTACATTCAGATTTCAGACAGTATAAAAAAAGACATAAAAATATCTCATTAATCATTTTTATAGTGATCTTTTGTTGTTGAAAGTTTTATACTCTAGGTATGCTGGATTAAATACAGTATATTATCAAAATTGATTTTTCCTGTTCCTTTTTGCTTTTTAATGTGACTACTCAGTTCAGTTCAGTCGCTCAGTCTTGTCCAACTCTTTGCGACCCCATGAATCACAGCATGCCAGGCCTCCCTGTCCATCACCAAATCCCAGAGTTCACTCAAACTCATGTCCATCAAGTCGGTGATGCCATCCAGCCATCTCATTCTCTGTTGTCCCCTTCTCCTCCCGCCCACAATCCTTCCCAGCATCAGAGTCTTTTCCAGTGAGTCAGCTCGTCGCATGAGGTGGCCAAAGTATTGGAGTTTCAGCTTTAGCATCAGTCCTTCCAATGAACACCCAGGACTGATCTCCTTTAGAATGGACTGGTTGGATCTCCTTGCAGTCCAAGGGACTCTCAAGAGTCTTCTCCAACACCACAGTTCAAAAGCATCAATTCTTCGGCGATCAGCTTTCTTCACAGTCCAACTCTCACATCCATACATGACCACTGGAAAAACCATAGCCTTGACTAGACGGACCTTGGTTGGCAAAGTAATGTCTCTGCTTTTTAATATACTATTTAGGTTGGTCATAACTTTCCTTCCAAGGAGTAAGCGTCTTTTAATTTCATGGCTGCAATCAGCATCCGCAGTGATTTTGGAGCCCAAAAAAATAAAGTCTGACACTGTTTCCACTGTTACCCCATTTATTTCCCATGAAGTGATGGGACCAGATGCCATGATCTTTGTTTTCTGAATGTCGAGTTTCAAGCCAACCTTTTCACTCTCCTCTTTCACTTTCATCAAGAGGCTTTTTAGTTCCTCCTCACTTTCTGCCATGAGGGTGGTGTCATCTGCATATCTGAGGTTATTGATACTTCCCCCAGCAATCTTGATTCCAGCTCGTGCTTCTTCCAGCCCAGCGTCCCTCATGATGTACTCTGCATATAAGTTAAATAAGCAGGGTGACAATATACAACCTTGACGTACTCCTTTTCCTATGTGGAACCAGTCTGTTGTTCCATGTACAGTTCTGACTGTTGCAAACCACTTCAGTATACTTGTCTTGAGAACCCCATGAACAGTATCAAAAGGCAAAATAATAGGATACTGAATAGGTTCCCAGTATGCTACTGGTGATCAGTGGAGAAATAACTCCAGAAGGAATAAAGGGATAGAGCAAAAGCAAAACCAATACCCAGTTGTGGATGTGACTGGTGATAGAAGCAAGGTCCGATGCTGTAAAGAACAATATTGCATAGGAACCTGGAATGTTAGGTCCATGAATCAAGGCAAATTGGAAGTAGTCAAACAGGAGATGGTAAGCGTGAACATAGACATTCAGCAATCAGTGAACTAAAATGGACTGGAATGGGTGAATTTAACTCAGATGACCATTATATCTACTACTGTGGGCAGGAATCCCTTAGAAGAAATGGAGTAGCCATCATGGTCAATAAAAGAGTCCGAAATGCAGTACTTGGATGCAATCTTAAAAACGACAGAATGATTTCTGTTCGTTTCCAAGGCAAACCATTCAATATTACAGTAATCCAGGCCTATGCCCCAACCAGTAATGCTGAAGAAGCCGAAGTTGAACAGTTCTATGAAGACCTACAAGACCTTTTAGAACTAACACCCAAAAAAGATGTCCTTTTCATTATAGGGGACTAGAATGCAAAAGTAGGAAGTCAAGAAACACCTGGAGTAACAGGCAAATTTGGCCTTGGAGCACGGAATGAAGCAGGGCAAAGGCTAATAGAGTTTTGCCAAGAGAACGCACTGGTCATAGCAAACACCCTCTTCCAACAACACAAGAGAAGACTCTACACATGGACATCACCAGATGGTCAACACCGAAATGTGACTATTAGAAAATTTTTAGTTACATGTGTGGCTCACATTGTATTTCTATTGGACAGAACTGATCTAGAAAAATACAGTAAGGACTCGAAAACAAATAAATAAATGACTTCCAGGAAGTAAGAGGGTTTGGTTAGAGTCAAGGATCTCTATGGATCCAGTCAACAGGGTTAGAGGTTGAATGCTCTGATCTGTGGGTGGTGGGGCTGGCCCAGATTTGTGAGCTGGCACAGGGGCATGGTTAGAGAAGTCAAAGATCCAAGAGGACAGAAGTGAAATGAACCACCTTGGGCTCAGGCTGGGAATGACGAGCAGTGAAGATCTTTGGGAACTTATGGGCTGGGAGTGCAGCAAGAGCTGTGTGTGTCAGGAAAGCCAGCAAACAGCCTGAAGTTCTGAGGATTCAGTGGGAAGGGTAGGAAGTGATGAAGTGTGATCACAGAAGAGAATTTCTGTGTTCCAAAGTTGCTGTATAAATGCCAATTTTTCACATTTTAATTTTGCTTAGAGCTATGTAAACTTGAGTAGGAAGCTTTATAGTACCTGGTCCAGAAAAATCAGTATTTGAATAAAGTTTCCTTAGAGTCCAAGTAAGAAAAAAAATAAGCATCTCTGTAATTGCAGCAAATGATCACGCATAGCCTTTGGATACAGTTATATATAGCTTGTCTCTTCCTTCAATATCCTCCTAATACAGGAAGGCTGCTGCTGCTAAGTCGCTTCAGTCGTGTCCGACTCTGTGCAACCCCATAGATGGCAGCCTACCAGGCTCCGCCGTCCCTGGGATTCTCCAGGCAAGAACACTGGAGTGGGTTGCCATTTCCTTCTCCAATGTGTGAAAGTGAAAGTGAAGTCGCTCAGTTGTGTCCGACTAGTAGCGACCCCATGGACTGCAGCCCACCAGGCTCCTCTGTCCATGCGATTTTCTAGGTAAGAGTACTGGAGTGGCTTGCCATTGAAGGCTAGGTGAGAGTTTAAACAGCTAAGTGTACATTCACTAAGACAGGAAAATTATTGTATTGCTTTGCCAATTATAAAAATCACTTTGCTAAATACCAAGGCGCAGTGAAACGAAATGGAAGATGAGTACCTTCTATCAATCTAATAAACAGACAGGGCTTAGTGAATTCACCTTGGTCCCCAAACCACAGGTGGAAGCTCACACTGCAGCCTGCCTGAAGCTGACTTAGAACTAATTCAGTCAGGGGTGGACTGGAGGATTTGAAGAATCCTAATCTCAAATGCTGAAATCAGTGCTACCCTCATTTCCATAATCTGGGCAAGAAAAGAACAATAAAACAGAAGTGATCCAAAGTTTGAATTAATAGTTAAATGGAAATAAAATTCAATGTCAAATTTCTAGGGAGACAGCCTTTTTGTGGCAGTCCTAAGTTTTTTGGATTGGCACCTTATTTTAAATGTAAAATTAAAAGATCTAATAGTGATGCCAGTATAGAAAGTATATTAAAAATGTATGAACTGAAGAGACAGTGGTGCAGCTATTCATATTCTATTTATAAGGCAAAATGTAGATAATATAAATGGCAATAAATTGTGCACAATTATCTGCATTATTGCACCATATTCTTAAATGTATTTATTTATATTTCATCTTGGTCTAGAAAAGATTTCAGGTAGCACTGCACCACTTGCTATGTGACAAGTTAGTGCTGCTTTTTAAAAGGCAAGGTCAGAAAATGTGTGAGATTCCTGTTCACAAATGAAATCAGTATTTCAACAAAAGAACTGTTGGAAAATGATATAGTGGCTCAGTTGGTAAAGAATTTGCCTGCAATGCAGGAGACCTGGGTTCAAGCCCTGGGTCAGGAAGATCCCCTCGAGAAGGAAATGGCAACCCACTCCAGTACTCTTGCTGGAGAATCCCACTGACAGAGGAGCTGGGCGGGCTATAGTCCACTGGATTGCAGAGTTGGATACGACTATGCAACTAACTTTCACTTTCACCTGACTTTTATACTCACTTTTTAGCAAGCTTCCAATAATTGACTACCTTGTGAAAAAGATTACAAGGCGAAAAAAATCTCAGTTCTTTACAACTCAGTGTCTAAAGCAGTGATTATGGGACTTCCTTGGTGGTCCAGTGGTTGGGACTCCACACATCCACTGCAGTGGGCATGTTTGAACCTTTGTTGGGGAACTAAGATCCTGAAGGCCATATGGAGTAACCAAAAAAAACCTAATGATAATAACAAAAATATCTTTTAAAAAGCCCATTACTCTGATTTTTGTTCAGTTCAGTCAGTTCAGTTTAGCTTATCAGTCGTGTCCGACTCTGCGACCCCATGAATCACAGCATGCCAGGCCTCCCTGTTCAGCACCAACTCCCGGAGTTCACTCAAACTCACCTCCATCGAGTTGGTGATGCCATCCAGCCATCTCATTCTCTGTTGTCCCCTTCTCCTCCCGTCCCCAATCCCTCCCAGCATCAGAGTCTTTTCCAGTGAGTCAACTCTTCGCATGAGGTGGCCAGAGTATTGGAGTTGCAGCTTTAGCATCAGACCTTCCAATGAACACCCAGGATTGATCTCCTTTAGAATGGACTGGTTGGATCTCCTTGCAGTCCAAGGGACTCTCAAGAGTCTTCTCCAACACCACAGTTCAAAAGCATCAATTCTTTGGCAATCAGCTTTCTTCACAGTCCAACTCTCACATCCATACATGACCACTGGAGAAACCATAGCCTTGACTAGATGGACCTTGGTTGGCAAAGTAATGTCTCTGCTTTTTAATATGCTATCTAGGTTGGTCATAACTTTCCTTCATTTTTGTTAGGTAAACAAAATATCACCACAAAAAGTTAACAAGAAGAAACAGTAGTAACCTTTCCTACTTTATTCCCTCATTTTGCCATTAAACTAAAGAAACATAATGGAAATAGATGTAAGAAAATACTTTAAACTTACACAGAGACCCTCAAAGATGACACTGTCTGGTCAACTAATCCATGAGTTTCATTTGTCATGAAACAGTCTTCAACATAAGGTAAAATTTAAAAAAGGTAATGTGGGAGCCCTGAATTCAGAGGGGAAATTGCTAAAAGATTTTTGCAGATAAGGTTCCTGCAGTGAGTGATATCATTTTCTAGGTCCTTCCTTCACATCTTTTAAATGCAGTCAAAATGACTGTCAAGAGAAAAATTCCAACATTATTTGTAAACAGTTAAGTAATTCAGTCGATGTTTTGAAAGGAAAGATACATTAAGCCGGGTGCTCCATAGAGACAGTAAAAGAGCACAGCATTTAACCCACACAGGTGATCTACTCTAATCAGCTTTGGCAGAACAATGGGAAATGAAGGATTTTACTGCCAAAGCCACAGCTAGCAACAATCTCTGGGACTTTTCTTCCATGGGACACAAAAGCAAACACATTCTTCTAACGACTATCCTTCAGATTAGACTGATAGTGTAAACTACTTTTATGTTCACGTAAGATTTATCATTTTCCTGGACTTAGCAGCTGAATGTGATTCCTGTTTGCTAGTTCTAATCACTAGGGTCACATCCCAAGGTGTAAAGTTAACACAGTGATGCTTTGGCCATTGTCATCTTGGTAGAGTAAGCCTGGCCAGGAAATGAACCAGTTGCTGTACTATACTTAGTCTCACAGTCATGTCTGATTCTTTGTGACCCCATGGACTGCAGCCAACCAGGTTTCTCTGTCCATGGGGATTCTCCAGGCAGGAATACTGGAGTGGGTTGCCATGCCCTCCTCCAGGGTCTTCCCAGCCCAGGGATCGAACCCAGGTCTGTTGCAGGTAAGTTCTTTACCATCTGAGCCACCAGGGAAGCCCTAAAGCTTCTAAAGGGTCACATTCCATGCTGTAAAGTTAACACAATGCTTAGGCCATTGTTACCTTGGTAGAGCAGGCCTGGCCAGGAAATGAAACTGTAGGGCCCAGTATTTAAGATGAGGTGGTCAGCTCCTCCTGCTAAACCTCCAGCAAATGGGCTCATTTGGGATTAAAGGAAGAGATGTGGTCACGTGGAGAGAATGATAGGCTTTGGGGACATGGTAGTTGAGGGAAGCACACAGAAAAATTTTCAGGAGATTGAATAATGAATGTCTTTGTGTCCTTTTTCTTTCTTTAATAAGCTTTCTGGCTTGATCAAAATACAAAACGGTTCATTGGTTGGTTTGTCATCAGTCATAATTAGTCACAAAATCTTTAGTCTGAGCCATACCTTTATTAAAATCCATCATTGTATCGGAATGGAAGAGAACCATGGAGGATGACTGCTGTTGGTTCTTTTTTTTTTTAAAGAATATATTTTAAAAACTTGACAAAGACTATAATGGCTAAAATATTTCTTGAACTGAAAAGATATGACAAGGGAAAGGAATAATCTCTTACTGTACTTTTGTTCTATTCAATAAAACATTATGCGTTCCTGACCCCCATTACCACTAGATTTGGTCTACAGTTTGGTGAAATGAGTCTAACTTTAATAAATTCTGGGGCTTCCCAGGTGGCTCAGTGGTAAAGAATCCACCTGCCAATGTAGGACACGCAGGAGACCTGGGTTCAATCCCTGGTTTGGAGGGGGCAAATGTTAACTCATTCCAGTATTCTTGCCTGGAAATCCCATGGGCAGAGGACCCTAGCAGGCTACAGTCCACAGGGAAGCAGAGTTGGATACAACTGAGCAACTAAACATGCATGTAATAAATTCTAAACATTAAACACCAGTTTGGTCAAAGAATCTGTAAGTAAGGCTTGAATTATTTTCTGCCTTTGTCAATATAAGAAATAAGAAAGAACTTAAGGATTTTCTCTTGTGAAACAATAAGATAATTGCTCAGATTTAACTTCATAGCTCAAACATTTGGGGGAAATAGAACTCTATACTTCCATGTTCTAAAACTCCTAACAATCTTATTTTATTTGAAATATAGTCTATGAAGTTAGAATATAATTATAATTTCATGTTTTAATATAGTTATTATTATTATCCATAGTATAGGCAGAAGATGGTTTTTAAAAAATTATTAATGTCAAGTTCTTAGCTTTCAAATTGTGAGCTTAATTATAAGGTAGTCATGGAACTGGAAAAGTAACAAATGTAAATATTAACACATGGTCAAGCATGCACACAACTTAGGGAACAGGTTGAGAAGGATGGGAAATTTAGTGGTGATGCAAATTTAATTAGCTTTCTGTGGATTTTAGAATTCTATTTTAAGTGAACTTAAAATAGGTCAATTACTTCACATATTTCTGTTCCTGAATGTATTAATTTTTCTAAAGATGAAAAAGAACTGAGTAAAGAACATCATTTCAAATACTATAAGAAAAAAGTGGGAAGGAAGGAGGCAAGGAGAGAGAGAAACTTTTTAAAAATGAAGGAAGGGCCTGCTGATTATGACAGAAGATTTCATCCACAGCCCCTATTGATATATAGTAATCATAATGCTTTAGTGATGAATATCAGGAATATTATTATTTTTTAATGAAAGAAATATTAATTCATGGAAATATGAGAAAAACCATAGATTTGAAGATGTAGATTTAGACTGGAATTTTTGTCAACCTTTCTTACCCATGGTGGATTTTCCTTTAAAAAAAAACAACACTGCAGAGAGTCCATCTACACAGTCTAAAGTCAAAACGTGTAATTAAAAAAATGAGTCTACCCTATTGATGCTTATCATAGTTTTTTTCCTTAATTTTAGTAAGGAATAGCTCATTAACATAAAGAAACATATATTTGAAGCTGAGCAATTTTTTCATGTCAGTTTCTTCCATTAAATTATTTCAGACACTTTTTAAGATATGTACAATCTTGTTTCATAAAAACTGCTTCTGTTCTCTACCTAGTCCTCTAGGTTCATTTTATATGGTTTACAGATATTGGAAGATATTCAACAAACGTTAACATTAATCAACTCTAGCTGAAAGGGCTTTGGGTGATTTGTGGCTTTCATTTGAAACTCTCTTTGTTGAAATGGAAATTTTCATAATGCACATTATTTTTAGAAAACCAAAAAAGCCACTATTTTCTCCCCAAAGTTTGAAATATTCCTTTAAAGAATTATCTTGAAAATGACAATACATTGTGAAAAAGGAGAATTTTATTTTTCAGTGAAGCAATAACTAGCTACGTTTGGTATATTATCTGTATAATGAATTTTCTTTCATTAAAAACAAATCCCTAGATCATGAGCTAAGAAAGTTTTCCCATTAGATCTCTTTAGGATCTGAGAGAGGGAGTTTGTAAATGAAATTATTTATGCTGTAAGGTTTGCACAAGTTTTCTTTTTTTTGCACAAGTTTTCTAATGATACTGAACCTAAATAAAATGCTGGATGATGGGACTGGTCTTTCTTTATATCTGCATGTAAAATTGTCTTTATTAATGCCATTTTCAAAATACAAGCATACAATTCAATTCCTATGGCAAAAACAGACATTTCTTCTGTATTTGGGGAGGCGTGGTCATTCTGAACTAGCACCTTTGAGAACAGACTACCCTCAACACTGTTTTCACAGAGAACTATAGGTCAGCATAAAGTTTTCAAAATACTTTATTTTCTAACAAAATGAGAAATATGTGAGATTATATTCTCTGGAAGGTGTTTCACCCTTCAATATTTTACAATATTTTAGGAGAATCTGTAAGTACAAAATGCTGCCACATACAGTAAGTGGGAGCTATTAGTCTCAACTTCCCACACTGCCAAGTGTCCTGCCCATGAAACTGTCAAATGCGGTGATACTTGGGGTGGGGGTGGGGGTGGGGGCGGGGAAGCAATCTTTAGAGTACAAGTGAAATGATATGAATGGGTAACCATGATATGAATGGTCAAACTTTGTCCCCCTGACACAGTACCATTTGGATTCAGGTAGTATAGTAGAGTGGTCAAAAGAGCAGACTGCTCTGCATTTGGGACTCATTAAGTCCTAGAACAAATTACTAGCCATCTCAACCTTAAAATCCCATTTCTTTCTCTATAAAATGTTGTTGTGTTAGTTGCTCAGTTGTGTCCGACTCTGCGACCCCACGGACTGTAGCCTGCCAGGCTCTTTTGTCCATGGAATTCTCCAGGCAAGAATACTGCAGTGGATAGCCATTCCCTTCTCCAGAGGATCTTCCCGACCCAGGGATCGAACCTGGGTTTCCTGCATTGCAGGCAGGTTCTTTACTGTCTGAGCCACCAGGGAAGTGAGAGTAATAATCTCAGAAAGATATGAGATTAAGATCTGTAACAAGAGTTTAGGACAATGACCAACACATGGATAATAATGACAGAGAATTTTTAATGATGAGTTCATGATGATGATGATGACAACAACGGTGTAAACTGATCAAAATCACTGACTCAACTGCTCTATATTGCTTTGTCTTTAAAGAGATACGCTGTGTGAAAATATCTTGAAAGGGGTAAAGGAGAGTTCACTTTCTGAAACTCAGCATTAGTGAAAGAGGCAGTGTGTGAGATAGGAAGAGTTCAGGATTTTCGGCCACAGTCACCTTTTCACTATCCCATTTGCCACTTAATGAAAAACTTTGGGCAAGTCACATAACCTCTTTGAGCCTCATGTTGTTCAAGAGTAAACTGAAAAGCTCAAATGAGAAGACGTTTGGCAAAATGAAAGGTATGTAAATGGGAGGGTTTTTTAACACCCCCTGCTACCTAGATAATTCTTTACATTTGTAGAAAAACCATTGAGGAAGAAGCCATCTACTTTGGAGGCAGATGGCAGAGTAGAAGAATCAAAGGGCTTTGGAGTCAGACAGCCTCGGCTTGAATCTGGCCTCTGGCATTACCAGCTGTGTGTGTTGGCAAGAAGCCTCAGTTCATCACTTCTAAAATGGGATAATAATAAAACTCACACATCATAGGATTCATGAAGATTAACTGCAATGATACGAGTAAAGTAGTAAAAGTGACCAATAAATGTTAATATTTAACAGTAATAACTAGTGATCTGAAGAATCCCAGGTATACTGCCACATTTTATTAGGTTACTGTCTTATTTCATCTTCACTGAGCAGATTGGGCTTTGGTTTATCAACAAATTGGGTATGAGCATCATTTTTTTAATGGAAGCAGAATCCGTGTAATGTAGTGTAATGTGGACCTTAGTCTCTCTTTAAGCATTCTTGTCTACAGCTAAAATATATTAATAAAATAAATATAAGCTTCTTTTTGCATGTATACTATAGTTTTTAGGACACACTGTATTAGTTTCAGTAGACTCTTCCTGACATACCTAATGAACTACAATTTCTCTGTGGAATTGTTTAATAATATGGAGGAAGCCTGGGGGCTCCCTTTATTCCCTTTTCTAAGCAAAACCTTCACTTCTCAAAATTTCTGGAGGACATTATCCCCAATGTTATACTGACTTCTTTTAACTACATTCACAGCTGCTCCTGTATCACACCCATTTCATCATTTGTATACTAGACCTTGCTCTGCTGGTCTATGGATTGGGCTAAGAATTATTACACAGGAGTGGTTTCAACCCCGATTATGTGTTAAACTCGTTTGAGAGCTTTTGAAAAATACTGATGCTTGGCTCAATGGAATCAGAACCTCTAGGGGTGGGGCACAGGCATCCTTTGTGTTTTTTAAAGCTTCCCAGGTGATGTTAATATGCAGCCAGTGTTAAGAACAGCTTTTTTTTTTTTTTTTTTATAATTAGAGAACTAAAATGAAGATACACTTAAAATACTAAAGAAGAATCTTATTGTAGATTTTAATTTAGATGAAAGTTCTCCTAGTGGGGTGAAACAGGAATACTTTACTTATAATTTCTCTTTTATGCCTATAAACCCACCCACCCAGTTATCAGTCAATTTTCAGGATAATGGCTTTGTTCTATCTGACAAAAGGAAATCAATGGTACTGAAGATTACCAAAGGTCACAGAGTATAAAAGACCCTCAACGATCCTGCATTAATCTTCATAAACAGCTGTACACTGCAAATGAAAATGACAGTCTTTAATGGACAAATTACAGCATTCTGTGTTGTTTTCTGATTATAAATGTCCATATTTTTAACCCCCCAGTGAAAATGTCAACAGAGGCAAAACACATAGGATTATGATGAAACAGTGTCTTAGATCTTACACATATTAGAAAATTTGACACTTCTGTTACCTACTTTTGGTAAGAATAGAGGAAATCCGTAAGAATAATCTTAAAAACCAACTTTATATCCAACTAAACTTGGTATTCTATCAAGCCATAGATATCCGTTGAGTGTGTATTTGGAACAAACTGGATGAGTCTAAACATGTAGCAAGAATGAAATGTTACCAAGAATTTTCACAGCTGTCTTCTGTATAAAACATAGGCCAGGTCATGTAGTTATCATCATTCTCTAAAATGATGCCCGTGAATGGCCATACATTTCTTATTTCCTGGCTTTTAAATTTATTAGGTCCATTTATTCACTTTTGACAGTTGTATTTCCAATAGATCCAAATAATTTGAACTAGACTATTGCATTTTATGTCTCTGCCACCCAACTAACAAATAAGAGGCAGAGAAAATATGCTCTTAATTCTGAGGTTCATGTTTATTTTTTCTTTGCTTAAAAAATTTAACAAAGAAAAACTCTATGGGGCATTAAGACATTCCATTCTTTCTGTGATACAATATTACAAGAGAAAGGTGCCTTTTTTTTTTTTTTTAAATCTGCTTCTGCTCCAGAGTATTCTTGGTCCCCTGAGGGATGCTGCAACCCTGCAGGTTAAGTCAAACGCACCTTCTTCAGAACCATTTGTTAAACATTAAAAGATACCTCATATTACAAACATCCAAGTTTACAACACATAATTCATTCTTGCAAAGTCTCCCCTTCTCCTAGTAATGGCAAACTGAGCAAGGTGAAGGAGAGAATCTTAACGTAACAAAGGCGAGATGGAGATGTGTGAAGTATGAGGCTGAATAAAAATGGCTGAAAAGCAATCCAAGCGAGGCTGGAGGGTGGCCACACCCAGTGCTAATATGGACTGTCTCAAAATAAATCTGTTATATCAGAGAGCAACTGGCACTGTTTTTTAATTTCCCTCCATTTGTTCCAGATATACCCGTTATTAATGAGCAGCAGTTACAAGCTACCCCAATGACAGACAAAAAACCCCGAAATATTTAAAGTGAATCATCCTAATATGTGTCTACGCCATCATATTTTCAGGATTTTGAGAGCTATTCTGCATTTCCAGTTTCCTTTGTGTGACCACAAATAATAACCCTAAAATGGGTGTGTCCCTCTTAAAAGGATGCACTAGAGCCCACTCAGTTAACGGTTCTACTAGATTTCAATATTTAGGCACAAATTAAATGCACTGGGATACATGGAACAATAAGAAAGCATTTTAACTCTGGGAATAAGAAGAGATTAAACAAGTACTGAACGTTTAGCGGAACCCAAAAGAGCTCCAGGAGGAGGCAAAAGATGCATATTTAAAACAGTAGCCTGACAACAAGAAAACAAAGGGGTGGGGGTGGGGGATTTTTTTTTTTTTAAGATGGAAAAAGTAAAAAAACCAAAAAACCAAACACCATCCACTCTGATTTTTGACATAACAAGTTTACTCCCCCCCCAACAGAAAGCTCTTGGGTATAAAGCATGCATAGGTCCCACAGGTGAAATGATGCACAATGGCTGATTCCGGGTCCCGGGTTCCCGTGCGCCGCAGGCATGCACTACTGAAATAAAGAGAATACCCTGACTTTTCCAGTTGCTCCAAACACAGTCCATCTTGGTGGAATCGGCGGTGGCCTGCATCGTGCGCGCTTTGAGGGCTCGCCGTTGCTGTCCTCGGGGGCGCTGAGCGGGCACTCAAGCGTCGGTGCCCCGGCTGCAGCGCTGCTCCCGGTGGCCGCGGCTGCAGAGAGACTGAGGCTGCACCAGCCGGCGTGCACCGTGAGGGGCGGGCGCCGCAGTCTCCGCGGCAGCGAATCAGCGCGGTGCGGTGCGGATCAGCCCGCGCGCCGGGCGATGCGGGTGCAGCTAGGCTCCAGAGCAGAGGCGAGCTGCCCTGGAGACGTTTAAAGGCAGTCTCACCCGGAAGGTGCAAAAGCTGACCAGGGGTGGGAGGTTTGAGAGAAGGAGGAGAAAGGGCCAAGGGTAGGAGTGAGACCAGAACACGCGGGCTGTTTCTGGGTCTTACTGGCATGGTGCATTTTCTAGAAATCTCTTAGAAACCCAAGAACTTGATGATGGCAGTACAGACCTCAGGCTTTCAGCATCATATCCCCTAAATGTCCGCACGCTCATTCACCTCCCCCCACCCAACCTCCAATTCTTTACATTCTGGCCACACTGTAACTGCTTGACATCTTCCAGGTGTCTTTCCTCTTTTGGAACAGCCCATGGCTATCCAAAACCTTCCCCGGCAAGGCGCAATCATTGCAAAGAAACCCTGAAGGTTTAGTGTCACTTCTCAGCTCTGTTTGTGGGTTGAATGAATATTCGACAATATCTGAATGTGGTGTCAGTAGGTCGGGATCAAAGCCTCTGGACTCTGGCACACGTAATTAGTCACTATAGTGACACACCAAGAGTGGTCAGTTGTGGGGACATCCAAACAGAGCTCAGGCAGCAAAGGACCTGCTTCCTTAACAAAATCATATTTGGGGTTGAGTGTTAGGGGATGATGGATGTGAGTGGTATGTATAATTCGGGAGATAAAGTTGATTTCCAAGTCCAGTGATTCAAGGGCTTCAGGTGTCCCCACTTACAATGTGAATGTCAATGGGAGGAGCAGAACAATGTCTTATTGTTCAGTTACTCAGTTGTGTCTGACTCTTTGTGACCCCATGGACTGCTGCACACCAGGCTTCCCTGTCCTTCCCTATCTCCTAGTTTTGCTCAAACTTATGTCCAATCAATCAGTGATGCCATTCAACCATCTCATTCTTCTGTTACCCCCTTCTCCTCCTGCCTTCAATCTTTCCCAGCATCAGGGTCTTTTCCAATGAGTCAGCTCTTCGTATCAGGTGGCCAAAGTACCGCGGAGCTTCAGCTTCAGCACCAGTCCTTCCAATGAATATTTAGGATTGATTTCCTTTAGGAATGACTGCTCTGATCTCCTTGCTGTCCAAGAGACTCTCAAGAGTCTTCTCCAACTCCATAGTTCAAAAGCATCAATTCTTTTGTACTTAGCCTTCTTCATGGTCTAACTCTCACATTCGTACATGACCACTGGAAAACCATAGCTTTGACCATACAGACTTTTGTCAGCAATGGGTGGTGGGTGACCTACTATTCAAATTTTAGCATGAAATGCTTTATCAGATTACTTTCCAAGGCAGTTGAGAGAATGGACAGGGGATAGGTATGTTTTGATGATGAAAAGGTAGAAATAGCACAGAGAAAAGATTGGAATTTATGCATTTTCTGGGAAAAGTCCTGGTACAAGGGACTCTTGAGGAGACAAGACATAGCATGAGGACAAAGATGCCTTGGGGACCAAAGGGGTTTATAGAAGGAAGAGTTCCCACCTCCCTTTGTTGTAGCATGACCTTATCCATTGTATAGGCTTTCTCTCCCTCATGGAGAAGTGGAGCCTCCACAATTCCTCTGCACCTCCCAGATCCAAATATGTATTTGTCCACGCTGTTCCAGCAAGAGCCTAAGGACCTAATCTCAAGGTTATGCTTCTGGAAATGATTTACCTTTCATTTTATGAAGCATATACACTTTAAAATATGATCCTTAGAATCATGCATGTTCCTTTTAGAATAAAAGCTTCCAGAGAAACCAGTTAAGCCTCTGCATATCTCTGTAACACATCTGGAATTATTCTTAAGGCAGTTTAAGAAGAATGACTGCAGCAGGATGATTCGGCACTTCTGGGCATCGTAAGTCTCCTATAAGAGTGGGGTGGTCAGAGCTCCCATTTGGCTGATGAGAAGGAGGAGCAGTGACCACATGATTACAAAGCACTTTTCAAACTGACTTGCTCTGGAGGTGTTACTGACTTTGTTATATTTATACTTCCTACCGTCCTCCCACAATTTTTTCATCATCGTGGTCATGACTGGGAATTCAGTCAGCAAAATACTGAAAAGACTGGGACCTGATGATGAATTCTCACTGCATGATGTGGACTGGACACACTGCGAAAAGGTAGGGACAAGACTCAGAAGGAGAGAGAAGGGGTTGCCAGGTGGGTTGTTGTTGTCCTGGCCACTTTTCGGCTGGAAACCTTTGGAGCCTTGGCCACTAGGAGGCACTGCCTGTCCAGTGATAGCCCCAGACATTAGCCTTAACACAGAAGGTGCCCCAGGTATCTTGAGCGGTGAGTGTTCACTGTCACGTTACTGGAGCCAGTGTGTGGCTCTGACAGTCAGTACTGAGCAGCAAGGTGGGAGCGGCATGTCCCTAGCAAGGAAGAGTAGGCAGAGGCAAGCTCTCCCTCAGGTGTCGGGTAGCTGTGTCAGAATTCTTAGGCCATGAGTTTTCACTGGCCACAAAGCTGACCTTGGAATGTCAGCTTAGCTGAAAGACCACATTCTTTTCAGTCATGCTAAATCTGGAAAGAGAAGCTTGATGGCACCCGAAAAATCAATTCAACAGTTTGACAGTTGAAGATTGAGGAGGTAAGATGTCTGATGTCACAGACAGAGATACACACTAGTAAGAACTGGGGGTTTTCTATTAATGCCCAGGTGCTTAGGAGAAGCATAAATGGAAAATTAAAGGAAAATCAGGCAGAAGAGTACAAACTTGACTGGGGATGCGGGTGTTAGATCCACTTGTGTTACAAACTTTAGTTCTGTGGCTTTCAACAAGTCATTTATCATCTCTGAACTGCTCTCTCATAATATACAAATGAATTACAGATTTAGACGTTTGTTTCTATGAAATAATAAGAATTTATTTCCCATAGACATTGCAAATGGGTGCTTTCTTTGCACAAGTGCACACAAAGTATTAATTGAAAGCTCTTGGCAAGGTCAAAACGATAGAATGGGTAGAAAAGATATGTAAATTGTCCTTTAGCAGTGAAAGAAAACAGAAAGCAAAATAAAGCTTGCTGAAAGCGGGCAGGAACTGCCTCTGTCTTTAAACCAGGAGAGAACAGACGGGCTTTGTATGCAGCCAGCTTAGAACTCGGTTTAGGTACTGCCAGGAAGGGAAGTGATTTCTTTAGTTTTCAGGATGAAATCGTGCATTAGTCTGTTACAGGGAAAAGCAAAAGAGCCAAGTTTTGAAATCACATCCCAGACTAGATGAATGTTGAAGGCTACCATGTCCAGAGTGGCCGTACTGTGTTTGTCTACTGTAGCATCAGGATTTATACTGATGAGACTCAATGGCACCTGCATTGACACACTTATTTAAGAAATATGTACCAAGCACCTACTGTATTCCAAATACTGCTCTAAGCATAAAGCAAAGTTCCTACCCTTAAGAAGTTATATGCCAGTGTGTATGGGAGGTGCAGAAAATAATAAAAGAGGTAAATACTGTATATATTTCACTTGTGGAGTGAAAATAAAGCAGGTAAAAGAGGATAGAAAAGAATGTGGGTGGACATTTGCTATTTTATAATGAGAATCTGTAAAGGCCTAACTCGTCGTAAAATTAGAGTAGACACCTAATGGAAGAAAGGAGAACGCCATTGACATGTATGGGAGAAGAGCATTCACAGATACACTCAATTTTCAGAACAGAATGTAATAGCTAGTAAACTATATCAAGCATTCTCATAGAACTCCCTGGTTTTTTAGGCTCAGAAGTACAGCAATTGGAAGAAAAGGCACAAAACCAAAAACATACTTCATTATAATCAAAAAACATTAAGCACTCTGTTCTATGCCATATGGAATAAGGAAATTTAAAGGAAAAACCAATTTGGTACATAACCCACTGTACCAAAACACTGCATGAATTGTCTTCAATTCAAATAAGAGATTAGCAGTTGTTATTTTCCAGGTGCTTTATCTTGTGGTATGCACTGATATTTAGTTGTTACAAGATCCCTATGAGGTAGACAGTATTTACTTTCATTTTCTTGATTCATTCATTCATTCAATCTACAACTGTTTATCGAGCCCACACTAAGTGCCTGTCTCTGTAAATACAAAGGGAACTGCCCACTGGGACTTGAGTTTATTGGGGGGGAAATTTACATATAAATAGATAAATGCAATCAGTGGACTGTGTGAACAGGAAACCGAGCGTACACAGAGTTCTTAGGGGCAGAGATTTCAGGAAAGGCGTCAGAGAATAGGTGACAATTAAGCTAAGTTATGAGTATCAGCAGTTTGAGTGATGGGCTTTCCTGGCAGACAGAGGTGGAAACTTAATTTCAGAAATGTGTAGAGGCCAGACTGTGACAGCTCTGAGTAGTAATACTGTCAACAGATGAGGGAGACCCAGCAGGATTTTAAGCAGAGGAGTAACATGGGAAGTGGCATAATTTATCCAAATTTGGCTGAGAAGTTTCCAGAATCGACCGTTGCTGTGCAGTCACTAAGTCATGTCTGACTCTTTGCAACCTCATAAACTGCAGCACACCAGACTTCCTTGTCCTTTACTATCTCCTGGAGTTTGCTCAAATTCATGTCCATTGAGTCGGTGATTCTATCTAACCGTCTTATCCTCTGCTGCCTCCTACTCCTTTTGCCTTCAATCTTTCCCAGCATCATGGTCCTTTCCAATGAATCAGCCCTTCTCATTAAGTGGCCAACGTACTGGAGCTTTAATGTCAGCATCAGTCCTTCCAATGAATATTTAGGGTATTCAGGGCTGGTTTCCTTTAGGATTGGTTTGATCTCCTTGTAGTCCAAGGGACTCTCAAGAGTCTTCTCCAACACTACAATACAAAAGCAACAATTGTTCGGCACTCAGCTTTTTTTATGGTCCAATTTTCACATCCATACATGACTACTGAAAAAATCATACTTTTGAGTATATGGACTTTGTTGGCAAAGAGATGTCTCTGCTTTTTAATATGCTGCTTAGATTTGTCATAGCTTTCCTTCCAAGGAGCAAGTGTCTTTTAATTTAATGGCTGCAGTCACTGTCTGCAGTGATTTTGGAGCCCAAGAAAATAAAGTCTGTCACTGTTTCCACTTTTTCCTGTTCTATTTGCCATGAAGTGATGGGACCAGATGCCATGATCTTAGTTTTTTGAATGTTGGTTTTCAAGTCAGACTTCTCACTCTCTTCTTTCACTCTCTTTAAGAGGCTCTTAAGTTCCTTTTCACCTCTGCCATTAGGGTGGTATCATCTGCATATCTGAGGTTGTTGATATTTCTTCCAGCAATCTTGATTTCAGCTTGTGATTCATCCAGCCTAGCATTTCACAAGATGTACTCTGCACAGAAGTTTAATAAGCAGGGTGACAATATATAGCCTTGTCATACTCCTTTCCCAATTTTGAACCAGTCCATTGTTCCATGTCCAGTTCTGTTGCTTCTTGACCTGCATACACGCTTCTCAGGAGGCAGGTAAAGTGACCTGTTATTCCCATCTCTTTTGTCCACGGTTTGTTGTGATTCACACAGTGAAAGGCTTTAGCATAGTCATTGAAGCAGATGTTTTTCTGGAATTCTCTTGCTTTTTCTATGATCCAACGGATGTTGGCAATTTGATCTATGGTTCCTCTTCCTTTTCTAAATCTAGCTTGTACATCTGGAAGTTCTTGGTTCACATATTGCTGAAGCCTAGCTTGAAGGATTTTTAGTATAATCTTGCTGCTGCTGCTACTGCTAAGTCACTTCAATCGTGTTCAACTCTGTGTGACCCCTTAGGTGGCTGCCCACCACACTCCACCGTCCCTGGGATTCTCCAGGCAAGAACACTGGAGTGGGTTGCCATCTCCTTCTCCAATGCATCAAAGTGAAAAGTGAAAGTGAAGTCGCTCAGTCATGTCTGACTCTTTGCAACCCCATGGACTGCAGCCTACCAGGCTCCTCCATCCATGGGATTTTCCAGGCAAGAGTACTGGAGTGGGTTGACAATTGCCTTCTCTGATAATCTTGCTAGCATATGAAATGACCACAATTGTGTGGTAGTTAGAACATTCTTTGGCATTGCCCTTCTTTGGGATTGGAATGAAAACTGACCTTTTCCAGTCCTGTGGGCACTTACTGAGTTTTCCAAATTTGCTGGCATATTGAGTGCAACACTTTAACAGCATCATGTTTTGGGATCTGAAATAGCTCAGCTGGAATTCTATTACCTCCACTAGCTTTGTTTGTAGTAGTGTTTCCTAAGGCCCACTTGACTTCACAGTCCAGGATGTCTGGCTCTAGATGAGTGGCCACACCCTCATGGTTATCCAGTTATCCAGAATTGACGAAAGACATAAATTCTAGCCCTAAGCAAGACAAGTAAGAAATCCATACCCTGACTCACATCACAGTGAAATTGCAGGGCATCAAAACAAAGGAGAAATTTTAAAAGCAGATATAAATAACAGACAAATGAGATGAACAGCAATCTTTTTATTAATAGAAGCTAGAAGACAATGAAATAATATCCTCAAAGTGGTGAAGGAGAATAGCCATCATCTAGAATTATATACACAGAAAGACTAATACAGGCATTTAAAAAAAAATAAGAAATGAGAGAATTTCCTAATGGCAGACTCTGCAGAAAAATATACCAAAAACGGCACTCCAGAAAGAATAAAACTGAATCTAAATTCAGTGAAAAGGTAAAAGTGACATGCATGAAAGAATGCTGAGTATAAAGATCAGTAATGGCTAACTTAATGAAAGGGTTATAAATGAAAGATGAAAGTAAAACAGTGGACAAAATAGAACATAGGTAGAAAGCAGTGATAAGAGCAAAAGCATTCTAAGATCCTAGTGTTGTTCAGGAGGAGGATAGAGATATTTAGACTATGAAAATGTCATATTTATATGCTAAATATTTAATGGTCTCCATGAAAAGAAAATAATTAGAATACATAACTTCTACAAGAATAAAATTTACAAGCAAGTTAATTAATTCAATCAAACAGAAATTAGGCAAAGGAAAAATAAGAAGCAAAGAAAATAGTGAATTGAAAGCACAAAATAAAGCATTAAAATGCTTCTAAATATATCTAAATAATGCCAAATAAAAAATGATGAAAGCTCTCATGATGGATGAAAAAGACCTAGCCAAAGGATGTTTTCAAAAGAGTCCTAAAACATACTGACACAGAAATGTTCTAAGTAGAAAGTGGAAAAGCTATACCAGATTAATTTTTGTAATAGTGACCTTGCTAGATTTACTTATTAATTTTATTTGTAGATTCTTTTGAATTTTATGCATATATAAGAATATCTTCTCTGAATAAAGATGGCTTTATCTCTTCCTTTCCAATCTTTATATTTCATTTCTTTACCTTTACTTACTGCATTGACTAGGACTTCTAGTATAATGTTTAGTAGAGGTGGTTAACAGGGACTATCCTGTCTTTTTTTTTAATTAAGGGGGAAAATGTGCTCAAAATTTCACAATTAAACATGACGCAAGCTGTGAATTTTTTAGCTATCCATTATCAGAATAAGAAAATTCCCTCTGGTACCAATTTTCTGAGAATTTTTGTCATGAATAGATACTGAATTTTATTAAATGCTTTTACTGAGCCTAGTGAGATGATCACATGGGCTTTCTCCTTAATTTTACTAATATATACATTCAGTTCAGTTCAGTCACTCAGTTGTGTCCAACTCCTTGTGACCCCATGAATCACAGCACGCCAGGCCTCCCGGTCCATCACCAACTCCTGGAGTTCACTCAAACTCATGTCCATCGAGTTGGTGATGCCATCCAGCCATCTCATTCTCTGTCATCCCCTTCTCCTCCCGCCCCCAATCCTTCCCAGCATCAGAGTCTTTTCCAATGAGTCAACTCTTTGCGTGAGGTGGCCAAAGTATTGGAGTTTCAGCTTTAGCATCAGTCCTTCCAATGAACACCCAGGATTGATCTCCTTTAGAATGGACTGGTTGGATCTCCTTGCAGTCCAAGGGACTCTCAAGAATCTTCTCCAGCACCACAGTTCAAAAGCATCAATTCTTCGGTGATCAGCTTTCTTCACAGTGCAACTCTCACATCCATACATGACCACTGGAAAAACCATAGCCACATTACATGGATTGAATTTTGAGTGTTAGAGCAAACTTGCATTCCTAGAATAAATTTCATGTAGCCCTGTTGTGACATTCTTTTTATATATTGTTGCTCAATTTGGATTCAGTTTGTTAGTATTTTGTGTAGAATTTTATTATCTATATTCATGAGAGATATTGTCCTCTTCTTTCCTTATAATATTTTCTTAAGTTTTTGCATCAAGGGTAAACTGGCGACAGAAAAGAGTTGGAAAGTGTTAATCCCTCTAATATTTTCCAAAGGAGTTTATGTAAGATGGTATTATTTCATTTCGGAATGTTTGCAAGAATTCACCAGGGAACCCATTTGGACCTGGAGTTTTATTTGTGAGATGATCTTTAACTACAGATTTCTTTAATAGTATAGGATTATTCTGATTTTTAAAATTCTGCTTATAACAATTTTGGTCAGTTTTTTCCAGATTAATTTGCCCATTTAAAATATATTGTCAACTTTATTGGCATGTTACTCATAATATCATTTTTTAATAATCTGGAGGAGTCATAGTCATGTTTCCTTTCTCATGATATTTTAAGCTTTTTCTCTCTTTCTTGATCATTGTGTTGAAGATTTTTCAATATAATGAATTAGTTTTAAAGAATAAAATTTTACTCTATTGCCTTTTCTCTGCTGTATATATACTCTCTCTTTTATTCTTTTTATAATCATTATCTTACTTTACTTTCATTTGCTCTTCATTTATTGCTGTTCATTCGCTAAACTATGTCCAACTTTGCAACCAACCCCATGGACTGGAGCATGCCCGGCATCCTGGCCTTTACTATCTCCTGGAGTTTGCTCAACTCATGTCCATTGAGTCAGTAATGCCATCCAACCATCTAATCCTCTGTCATCTCCTTCTCCTTTTGCCTTCGATCTTTTCCAACAACAGGGTCTTTTCCAATGAGCTGGTTCTTCTCATCAGGTGGCCAAAGGACTGGATCCTCAGCTTCAGCATCAGTCCTTCTGATGAATACTTAGGGTTGATTTCCTTTAGGATTGATTGGTTTGATCTCTTTGCTGTCTAAGGGACTCTCAAGAGTCTTCTTCAGACCAGAGTTTGAAAGCATTAATTCTTCGGCACTCAGTCTTCTTTATGGTTCAGCCCTCACATCTGTACGTGACTACTGGAAAAACCATAGCTTTGACTTCCTTTATTAGCTCCTTAAAACGAAAGCTTACATTATTGTCAGTCTTTCTTCTTTTCTAATACTTCATTGAAAAGTATTAAATGCCCTCTAAACACTACAGCTGCATCCTGCAAGTTTTAATACATTCAGTTCAGTTCAGTTCAGTTCAGTTGCTCAGTCGTGTCCGACTCTTTGCGATCCCATGAATCACAGCACGCCAGGCCTCCCGGTCCATCACCAACTCCCGGAGTTCACTCAAACTCATGTCCATCGAGTCGGTGATGCCATCCAGCCATCTCATTCTCTGTTGTCCCCTTCTCCTCCCACCCCCAATCTCTCCCAGCATCAGAGTCTTTTCCAATGAGTCAACTCGTCGCATGAGGTGGCCAAAGTATTGGAGTTTCAGCTTTAGCATCAGTCCTTCCAATGAACACCCAGGACTGCTCTCCTTTAGCATGGACTGGTTGGATCTCCTTGCAGTCCAAGGGACTCTCAAGAGTCTTCTCCAACACCACAGTTCAGAAGCATGAATTCTTCGGTGATCAGCTTTCTTCACAGTCCAACTCTCACATCCATACATGACCACTGGAAAAATCATAGCCTTGACTAGACGGACTTTTGTTGGCAAAGTAATGTCTCTGCTTTTTAATATGCTATCTAGGTTGGTCATAACTTTCCTTCCAAAGAGTAAGCGTTTTTTAATTTCATGGCTGCAATCAGCATCCGCAGTGATTCTGGAGCCCCCAAAAATAAAGTCTGACACTGCTTCCCCATCTATTATGTCAATATTATTGTTCAAAATGTTTTCCAATTGGCATTGAGAGTTTTTTCTTTGGTCCACTGATTGTAAGAATTGTAATTTTGAGGATTTTGAGGATTGTTCTAACTATCCTTATTATTTATTTTCAAATTGATAGTTGTGTTCAGTTTAGTTCAGTCGCTCAGTCGTGTCCAACTCTGCGACCCCATGGAAAGAAGCACATCAGGATTCCCTGTCCATCACTAACTCCTGGAGTTTGCTCAAACTCAGGTCCATCAAGTCGGACATGACTGAATGACTTCACTTTCACTTTCATGCATTGGAGACGGAAATGGCAACCCACTCCAGTGTTCTTGCCTGGAGAATCCCAGGGACGGGGGAGCCTGGTGGGCTGCCGTCTATGGGGTCGCACAGTGTCGGACACAACTGAAGTGACTTAGCAGCAGCAGCAACATAAAGTCCCCCGTGCATGCTCAGTCATGTTTGACTCTTTGTGACCCTATGGACTATAGCCCATTAGGCTCTCTGTCCATGGGATTTTCCAGGCCAGAATACTGGAGTGGGTTGCCATTTCCTTCTTTGGGGGAGCTTCCTGACCCAGGGATTGAACCCAGCTCTCCTGTGTCTCCTGCATTGCAGGTGAATTCTTTACCACTGAGCCACCAGGTAAGTCCAAAGTCTCCCTACCACTGACCAAAAAAAAAAAAAAAAAAAAAAAATTCCTCTGCTGAATATGCAATAGTGAACAAGGACCAGAAGCTGGATTCAAAATAATGATCTCATTAAACATTTACAGCACAGGAGTAAATTTGTGCAAACGGTTGCAATTTTGTAAACCACTCCTCACATACCTAGAAAAAAATTTAAAAAAAAATACTAATCTGAAAGTGTGTTGAAGGAAGCTGCTGAAGCAGCACTGAATTTTTTTCCTCAGCAAGAAGCCAACTGAATTCATAAAACTAGTCTCGCTATTTAGGTTTGGAATTTCAGAGGAGGCCTTGTATTAGGAAAGAAGTAAGCAGACAAAGGACAAGAATAGTCAGTTTTTGTGGAGAAATGTGTTAGGACAGAAATAGCAAAATTCTAAGGCACACAACCATAGGAGCTCAAAGGAATAAAAACATTAAGACTGGAAGAATATGCTTCCTAGAATATGAACACCTCTCCACTCTTAGCTAACTTAGTAATCATTTAACTTTTTTAAAAATTTATTTTTAATTAAAGGATAATTGCTTTATAATATTGTGTTGCCTTCTGCCATACATCAACATGAATCAGCCATAGGTATACACATGTCCCCCACCCTTGAACCTCCCTCCCACCTCCCATCCAATGTCTGGTACATTTTTAATAATCTGTATTTCTCTTCATCCCTTCAATTGCTTTGTGAAATCAACTGCATTTAGTTCATGCTAATAAGCCTAAGAGGGGGAGATAAAATAGTAGGAAGGTAGTAATAGCTATATTGACCAAAAAAAAAAAAAAAGAGCCAGGCACTCAAACAGCTTGTATATTTTCCCCTATGTGCAAGGCATTCTGGAAAAATTACATGTGCATGTCATATAGCTATATGTCACTATATGTTTTTATAAGCTCCATAGCAGTAGGAGAACATGAGAGAATAGGGTTTAAAATGACTGGTATCTACCACAGCGGGCCAACCACATTTTAGAGTCGTCAGTACATGCACTCTTCTCTTCTCTGTTACAACCTCATCTAGCATGCTCCAGATTTCCCTTTCAGGCCTTGATAGTTTCCTTTGAGTAAATTTGGCCATCAGTATTTGCCTGGAAAAATCAGAATGTTCCTTTACAAAAACAAAATAAAGCAAAGATGTTGTTATGTTAGATCTTTCACCTCAGCCATTTCTTTCCCTGTGTATGTAAGATTACCAGTTCATGTCCCAGCACAGATTCAAATTCCACATGCCAAAACTAAACCTCAGCACCAGCCTGATTCCCAGGTGGTGCTAGTGGTAAAGAACCTGCCTGGCAATGCAGGAGATTTAGATACGAGGGTTTGATCCCTGGGTTGAGGAGATCCCCTGGTGGAGGACCTGGCAACCTATTCCAGGATTCTTGCCTGGAGAATCCCATAGACAGAGGAGCCTGGCGGGCTACAGTCTATCAGGTCACAAAGAGTTGGACATAACTGAATTAGAACACTCCTGGTTATGATGGCAGTGAGAGGGCAAAGGTGGAGATGCAGACATAGAGAACAGACTGTGGACACAGGTGAGGGAAGGACCTGGTGAGACAAACGGAAAGAGTGACCTCTTTTCTCTTTTTAACGTGTAAGATAGTGTCTGTGTTACAGTGACTCCAGAAGTCTCAGAGACCAGAAAGACATTCATTCTTTCATAATAATGGTGATATCAAGTCCCAGGCTAAAAACTCATGTGAGGTGAGTATTCAAAGACACTTAGAACGACTCAATTGTTGTCCACTGACCCTGTAGGAATGCTTTTGAAGTTGGTTAACCTGGAGATCTAGACAGATGTGTCTGCTCACAGAACTCCTGGTCTCAGCAACAGAGTTAGGGCCACTTCTTGATTCAACTTCAGTGTTCTTAGCACAGACTTACTCTCTGGGTATAAAATAACGATAGAGCTGTGCTCAAATTACATTCTTATTTTTCTTTTACTCTCGTGTTCCAGGTATGGACGGTTTTTAAAAGTCTTAAAGGTTAGAGACGGTTACTTAAAGATAATTCAGCAAAACTGACATCTGATATTAAACTTGAAGTGAAAAGAACTCTGGTGTGTTTGGCCCAATCTCCTTCAGCAATGTGTTTCAATACCTCCATAAGAGTAGGCGTACAGCCATCTTTCAGCCCGTTCATTTGCTAGAAGATAAAAAAGATATGTGCTAGTATATGCTTCCTAGGTGGCTCACCTGCCAATAAAGGAGATGTGGGTTTGATCCCTGGGTCAGGAAGATTCCCTGGAGGAGGAAATGGCAACCCACTCCAGTATTCTAGCCTCGAAAATCCTGTGGTCAGAGGAGCCTACAGTCCATGGGGTCACAAAAGAGTCAGACACAATCTAGCGACTAAACAGCAACAATATGCTAAACAAGTGTTTACATACAAAGCTATCATACACACAAAAAAGGTAAACAACATCCTATTATCATAAATGTCTAGCACATTTTGCAAGTGTATTTTAAGACATTTCAGAAGATGTTTTGCTATATAATCAAGTAGTGGTCTCCTTAGAATGTTCCTATTAACGTGATTGTTAATCAAGTCTTCTTAAGCAATTGCCATGAAAATAAAGAGAAACTGGGCAGGTTATGCTTGCACACCATTCCTTGAGGACTTTCTAACCCAGATCACAACACAGAGTGAATAGCAGCCTTCACAACTATGACAGCACACACACCACTCCATCCTCTTGACTCTACAGAAGCATACAGTGGCTGTTTGGGGGTTGACAGACAGTACATGGGGAGGAGAGAAGGTTGTTATTTAAGTTTTTAAAGAAATGTTTGTCTGGCAAAGATACATGTCATAGAATCAAACTTGTGAGAAGGAAAGGAGAAAATGTCAAAGTCTTCTCTATTTAAACATCCTTCTTCATATAGTATTACCAGATTTGTGGAGAAGGATTCTTAACTTCCCATTTTAAAATTCCATTAGTTTAAGATAAACCACCAGGAATTTGTGAAAAAAGTCCTCCTCATTTCTTCGTTTGCAATTGTCAAATAACATGGGATGAAGATTATATGTGACTCCGATATGAATCAAAGAGTAGAGAAAAACACTCCACACTTAAAAGAATAAAAGCCATATCAGAGCACACATTTATTAACATATACAAGTGATAGACACTGGGCTAAGTGTTTCACATGGATTCTCTCATTTAATCCTCACCACAGATTTATGACAAAGGGCTGCTAATACATCCATTCCACCAGAAGGGAAGTATGACTCAGATTAGGGAACTTGACTCCATCCCCAGAAGCCATACGCAGCAGTCAGGTACAGACCCAGGACTGCCTGGCTTCAGAATGCCATCTGTGATTCAGGATACTGTACTACACACTGACATTTCATAACAGCCACATACTGTCTGCACCAGAGAGGGCAGGGGCTGGGCAAAACAAAGGGTCTACAGTTTATGAAGCTAAAAAGGACAATTTCAAGGTAAGGGGCAGTTTTGAGCTTCCCCAGTGTGTCTGGAGCTGGACTTGGGCTCAGAATTCAGTGAAAGGGGAGGATAATATGTGTTTAACATTTTGTTCTGCCCACAAAATGAAACCAAGAAAGCTCAGATATTGACATCTAGCTCCTGCCTTTCTCCTTCCTGAAGCGCATACCACACAGCCTGATGCTGCAGGGATGAGCTGGAGGCATGAATTTTGGCAGTCTCTAATTTTGGGCTTCATGTGTGGCTCAGCTGGTAAAGAATCCACCTGCAATGCGGGAGACCTGAGTTTGATCCCTGGGTTGGGAAGATCCCCTGAAGAAGGGAAAGGCTACCTACTCCAGAACACTGGCCTGGAGAATTCCATGGAATGTATAGTCCGTGGGGTCACAAAGAGTTGGACACGACTGAGCGACTTTCACAGTCTCTAAAGTCAGGCTCATTTTCTCTCTGGCTTCAGGATATGAATCTAGTCTGGTCAAGATGCAGCAGTGGCAGTGGAAAGAGTTCTGTCTCTGCCATTTACTAGTCTGACTGCTTCAGACTATTTGACTTCCCTGAGCTCAGCTTCATCAGCAGAAGAAGGATACTACTTCTTGCCACACATATGTAAATAGGCCAGCACTTAGGGTGGTCAATAGCCAGCAGATAGGGGGAATTCAGAAGAGGGTAAAATTAGAACACCTGAATCCATGGGGTCACAAAGAGTTGGACATGACTGAGCAACTAACCCTTTCACTTTCAGAGCACCTCAACACAGAGTCATTCCTTAGAGGAAAGCAAAGTGCTAACAAGTTGCCTTGGCTTGAATAAAGCAAGGGCAGGACCTTAAAGGATGTTACTTTAAAATATTGCTGTACTCCAAGAATTATTTTCTTCCTGCTATGATGCTTTGAGTTTCATATAATCCACTGTGCGACACATTATTTTTCAAATTAATATCACGGTGTGTGTAACATTTCTTAAATAAATTATATTATATAGTGATAATTATTTAACAGATAATTTGTTGAATGAATGAATACAAAGAATATCTTTTTGCTTTGACTTTTTTGCCCAACCAGGAAGTTCAAAGCCAAAGTTAAAGTGAAAGGGGTAGTCGCTCAGTTATGTCTCACTCCTTGTGACCCCCATGGACTGTAGCCCACCAGGCTCCTCTGACCATGGAATTCTCCAGGCAAGAATACTGAAGTGGGTAGCCATTAGCTTTTCCAGGGGATCTACCTGAACCAGGGATCGAACCCAGATCTCCTGCATTGCAGGCAGATTCTTTACTGTCTGAGCCACAGTTTTTGAGTGCTCAGTGTTCCAGTCATGTACAAGTGCTGGAAAACAACGAGTAAGGCACAGATGGGTCATCAAAAATTAGAAGACAGAAATGTAATGAAGTAATTGCAACACAGATGAGATCACAGTTTCTTTCAAATACTTGGTTTGTAGTTATAGACTAAGGAGCACAGACCAGAAGAGATGAAGAGATACTTTAATGACAGCTAAAAATTGCCAGTCCCTAAAAATTCTTTTTACAGGGGGATTACTACCAAATGATTTAACAAACCACATCAAAGAAAACCCAAGAATATACGGAGTGTGTGAGAGTATGTACGTGTGTTTGTGTAGTGGTGAACATATTGAAAGATTTCCATCTTTCATACTGAAAAAAGTTCTTTCCATGCTGAAAGAAGTCTATCAGTTCAGTTCAGTTCAGTTTCTCAGTCATGTCTAATTCTTTGTGACCCCATGGACTGCAGCATACCAGGCTTCCCTGTCCATAACCAACTCCTGGAGCTTGCCGAAACTCATGTCCATTGAATCAGTAATGCCATCCAGCCATTTGATCTTCTGTTGTCCCCTTCTCCTCCTGCCTTCAATCCTTTCCAGCATCAAATGAGTCTTTTCAAATGAGTCAGTTCTTCACATCAGGTGGCCAAAGTATTGGAGTTTCAGCTTCAGAATCAGTCCTTCCAATGAACATTCAGGACTGATTTCCTTTAGGATGGACTGGTTTGATCTCCCTGCAGTCTAAGGGACTCTCAAGAGTCTTCTCCAATACCACAATTCAAAAGCATCAATTCTTCAGCGCTCAGTTTTCTTTATAGTCCAACTCTCACACCCATACGTGACTACTGGAAAAACCATAGCTTTGACTAGATGGACCTTTGTTGGCAAAGTAATGTCTCTGCTTTTTAATATGCTGTCTAGGTTGGTCATAGCTTTTCTTCCAAGGAGCAAGTGTCTTAATTTCATGGCTGCAGTCACCATCTGCAGTGATTTTGGAGCTCAAAAAAAATAAAGTCTCTCAGTGTTTCCATTGTTTCCCCATCTATTTGCCATGAAGTGATGGGACCAGATGCCATGATCTTAGTTTTCTGAATGCTGAGTTTTAAGCCAACACTCACTCTCCCCTTTCACTTTCATCAAGAGGCGCTTTAGTTCTTCTTCACTTTCTGCCATAAGGGTGGTGTCTTCTGCATACCTGAGGTTATTGATACTTCTCCTGGCAATCCTGATTCCAGCTTGTGCTTCATCCAGCCGGGCATTTCGCATGATGTACTCTGCATGTAAGTTAAATAAGCAGGGTGGCAATATGCAGCCTTGATGTACTCCTTTCCCGATTTGCAACCAGTCTGTTGTTGCATGTCCAGTCCTAACTGTTGCTTCTTGACCTGCATACAGATTTCTCAGGAGGCAGGTCAGGTGGTCTGGTATTCCCATCTCTTTAAGAATTTTCCACAGTTTGTTGTGATCCACACAGTCAAAGGCTTTGGCGTAGTCAGTAAAGCGGAAGTAGACGTTTTGCTGGAACTCTCTTGCTTTTTCTATGGTTCAACGGATATTGGCAATTTGATCTCTGGTTCCTCTGCCTTTTCTAAATCCAGTTTGAACATCTGGAAGTTCTTGGTTCATGTATTGTTGAAGCCTGCCTTGAAGAATTTTGAGCATTACTTTGCTGACGTGTGGTTTAAGGATCATTAATTCTGCTTCATACATTAGAATCCTAAGATTTGGAAAGATAAACTAATTTGTCCAGAGTCATACAACATATAAGGGGTGGAGCTCAGATTTAAAGTCAGAAGGGTCCAATTCCAGCACCCTGGTTTATTTTTATAACCTATTTTCTATTGAAATTTCATAAGTAAGATAAAACCACAAGAAAATATATTTTAGAATTTTGTTTTAAATGAAACCAACCATCAAGGACATGATCTGTTGCTGCTGCTGCTCCTGCTAAGTCACTTCAGTTGTATCCGACTCTGTGTGACCCCATAGACGGAAGCCCACCAGGCTCCCCCGTCCCTGGGATTCTCCAGGCAAGAACACTGGAGTGGGTTGCCATTTCCTTCTCCAATGTGTGCAAGTGAAAAGTGAAAGTGAAGTCGCTCAGTCGTGTCCGACCCTTAGCGACCCCATGGACTGCAGCCTACCAGGCTCCTCTATCCATGGGATTTTCTAGGCAAGAGTACTGGAGTGGCTTGCCATTGCTTTCTCCGAAGGACATGATCTAGTGTCAACATATTCAACCTTTAGTCCAATTTAACTTTCAGTCTCCTTGATAGCCCTGTCCCTCTATTCAATATTGGGTTGCATGCATGCATACTAAGTTGCTTCAGTCGTGTCCTACTCTTTGTGACCCTATGGACTTGTAGCCCTCCAGGATCCTCTGTCCATAGGATTCTCCAGGCATGCATACCTGTGTTGCCAAGCCCCCTCCAGGGTATCTTCCTGACTCAGGGATCAAACCTGTGTGTCTTACATCTCCTGCATAGGCAAGTGGGTTCTGTACCACTAGCACCATCTGGGAAGCCCTTAATACTGCGTTAGGTGCCACCATATATGTGCTCATAATTCCCTTTGTCTTCCTCCCTGCTTCTCAACTAGACTGTAAGATTCATGAGGGCAGGATCATCACTGTATCATTAGCACCTAGCATAATGCTTGACATATGTTAGTCTATAAATATCCACTACATGAATTTTCTAAGTCAAGATTAATAGAAAAAATTGACACTGGAATGTGTACTTCTGACCTGTTGCCTTCAACTGGAAAGTGGAAGGAGTGATTCTATCTAATTTTTGCACATGGACTGTACAGATTAATGAGTCAACACATTATATACCAGGTCCTCAGAGGTTCTGTGCATAAAGCAAACACTGTTTATTTTTTGTGGTATATAAATGACCTTGAGAATATCATCATCATTTATAATTGCAGTGGCAGCAATAAGGGAACAACTTCCATCAATTATCAGTAGTTTTATGGCCTGAGAGAGAAGTCACAGCTTGACGCAAAGAAACAATAATGAGATTCTGTGAGAAACCCAAGAGAGAAGCTGAAGCTTAAGTGGGTACCTAGATAATTGATGACTAAAAAAGAATTCTGAGGACAAAGGACACATGCACAAATATGGTGTGTGTTGGGAGAACGTAAAAAAGGAAGCAGGACTGTGAAAGAGAAAGACAAAAAGTAGCAAATGGTAGGGCAGTGTAACCGTGTTGACTAGCTTTAAAATCAACTAGTTCAATATTCACTAAAATTGAAATTTTCTGGATCCATCCCTGATTAACCAAATCAGAACTGATAGGGATGGAACCCACAAATTTGCATTTTAACAGTTTCTCAGGTCATTTTTAAGGACTAAAACCAGTGGACTGCTAGCTCTTAAATGAACAGGCATTAGGAATTCAGGTGATAGGAGCAGACTCATCACATTCATTGTGCCTTACTCAGGAAGGCAGGCCTCACCACCAGTCTGCACATGTCCCGCCCTCCACTGCGCTCGTCCACGTCTCTCTGAGGGTGGGGGCTGGCTGTCACCTCCAGGCTGCCTTTAGGTCTTTCTTCCTTCTGCTGTGCTTCCCGGCCCCTTTCCCCAGAGTCCCAGTCTTTTGAGTCCTTCTATAAAGAACATACCCAGAGATGCCAATATTTAAGTTATGCTGATTTGATGTACTCCTAGTTGCTATGTTTCTGAATTTAAAAAACATCAGCTTGATTTTTCTCAGATTTTTGAACATCTAGTAAGAGCCAAAGGCTCTCTTCATTTGATTTTCCTTGAACGTTATTCAGGATATCTTTTTCCAGGGTTGATAGTACCTCATCACTCTGGTCATGGAGGAAATTGTGGTTATCATTTGGGGATAAAAGCAGGAAATAAAGAAACTAAAAAAACTCATTATTATTTTAGGAGGCATGAGGAGAGATTTATAGTCTGAAATGTACCTCAAGGGGTCAAATACTTCATTAAGTGGCTAGAGCACGATGTAAAAGAAAACGAAACAATTGGCTGACATTAACACTGGAGTTTTTAATCACTAAAATGAAACTATCAAACAATCTGGCCCTGTGGAAGGAGATACAAATGGTCATAATTACTCAGCCCAAGGAAGATATGGACCTGGCTTCCATAGGTAGATGGAAACAAATGAGGCCTGTGTTAGCTTTCCCTTGAGTCAGTTCAAAGCACTTGGCCAAGCTCATGCATCCTTCTAGTTTTGAGAGATGGCTATAACTCAGGAATCATGATCTGATTTAAGAGAAAGTGGGAAAATGGCTAACTACCCTACCATGTGGGCAGTAACATGGATTTTAGCTTTGCAAGGATATTTCCTGACAAACCATATGGCCCATTTCTGTCTTTTAATGTTAGAACAATTCCCTAAAATAGTATTTCTTATAAAAATAACATTCTTTTCCCCACTCCAAATATCTTGGCATCTGAATGCTATTCTAAGCATTTTAGAAAGATAAATTAGTCCAAGCTATTTACAACAATGACTACCACTGCTGCAGCCAGAGATAGAGAGCTCTGCTTGAATTCCCAAGAAGGAAAAAGGGTATCATATACGTCCCAGAAAACAAGCCAAGGCGACAAGTCCTGCTGTGGGCTCAGAGAGGATTTGAAAGGCTGCCAAAGCTTAAGGACTGTGGTGGGGGTACGCAGGGGATGAGAAAAGGGGTCTTTTCTCCAAAGTTTTATTCAAGGACTGCATTTTAATGTTCAAGTTGCCGAGCTCCATTATTTCAGCTACTCAGGCCAGGCCTTCCTAACAATAAGAAAGAAGCACCAACATGTTACAAAACGTTTCATTTCTCTAAAAGGCTGGGGCCTGGTCTTTGTTGAATTTATCTTTGGATGTGCAATATCTGAGAGAAGAAAAATGATTTCAACTCTTACTCCCTCACCGACTCAGGAACCAATTACTCAGATTATAGATTGCCACGTGGCGTCCATTTTTCTTTCCCATGATTCTTCCTCTGCGAAGACCCAAAGTTTGTTGCTTTTTTTTCTCACACGTAGACAAATCCAGTCTGGGCCACAGCGTATGCTGGGACCTCAAAGGCAGAAGACTCCTTGCTGGACTCCCAGGCGCAGAGGCCCAGAACTCCCTTCTCACTACCACAACCTCCATAACCTCCCCACTGCTTCCATTAGGCTAGAATCACAGGTATGGATGAGGCTCTAACAAACTGACAAACTGCTTCTTGGTGTCTCAAAGGGCAATATGCAAACCACTTGCTTTAGAAGCATCACAAGAGCTTGTTAAAATATGGCCTCCTGAGTCAGAATGGGGGTCAGGGAATCTGCACTATTTTTTAACATGCTCCCCAGGTTCTTCTTCTGAATGTAGAGCTTTAAGAACCATAACCATAGATTTAAAGTTTTAATTTCTAAATCTATTTGTTCTTGAGTCTAATAATGCTTTTGAAAAGTAAAGAACAGCATTTGGATCCTGTGTCCTAGGACTTGGAAAGTGAGAGACTGGATTGTGAGGGATAATGTATTTGGGAAGGACTGAGGACAGGGAAGAACCTACTAGAAAAAGGCCAACAGCATCCCTCACTCGACTGTATCGAGTAACACAAGCTAGTGTAATTTTAAGGGTGGCCTGGGTATGAATCAGGGAAGTATCCTGGATTTCCCTCTTAAGTGTCAGGGTTGTGTAGCTGCTTCAAAATGAAACCACAGTACAGTGTTTGCTGCTAAGCTACATTACCTACTAAATGGCCATGATGATAGCCCGTACACCCTTTGACTTAGGTTTTGTTTACCACTGTTGAGATGTTTGTAAATAAGTTGATGGTTGGGACTCTAGCTTTCTTCAGTTCAAACTCCAACTCTGTCACTTGAGACCAAGAGGTCTTTATTTCTTCTCTGTGCCTTAATTTTCCCTATTATGGAATGGACGTACTTATGGTACCAGTCATTTGTACCTTTAGGGTTGTTAAAGGAGGCTGAAAAGCAAAAAAAAAAAAAGCAGGACACAAAATGGATATTAATACTAGTAATCACTGTTAATAATTTCACATTATTGTTAATGAAAACTAATATTGCACTGGCCAATGAGGAAAAGCTGAACTGCTTAGCTAAAGTCTGAGGAATATTTATGGATTTAAATTATTCACATGCTGCCTAATACCTACTGCCACAGACACTTCAAAGTTTACAGCTCTTTGGAATATCATATAATTTTCTGAAGCTTTGGCACGACCTGCTTTTTCTCATAAAGGATGGCTGTGAGCCTTGCAAATTGCTCTCATTTCATTTTAGGTCTAATAGGTTGGAGTTTGTTTTTGTTCATTATTTTTTTTAAAAGAATGTTTCTTTTAAATCCAGGTCACACTTATCAGCAGACTCTAAATAAGCCTCTTACATTGTACAACCTCCACAATGTAAAACAATAACATGTTTGCTGCAACCGCTGCCCTCATACCCCAAAGCATTTACAATACATCTGACAAAGTGTGTCTATTTCCATGGTACCTATCTCCATGGCAGCTGAGCAGCACTCCTCTTGGAACAATCAAGTTAGTAATATAGCTTTTGGCTACTGCATCCTAAAAGCTTTGCTCCTGAATAAATAAACAAGGGATTTTCCTTTTTTTTTTTTCCTTTATTTAAAGAAGCCATAAACCCCTCCAAAACAAATTAACTCTTGCTAAATACTTATTAATTTCATAAAAATAAACCCTCTACCCCTCCGTACCAGTTAGAGAAACATTTCTTACTTTTTTTTCATTTAGAGAAATATTTCCAAGCTTCAAGACCAAGCAAAACATAAAGACTGTTTTGTGCTTTGAACTGCATTTTAAGATTCTTTTGCATAAAGGTTAAGAGAAGGGATATTGTTGTTGTGTTAGTAGCTCAGTTGTGTCTGATTCTTTGTGACCCCGTGGATTGTAGCCTGCCAAGCTTCTCAATCCATGGAATTCTCCAGGCAACAATACTGGAGTGGGTTGCCATTCCCTTCTCCAGGGATCTTCCACACCCAGGGATAGAACTGTGTCTCCTGCATTGCAAGCAGGTTCTTGACCATCTGAGCCACCAGGGGAGCCCAAGAAAAGGGACAGTAAAGGATAAATCAGAAGTTTGTGATTAACAGATAAACACTACTAAGCATAAAACAGATAAATAATAAGGACCTACTATATAACACAGGGAACTATATTCAGTATCTTGTAATAACTTATAATGGAAAAGAATCTGAAAAAGAACACACACACACACACACGAATCACTTTACTTAATTCTACATGTACCCATTCATCAAATACTAACTATGGGCAAGGAACAATTCTTAATTTGTACATATGCAAGGCTCATAAGCCTCTATGAACTCATCCCTCCTGAATCACCTTCTCCTCAGACTGTGTTCTGGTAACCAGCACTCCTGTTCACACAATCAATCATATCAGAACACAAGGACTGCCTCAGATTCCTTGTTCTTTTCCCCTTTGCTTCTCTCAAGTCCAGCTGCTTGTTTTAAACCCTCATCACCCCTCTGGGATTTTTGTTATGATCTTCTAACTATCCTCTTGGTTACCAATCTATCCTCATGGAGAAATCTTTCTAAAATGTAAATTGGATCATGGCACTTCTCTTTAAGAAGACAGAAGTCTGCTTAGCATGCCCTACCTGTTCAGGGACCTTCCCACCTGTCCAACTTCATCTCTCATGCCTTCACCACTGACATCCAGCAATCCAGGAAAACTGCTAATCTGGTTCGTTGAACCCACATGCTATTTCCTCCCTTTGGGACTTTCTGCACACTCTTCTCTTCAACTAGGATCCTTTCATCTATTTCATCTCTATGCAAGTTACACATTTTCCAAAACTTAGCTTAAGGTTCAGTGCTTCTTGTTTCCCTTCTTCTGAGGCATCACAATTTCTTTGTATATTCTCATGATATTTTATTTATTCAACCAAAATCTACTATGCATCCAATATTATGCCATTCAGTGTATCTGTTGCTAATGTACAGACATGTATAGACAGTTCTATAGAGAGACTTCCAACATTCTTACTGCCTTGCTTATTTGTACTTCTCTCTGCCCTGAACTGCTGGAGGGTATAGAATGGATCATAATCATCTTTGTATTCTCAGAACTTGGCAAAGGTAGGTACTTAATAAGTGTGTATAAAACAACTGAAATGGCAGTGTTTTGACTACAGTGTTTTGAATGATGAAATTTTACAACTGTTAAAGTAACTCATAGTTTCCAATGAGTAGTGCTTGATACTCTACATTAGAGAAAAACACAACTCAGTTTCCAATGAGTAGTGCTTGATACTCTACATTAGAGAAAAACACAACTCTATGTTTCCATGGAGCAAAGTCAACTGCATTCAGAGAGTACACAGTTCAAGAGTCTTTAACGATGCTTTGAGATACGAGTGGATAATTTCTGAGTTCATAATCCATAGTTAAAGTGACACAGGAGAGCACATTTAGTCCCACTGAAATCCACTTCTAGAAACTGTGATTTCTAATCCATGCTGCACTAATTTGCCTGATAGAAATCTTGTGGTTTTATTCAGCGTTTAGAGATATAGGCAAGAGAAAAGAGTAGAAATTTGATTTATAGCATTATAGCTAGAGAAGTAACATTTTGGTTCTTGATTAATATTTAAAAAGTCAAACAAAATATCTGACATTCACTCTGTGGTTGATGTATGAATCTGTCAACTCCATTCTTACAAAGGTATTCTCTGGGTTTTACACTGAGGCTTATTCCAAACTCAATCCTATGTTCTGTTTCTATTAAAAACTGTTAATTGGCATCCACCTTTTGCTTTCTTTCACTGAATAAATACATTAATCAGTTTTAAAATGTACAAGATGGTATTAATTTTCATAAGTTAACACTATAACTTTTTTTAATCTAAGTGTTTCCAAATTATCCTTGGATAGGGGAAGTGAAAAACTGCACATTTACAATATGGTTAAGATAGAAAATATATCTTTCAGATTTCAAATTATGTAGATTCAATATAGGGCTTCCCTGATGGCTCAGATGGTAAGGAATCTACCTGCAATTCAGGAGACCTGGTTTTGATCCCTGGGTCGGCAAGTTTCCCTGGAGAAGGAAATGGCTACCCATTCCAGTATTCTTGCCTGTAGAATTCCATGGACAGAGGAGACTGGCAGGCTACAGTCCATGGGGTCGCAGAGTCAAACACGACTGAGTGACCAACACTTATTTTTCTTTCAGATTCAATATAAATCTTTATCTGTCAATTTATTAAGCATTTAAGACTAGGACTTCTCTCTCTCTTTCTTAACTTTCTTTTGGAAATTGAAAGAAGCATGGTTAGAGGATGTCTTTGGTCAGGTCCCAAATACTATGATGTACTGATATATTCTCCTAAGATCCATTCACTGTAGGATTGAATGCTGCAAATGATGGGTGTAACCACAACTTGTGAAAACTTCTTTTGTTCCTCAAACCAGGTGAACCAAGTTTCAAATCTGTTTATTCATTTCTACTTCCTGAAAGATTAGATACTCTAGCTCAATAACTGGTTCCTTGAAGGGCTCCTTTCTCTTGCTTTAGAATTACTCTTTATTTCCTTAATCTCTGGTTTCAGGTAGTTGAACTTAATAGTAAGAAAAGTGGTTTTGGCTTTTGTATGCCATGAAAGAGAACAGATGACCTATCTAATTTGTTCTTCTTTGATTTTCCATTCTTCTCAAAGCCAACTCTTTTGGCTTTGAATAGTACCCTAGTGCTTTGATAGCCTTTGTGTAATCCTGATTATCAAGTACTGTGCTTTGAGCTAGTTTCTCAAAAGTAATAGTTTTAGTAATTGACCTTCACAGACTCAGAAAACTTCTGAATTTAAAGCTTTGTAATGAATCAACTAAGATATATAGCATGAATATTTAGTTTGCAATTGTATAATCATACAACTGAGAAAGACTGTGAGTTTTAATTAGAACAAGGCTTTTTTTTTTTTTAATGATTTAAAGTCTTCCTCATTCCAACCAATTCTTCTTACTCAGTTTCTGGTATTTTTACTTAGAGAGGTTACTATGATTTACGTAAATGAACTTTTTTTGCAACTAGTTCTTGATTTATTAATTAAAGGTGGTATCTGTTACAAAAAATTAAAAAACTTGATGTACTTTCACTACTATTCATTTCCTTTCCAGTTACAGATTTTTCACTTTATTTCTGATACCAAGGTTTATAAAATTTACATTCTTTTAAAAAGCTATAATTAGGAATTTCTCTGCCTTATCCATGGAGTAGATAACAAAATTTATGGTGTATATATAGAGTTATTGTTTTACAACAATTAAAATAATATTTATATAGAAATAAGTGATGTATTTAGATTCAAAGAAAGGGCATGTGATTCATATCACGAAACCTCCCACTGCTCAACAGGAAAAATCTTCAATTGTACATTTTCTACTAACTTTTTCTCAACTGTCTTTGCTTTTATAGTTCATATTCAGCTACCACTCTTCCCTATATTTTGCACCATCCACTTCCTTGAATTTACTTTTATTTTGTCAAGGTTTTCATCTTGAGAATGTACTTTCAACATGGGGTTCAGTCCAGTTCAGTTCAGTCGCTCAGTTGTGTCCAACTCTTTGTGACCACATGGACTGCAGCACACCAGGCCTCCCTGTCCATCACCAACTGCTGGAATTTACTCAAACTCATGTCCATTGGGGAGAAGGCAATGGCAACCCATTCCAGTACTCTTGCCTGGAAAATCCCATGGACAGAGGAGCCTGGTAGGCTGTGGTCCATGGGGTCGCTAAGAGTTGGACATGACTGAGCATCTTCAATTTAACTTTTCACTTTCATGCATTGGAGAAGGAAATGCCAACCCACTCCAGTGTTCTTGCCTGGAGAATCCCAGCGATGGGGGAGCCTGGTGGGCTGCTGTCTATGGGGTCACACAGAGTCAGACACGACTGAAGCAACGTAGCAGCAGCAGCAGCATGTCCATTGAATCAGTGATGCCATCCAACCATCTCATCCTCTGTCATCCCCTTCTCCTCCTGCCTTCAATCTTTCCCAGCATCAGGGTCTTTTAAAATGAGTCAGGTCTTCGCATCAGGTGGCCAAAGTATTGGAGTTTCAGCTTCAGCATCAGTCCTTTCAGTGAATATTCAGGACTGATCTCCTTTAGGATGGACTGATTGGATCTCCTTGCTGTCCAAGGGACTCTCAAGAGTCTTCTCCAATACCATAGTTCAAAACCATCAATTCTTCAGTGATCAGCTTTCTTTATTTCTCACGTCCATACATGACTACTGGAAAAACCATAACTTTGACTAGATGGACCTTTGTTGGCAAAGTAATGTCTCTGCTTTTTAATATGCTGTCTAGGTTGGTCACAACTTTTCTTCCTAGCAGCAAGCGTCTTTTAATTTCATGGCTGCAGTCACCATCTGCAGTGATTTTGGAGCCCAGAAAAATAAAGTCTGTCACTGTTTCCCCATGTATTTGCCATGAAGTGATGGGACCAGATGACATGATCTTAGTTTTCGGAATGTTGAGTCTTAAGCCAATTTCTTCACTCTCTTTCACTTTCATCAAGAGGCTCTTTAGTTCCTCTTCACTTTCTGCCATAAGGGTGGTGTCATCTGCATATCTGAGGTTATTGATATTTCTCCCGGCAATCTTGATTCCAGCTTGTGCTTCATTCAGTCCAGCGTTCCTCATGATGTACTCTGCATATAAGTTAAATAAGCAGGGTGACAATATACAGCCTTGACGTACTCCTTACCTGATCTGGAACCAGTCTGTTGTTCCATGTCCAGTTCTAACTATTGCTTCTTGACCTGCATATAGATTTCTCAAGAAGCAGGTCAGGTGGTCTGGTATTCCCATCTTTTTAAGAATTTTTCACAGTTTGTTGTGATCCACACAGTCAAAGGCTTTGGCATAGTCAATAAAGAAGAAGTAGATGCTTTTCTGGAACTCTTGCTTTTTCAATGATTCAATGGATATTGACAATTTGATCTCTGGTTCCTCTGTCTTTTCTAAATCCAGCTTGAACATCTGGAAGTTCACAGTTCATGTACTGTTGAAGCCTGGCTTGAAGAACTTTGAGCATTACTTTGCTAGCGTGTGAGATGACTGCAATTGTGTGGCAGTTTGAGCATTCTTTGGCATTGTCTTTCTTTGGGACTGGAATGAAAAATGACTTTTTCCAGTCCTGTGGCCACTGCTGAGTTTTCCAAATTTGCTGACATGTTGAGTGCAGCACTTTCAAAGCATCATCTTTTAGGATTTGAAATAGCTCTACTGGAATTCCATCACCTCCACTAGCTTTGTTCATAGTGATGCTTCCTAAGGACCACTTGACTTTGCATTCCAGGATGTCTGGCTCTAGGTGAGTGATCACACCATCATGATTATCTGGGTCGTGAAGATCTTTTTTGTATAGTTCTTCTGTGTATTCTTGCCACCTCTTCTTAATATCTTCTGCTTCTGTTAGATCCATACCATTTCTGTCCTTTATTGTGCCATCTTTGCATGAAATGTTCCCTTGGTATCTCTCATTTTCTTGAAGAGATCTCTAATCTTTCCCATTCTGTTGTTTTCCTCTATTTCTTTGCAGTGATCACTGAGGAAGGCTTTCTTATCCCTCCTTGCTGTTCTTTGGAACTCTGCATTCAAATGGGTATATATCTTTTCTTTTCTCCTTTTCGTTTTGCTCTCTCCTTTTCTCAGCCACTTGTAAGGCCTCCTCAGACAACCATGTTGCCTTTTGCATTTCTTTTTCTTGGGGATGGTCTTGATCACTGCCTTCTGTACAGTGTCACAAACCTCCATCCTTAGTTCTTCAGGCACACTGTCTATCAGATCTAATCCCTTGAATACACTTGTCACTTCCACTGTATAGTTGTAAGGGATTTGATTTAGGTCATACCTGAATGGTCTAGTGGTTTTCCCTACTTTTTTCAATTTCAGTCTGAATTTGGCAATAAGGAGTTCATAATCTGAGCCACAGTCAGTTCTCGGTCTTGTTTTTGCTGACTGTATACAGCTTCTCCGTCTTTGGCTACAAAGAATATAATCAGTCTGATTTTGGTACTGACCATAGTGATGTCCATGTGTAGTCTTCTCTCGTGTTGTTGGAAGAGGGTGTTTGCTATGACCAGTGCAGTCTCTTGGAAAAATTCTGTTAGCCTTTGCCCTGCTTCATTCTGTACTCCAAGGTCAAATTTGCCTGTTCCTCCAGGTATCTCTTGACTTCCTACTTTTGCTTTCCAGTCCCCTATAATGAAAAGGACAACTTTTTTGAGTGCTAGTTCTAGAAGGTCTTGCAGGTCTTCATAGAACCTTTCAACTTCAGCTTCTTCAGCATTACTGATCGGGGCATAGACTTGGATTACTGTGATATTGAATGGTTTGTCTTGGAAACGAACAGAGATCATTCTTTTTTTTTTAATTTTAATTGGAGGCTAGTTACTTTACAATATTGTAGTGGTTTGCCATACATTGACATGAATCAGCTATGGGTATACATGTGTTCCCCATCCTGAATCCCTCTCCCACCTCCCTCCGCATCCCATCCCTCTGGGTCATCCCGGTGCACCACCCCTGAGCACCCTGTCTCATGCATCGAACCTGGACCGACTATCTATTTCACATATAATAATAAACATGTTTCAATGCTATTCTCTCGAATGATCCCACCCTTCCCTTCTCCCACAGGGTCCAAAAGACTGTTTTATACATCTGTGTCTCTTTTGAGATCACATCCAAGTGTGTATTTCGGACTCTTGTTTACTATGATGGCTACTCCATTTCTTCTAAGGGATTCTTGCCCACAGTAGTAGATATAATGGTCATCTGAGTTATTTGAACGGAAAAACTTTCAAAGTCTGCAAGTCAGAAAACATCTTGATTTTGCTGTTTTACATGAATAACAGTTTGGGTGAGTGAGTGTAGAAGTCTGGACTCAAAATCATTCCTCCACACAAATCTGAAATTACCATTCCTCTGTCTTCTCGTGTACCGTGCTGCTGCTAAGAAATAGAATATCTGACCGATTTTCATTCCTTCATTCTTTATTCTTCATTCTCTATTCTTCCTTCAATCTCTCCACTCTGGAATATTAAAAAGTATCTTTATCCTTACAGTTCTAAAATTTCATCAGATCATGTCTACCTATGCATCTCCTTCCATTCTCCCCATACTAGGTAGAGATTTTCAGCTTGAAGATTCATATCTTTCTAAAGCTCAAGGAAATGTTCTTTTTCTGTTATTATTAGTATTTTGGTTATTATTACTTCCTCCTTTCCATTGTTCTGAAACTCTGATTAGATGATGGACTTCCTTATGTAGGCTCCAGGTCTTTTACATTTTTGGTGATTTTAAGTGTTTTGTTTTACTCTGGGAGAGTTCTTTGATATCAGATTCAGATCATCAGGTTGGTCTTTAGCCTTATCTATCATTCTACTGTTCAAGTTAATCCACTGGATTTTTAAACATTCATAATTTCAAGGAACTCATTCTCCTTTGTTCTTCATTCACAGCATATTGTTTTCATTTTGTGGTTAAGGTACTTTAATCACTGTAAGGATACTAATTAGAGTTTTTAAAAGATTCTTTCACCCCTTCCACCCATTTTCTTTGATTTATCTCTGTTTCCTTTTGGCCAGTTACTCATTTGTCTTTTTAAAATTTGTTTCCTATCTTGGTTTCCTTTTATGTTGTTGGTTTTTCTCAAAATCTGGTGGAAGGGAGGAAAAATATTTCCTCCACCCTCTTAGAGTTTCTGGTTGGGCTTGAAAATTAAACAGACAAAGACAGGAGAAAAGCATACAAACTTATTTAATCTAAGTTTTACGTTACAGGAAGTCTTCATAAGGAAATGAAGACTCAAAGAAATGGTTAAACCTGAGTATTTTTATATTAGGTTTGATAATGAGTGGAAAGTCGTGGAAAGGTATGATAGGAAAAAGATTATGAAGTAAGTATAAACTGAGGGACACTTAGCAAGGCCCGTTCGTTCAGATTTCCCTCTGTGTCCCTTTGTCTTTGAAGATAAAGATGATCCTCACCTCTAGGTATGGATAAGGTACCTCTCACATTAGGGTCTTATGACTGGCTTCAGGGGAAAGTCAGAAAGTCCTTCCTATACATTTTATTTCTCAAATCCTTTCAGTCTGAAATATTCAGCATGCCATGATACCGTATGTTAGGATAGTGTGTCCTGAACAGTCTCACTAGTGACTTCTTTTCCTTTTTATCTTCTTAAAAACAGCTTTATTGAGGTGTAACATATGAAATTTTAAATTCACCAAAATCTGGTGATCTTGATTGTGATTCTTACCTATAAATGAAGGACACAATTGATAAGATAGCTTATACACTATTGATAGACACGTTTTCCCATTGATAATAGGTAAAATTCTCCAGTAAGGAAATAATTCTCAACCTTAAGTACATCTTATCATCATAAAAGATATTTTTAACAATGCAGATGTCCAGGCCCTGCCTCAGGCCAATCAAATTAGCAGTGGGTCTGTGAAGAAAGCTGATCGCCGAAGAATTGATGCTTTTGAACTGTGGTGTTGGAGAAGACTCTTGAGAGTCCCTTGGACTGCAAGGAGATCCAACCAGTCCATTCTAAAGGAGATCAATCCTGGGTGTTCATTGGAAGGACTGATGCTAAAGCTGAAACTGCAATACTTTGGCCACCTCATGCGACGAGTTGACTCACTGGAAAAGACTCTGATGCTGGGAAAGGTTGGGGGCGGGAGGAGAAGGGGACGACAGAGAATGAGATGGCTGGATGGCATCACCGACTCTGTGGACATGAGTTTGAGTGAACTCCGGGAGTTGGTGATGGACAGGGAGGCCTGGCGTGCTGTGATTCATGGGGTCGCAAAGAGTCGGACACAACTGAGTGACTGAACTGAACTGAACTGAATAGGGACTTTCTAAATTTCTTCCCATCATTAATATTTAAGGATTATAAAATTGTCTTTAGAATAGGATTCTGCCACTATCTGAAAATCAGGGTGTCCTACGTAAAATACCTTTTTAATATAGAGAGGCAGGACCTTCATGTATTATATAACTTGGACACTCTGGCTCCCCCAGAGTTTAGTAAATCTACTTTAGAGGAAGAACTAAAATAGAATAATGTACAAGCAACTAACCCAGTGGCTACTTTAGATTTAGTGGTCACATAAGTCCTCTCTGAGGAGATGTCATGTAGGCTGAGAACAGAATAAAAAGAAACAGTCACAGAAAAATCAGGAACAGAGAAAATGCTAGGCAAAGAGAACAGTTAGTGCAATACCCATTTACTAGACTATTAATGCACATTTCTATGTTCACTTAATTGACTATGGATACTGGTTTTAACTCTTTTTGCACAAAGTATGCTTTAACTCTAATAGCCCAATTTGATATGGATGCTGCTGTCCAAAGCTGTTTTCTCCCTGTGCCTTACTTTTGCTTATAATGCATTCAGATAATGCTACTATAGAAAAATGCATGCAATAAAAGAATTTCTGAGAATCCAAGGCAAGGCTTGTCAGTACTACAATAGGCAAGTTCTGCCAAAAAAGAAAATCAGTTTGCTTCACGGTACACACCCAAAGATGATTTCTGATGCATTCAGAAGATGCTCAGAACCAGACTGACTTTTTAGTTCCTTCACTTTTGTGCACATCTCAGTTTGGTTTAAAGGAGATGCATCTCAAAGCAAATGGTCCATTTGGTTATGAAATCTTACTTTCATTCTAAATACCATCTTTCAGCATAGGGCCTTCACCTGCATTTGCATTCTTCATTCAGGTGTTTTGTTATTCAGCTCTTATTCCTCAGTTGGCCAGTCACTATTTTGTTTTTTAAATCAGGATTTATTTTTTATTTCAATAAATTACCGATTTTAGTCAACTCTCAACAAAGGTAATGCTAGAATGACAATTAAATCACCAATCTGGAAACAAGGAGAGCCATAGCTCAAGTGGGAAGGAGGGGAAAATCACTCTCAGTGGACATAAAAGATTAGCAAACACCATAAGAACGGAAGGAAAAATAACATATGTGAATGTGTGTGTACTAACTTATACACAGCATACTTCTCTTGAGAGTTGGAATTGAATCACAAGATATTTCATATGACAAAGGATAACTAAATATCTTTTTCAAGAAACATTAATTGCAAGCTTCTGAAAATAATTCTGAAGATTTGCATGGTGCAAAAATATTAAAGTACATCAATTACAAAACTGAGAATTTGCCATATGGTGACTTAGAATCTCAAAGCTTCAGGTTGAAAAGAAAAATCTGTTATATTCTTCTACCTTCTACAATACTCATTATTCACTGCCAAGTTCTCAACATTAGGAACCAAATTATAGTTAGATATGCAAATTACTGGTTACACAACACAAAGTAGCCTAATAAGATTGTGGACTTATACTAGCTCCTTTTCTCTCTCCAAAACCCAATGCTGGAGATGTCACAGAAAGAAAAAGGAGTAATGGATCTTGGAAACGCATATACAGACTGAGAAATCCTTTCAAGCAGAGTAGTGTTTGGGTTCCCGTGGGCACAGCAGATCACAGTCCAGAGTGAGAGGATAGGCAACCACAGGGGAAAGACTGGAATGGAGCATCCTAGTTTTCTTCTCCCTCACTGCCCTGGGGTAGATCACTGGAGGCAGAAAAACAGCAATATCCACTCTCAGGGTGGCACTGGAGCATTCCCCCACCCTCTAGGGTGAAGAGACAGAGAGGCTCCCAGAAAGGTAAAGGCATTTGGGGGTGCTTTGGTTGAGTGATGGGTAGAGGCGGTCAGTGGTGAGCTGGTGGGGCAGGAGGGAACATCAAGCCCAGACCATAAGAGCAGAGACCCTCTACTCTGAAGAACACTCCCTTTGCCACTCCCTTGCCTTGGGCTGGAGGAGCCTGGTGGGCTGCCGTCTATGGGGTCGCACAAAGTCGGACACGACTGAAGCGACTTAGCAGCAGCAGCAGCAGGCTAACTATGAGGGGCCCAAGTTAGAATCTCAAAATAAATAAAACATAACTGATCAAACTATGGGGTAAAACAATTAATCAAAAATCAAAGCTGCATAGAATAATGAACCCTGAAGAAAAGCTCATAGATCAAGCACACAAAATATTAACAAAATTTTATAAGATTTAAACATTACAATTTAGCTCAAACTAAGACTCTGATGCTGGGAGGGACTGGGGCCAGGAGGAGAAGGGGACGAGAGGATGAGACGGCTGGATGGCATCACCAACTCGATGGACATGAGTTTGAGTGAACTCCGGGAGTTGGTGATGGACAGGGAGGCCTGGTGTGCTGTGATTCATGGGGTCGCAAAGAGTCGGACACGACTGAGTGACTGAACTGAACTGAATAGAGAACTTTATATGCTTCATAGAACTTTATAGAATAGATATTTTGTTTTCTTTAAGCATGCATGAAACATTTGTAAAAATAAACTGCTTGCCAGGGCACATTGAAAACCTTAATAAATCTCAAAGAATCAACATTATAGACATTTAAGATTAACCAAAATGTAATAAAATTAAAAATCCTAGGGAAACTATAAAAAAATTACATCTGAATGACAGTGAAAAACACATGTCAAAATTTGTGAGAGTTTTAAATATATTAGTCAGAAAATAAGAAACTAAAAATAAATGAGCTGATTTTCAACTCAAGTGTTAGAAAAGCAACAGAAAGAAACCCAAAGAAACAAGTGAGGAAATAATATGAAAATAAATCAATAAATAGAGAAGAAAATAGCAAAAATGGGGAAGATGAAAAACCAAAATCTGTTTATTTGAAAAGATTAGTAAAACAGACTGAATTGATCAAGAAAAGGAGAAAGAAGAAGAAAATAAATAAAATATAACATGATAAACAAGAAATAGCTACAAACACAACAGAGATTACAAAATAATACTATGGGCAACTATGTATCAGTTATATGGAAACTAGAATAAAATGCATATATTTGGGGGAAATACAGTAAAAATTAGTACAGAAAGACAAAATCTCACACTAAACAATAGTCTTCAAAGAAACTGAAATAGTAATCAAAGACTTCCTCCATAAAAGAAACTCATAGATTCCAAGTGGCTTCACATTTCATTTCTATCATACTTTCAAAGATTAGATGATGATTATTTCATGCAAGTTGTTCCAGAAACAAAGAGGGAAAACTATCCACATAATTTTCTGTTGCAAGTATAATCTTGATTCCAAAATGGGATGAGTGAGGGCAGTACAAGAAAAACGACTGCAGGCTCCAGTCATTTATGAGAGGCAGTAAAGCACAGCATGTAGGTACAGGGATTCCAGGGTCAGGCTCTCTGAGTTCCAATTGCAGCTTCACCACTGACTAGCTGTGTGGCCTTGGGAATGTTACTTAACTTCCTTGTGTCTTAGTCTCTTCATTAGTAAAATGAGAATGACAAGAATTAGTATATATGTCATAAGCTGTGAGTCTGTTAAAGTCCTTGGTCAGTGCCTGGTATGAAATGTACTATAAATAAGTAAATATCCTATATCTTATATATAATAAATATCCTATAAAAATCCTATAAGTAAATATCCTATAAATATCCTAAAGTAAACATCCTATAAGTCAGAGATCCCCACCATTTTTGGCACTAGGGACTGGTTTCAAGGAAGAGGAGTTTTCTGTGGACCATGGTCGTGTGTGGGGACGGTGGTTTCAGGATGATTCAAGCACACTGCATTTATAGTGCACTTTATTTCTAATCTAATGCCACCACTGATCTTACAGGAGGTTCCAATCCACAGCCTGGAGACTGGGGAGCCCTGAAAGTGTTAGCAATTGCTAATATTGACATGAATATCAAATGTATAAATGTTAGCTAACCAAAAGATATTAAAATGCTATATAAAACAGTAATCAAGCCAGAGTTTATTTTAAGAATGTAAGACTGTTTAACCTTAGAAAATCTATCAACTTAAATGTACTACATTAATTGACCAAAAGAGAAATATCACATGATTATCTTAGTAGATGTGGATAAAAAATTTAAAGTTCCTATTTATGACTAAAAAATATTGGAGAAGTAGGAATCAAAGGAAATTTCCTTGATTATAACTGTATGTAGAAATCAAATTACAGACATCATACTTAATGGAGAAAGTTTAAATGCATTCCTTGTAATGATTAAGCATAAGACAATTTTGATCACCTATATGAAAATTCCAAAAGATTCAACAGACATGATATGGAACTAGCACATGAGTTTGGCAAATGTGTCAGATATAAAATATATATGTATATATGGCAACTCACTCCAGTATTCTTGCCTGAAGAACCCCAAGGACAGAGGAGCCAGGTGGGCTACAGTCCATGGGGTGGCAAAGAGTCGGACACAACTGAGTGACCAACACACACACACACGGGTATACACACAGAGCACACCTCTACACCAACAACAGCCAACAAAAAATACACTGTTGAATTCAACAGCAATGAAAAATACTGGAATTAGCCTAAAAGGTACAAGATCTTTATGTAGAAAAATTTTAGATTCCATTGAAAATCCAATAAATAAACAACTCAAGTAAGTGGAGATACACATTCTGTGCATGAATGAAAAGCTTAAGATTATAAAGTATCAATTTTCTCCTAGTTGAATACACGAGTTTAATTCAATTCTAATAAAAATTCCAGTATGATTTCAGAACAACCTAAAAAATTTATTATAAAACTTATATGTAAGAATAAAGAACCATCAAAACTAAGTCAACTATAATAGCCATAAAACAAATGCTTTGACACAAGAATGGAAAATTAAACCAATGGAAGAGGATCAAAAGTTCATGAACAGAACCACAGATTTAAACTTGATATATGATAAAGGTAGTACCATGGGTTCTGAGGAGTAGGATAAACTGTCCAATAAATTCTGCTAAGAAAATCAACTCATTACACATGAAGTACAGAATGCTAGATTCTTAACTCATAGTATATTTAAAGGTAAACTACAAATGGATTAAGTAATTAAATATAAATCTAGATAGTAAAAGATAATGCAATAAAATAACTTTGTGCCTTGAAAATGTGTTTTAACCAAAAAGTAGAAACCACAAGGTGAAAAATCTGAAAATTTGACTACATTAAAATAATAATTTTTGTTCAAAAAATGCACAATAGAGTTAACAAATAGGTGACAAACTAGAGGAATGTCTAAACCAATAAGAGAGTAAATAAGAAAAAGATGGAAAATCAAATGTAACTAGCCAATTCACATATAAGGAAGCCTGAACAGCTAACAAGTACATAGAGATGCTAATCACACTTGTAATTAAGAAAAAAAAAAAGAGCCTTTTATTTCTGCCAGATTCATCAGAATTAGAAATCCAGATAATACCAAATGTTAGCAAGAATAGAGGGGAGAGGAAGAGGAAATAAAACCTTTCCATGCCTGAGTAGTCAAAGATATGGTTTTTCCAGTAGTCATGTATGGATGTGAGAACTGGACCATAAAAAGAGCTGAGTGCCAAACAATTGATGCTTTTGAACTGTGGTGTTGGAGAAGACTCTTAAGAATCCCTTGGACTGCAAGGAGATCAAACCAGTCCATCCTAAAGGAAATCAGTTCTGAACATTCTTTGGAAGGACTGATGCTAAAGCTGAAGCTCCAATACTTTGGCCACCTGAAATGAAGAGCCAACTCATTTGAAAAGACCCTGATGCTGGGAAAGATTGAAGGCAGGAGGAGAAGGGGATGACAGAGGATGAGATGGTTAGATGGCATCAAATGGACATGAGTTTGAACAAGCTCTGGGAGTTGGTGATGGACAGGGAAGCCTGGTGTGCTGTAATCCATTGGGTCACAAAGAGTTGGACATGACTAAGCAACTGAACTGAATTGAACTGAATTGAGGTATCATGATTGATACCTGAACTGAACTGAATTTCAGTTCAGTGATACTCATTGAATTCAACTGAATGAATTCAAAGAATTCAGTAGAATGAATTCAATGAAATTCAATGAGTTTCAGTTCAATGATACCTTAACTGAGCTCAATTTCATGGCTGCAATCACCATCTGCAGTGATTTTGGAGCCCAAGGAAAATAGTCTGTCACTGTTTCCGTTGTTTCCCCATCTATTTGCCATGAAGTGATGGGACTGGATGCCATGATCTTAGTTTTTTGAATGTTGAGTTTTAAGCCAACTTTTTCACTCTCCTCTTGCACTTTTACCAAGAGGCTTCTTTAGTTCTTCTGCAGAAGGGAATGCAAACCATTTCAGTATTCTTGCCTTGAGAACCCCATGAACACTATGAACTGAGATATGCAAATACCTAACGAAGTAGCAATCCCTTCATGTTATGTATAGACTATATAAATTCTCCCATAGGTTTACAAGAAGACACAAGCGGGATACTTACATTAGTGTTGTGTATGAATGGCAGTGGGGGACTGGAAGCCACCTAGAAGTCCATTATCAGGGAGCAAGGAATGAATGCAGAAGTGAACTCTGACGGAAGTACACAATGAGATATGATGCAGTAGTTGGAAGAAATTAACTAGTTGCATATGTAACATAGTTAAAGTAGAATATATAAGAAACAAAATGAGAATTGTAGCACAGCATCACTTTTTAAATTTCAAAACACTTATACCAAACATCTGGTTTATTCACACAAACCCAAGGATATATATCAGTCCCATTAGAATGGATGATGAGAAGGACAAGGGAATGGGAGTGAGTCAGCAGAAAGAAGAGGTAAAATCAAATAATACAAAATCAGAGAGGGGCCTTTAACTGATTGATAAAGATCCATACAATCATATTAAATAACATGATTAATCTGTATTTCTGAAGAATGCGTTCCCTACACTTATCCCTGAATAGAAAACTACTGCCACATACCAATAGCCAATCATTTTACGTGCCTAAGCAGAAACTGAGGTTTCCAGATTAAAAAAAGATTTAGCTTGTTCACTCTCACAGACATATTAAATCCATTTGTATGCTCTTTGAAAGTCGTAGGCTCGGTCAACATTTATCATTGTTTTACTAGAAGTGTCTTATGTCTTCAGAACTTATTGGATTAATTTGGTCACTCTGACACAGCAACAGTATATTAAAAATACTTTAAATAATATGGAATAGTCTAATTAGACTATTCAGTTCAGTTCAGTAGCTCAGTCGTGTCTGACTCTCCGCGACCCCATGAATCACAGCAGGCCAGGCCTCCCAGACCATCACCAACTCCCGGAGTTCACTCAAACTCATGTCCATCGAGTCGGTGATGCCATCCAGCCATCTCATTCTCGGTCGTCCCCTTCTCCTACCGCCCCCAACCTTTCCCAGCATCAGAGTCTTTTCCAGTGAGTCAACTCGTCGCATGAGGTGGCCAAAGTATTGCAGTTTCAGCTTTAGCATCAGTCCTTCCAATGAACACCCAGGATTGATCTCCTTTAGAATGGACTGGTTGGATCTCCTTGCAGTCCAAGGGACTCTCAAGAGTCTTCTCCAACACCACAGTTCAAAAGCATCAATTCTTCGGCGATCAGCTTTCTTCACAGTCCAACTCTCACATCCATACATGACCACGGGAAAAACCACAGCCTTGACTAGATGGACCTTTGTTGGCAAAGTAATGTCTCTGCTTTTTAATATACTATCTAGGTTGGTCATAACTTTCCTTCCAAGGAGTAAGTGTCTTTTAATTTCATGGCTGCAATCAGCATCTGCAGCGATTTTGGAGCCCAAAAAAATAAAGTCTGACACTGTTTCCACTGTTTTTCCATCTATTTCCCATGAAGTGATGGGACCAGATGCCATGATCTTTGTTTACTGAATGTTGAGCTTCAAGCCAAACTTTTTACTCTGCTCTTTCACTTTCATCAAGAGGCTTGTTAGTTCCTCTTCACTGTTAGAAGCAATATATTTTCTTAGACCTTGAATTAAATCCTTCATTTGAAATGACTGTATTATTAATATTGCTGCATTTGTTGAAATGACCTACAGATGACTTCCCTGCAATGTTTAGTTTGAAATGGGACATTTCTGCATTTTCTAGATAATATTCATCATAGTCAGAAATTTGATTAATGTTGACTTAAGCAGAGACATTACTTTGCCAACAAAGGTCTGCCGAGTCAAGGCTATGGTTTTTCCTGTGGTCATATATGGATGTGAGAGTTGGACTGGGAAGAAAGCTGATCGCCAAAGAATTGATGCTTTTGAACTGTGGTGCTGGAGAAGACTCTTGAGAGTCCCTTGGACTGCAAGGAGACCAGTCCATTCTAAAGGAGATCAACCCTGGGTATTCATTGGGAGGACTGATGCTAAAGCTGAAACTGCAATACTTTGGCCATCTCATGCGACGAGTTGACTCACTGGAAAAGAGTCTAATGCTGGGAGGGATTCGGGGTGGGAGGAGACGGGGACGACAGAGAATGAGATGGCTGGATGGCATCACCGACTTGATGGACATGAGTTTGAGTGAACTCCGGGAGTTGGTGATGGACAGGGAGGCCTGGCGTGCTGTGATACATGGGGTCACAAAGAGTTGGACACAACTGAGCGACTGAACTGAACTGAACTGAAACTTATTAAATTCCTTAATTACACATTTCAAGAAAGTATTTTATTCTAACATCAACAGTGGTCACTGATGTTAACGTTATTCAAATAATGCTCAAAACACAAATGGTTTCTTAGATCCTTCCATTTTTACTCATTTAGGGCAACAGTGACACTATCCAGCTGATGTATCTACTTAAATTGTATATTACATCTTGGGAGGGTTCTTTGGTGGTCATCCTAGCTTTTCCCTAAATGTCCATCAGAAGGGTTCTGCTTTGTTACGAAATTATCAGTCCTAGTAACTATGAAAGAACTTAAACAACCCAAAAGTTTTGCCACTTGCATCAAGGATCTGAAACAGTAATGTTGTTTCTTTTACGGTTTCATGTTTAGCACTACGTATAAGTTAAAGCCTCACAAATCTCCCCAGTATACATTGAACTAAAAGGTTTTTAATTTCAGTTTTTTTCACAATAGAACATTATTCTTTATAGCAATGTAGCTGAATGCCAGAAAGTTCAGAGTCTAACTACAGTTTTAATGCTCACTGATAGTCTGTAATTATTTGTTCGGTACATTATTTGTTTCTCCTTTCTTTCATCTTGTTTATCCAACCATTGACTTCAGACTTGGTAATATGGCATACTTCAGCTAATGGTATGTGAGAGAACATTCATCTTCCACATCTGAGCAGAAACTTCATGTGAAGTGTGCCTGGACTGGGGCCCTCTAGCTTCATTTATCCTTGCACCAGGAGAACAGCATGTCTCCTTTAACCTAGGTTTCAAAATGGAAAAAAGCACATGGAGCTGAGCCCACCAAAGTTTCAGTTCAGTTCAGTTGCTCAGTCATGTCTGACTCTTTGTGACCCCATGAACTGCAGCACACCAGGCCTCCTTGTCCATCACCAACTCCTGGAGTTCACCCAGACCCATGTTCATTGAGTCGGCGATGCCATCTAACCATCTCATCCTCTGTTGTCCCCTTCTCCTGCCCTCAATTTTTCCCAGCATCAGGGTCTTTTCTAATGAGTCAGTTCTTTGCATCAGGTGGCCGAAGTTTTGGAGCTTCAGCCTCAACATCAGTCCTTCCAATGACCACCCAGGCCTGATCTCCTTTAGGATGGACTAGTTGGATCTCCTTGCAGTCCAAGGGACTCTCAAGAGTCTTCTCCAACACCACAGTTCAAAAGCATTGATTCTTTGGAGCTCAGCTTTCTTTATAGTCCAACTCTCACATCCATACATGACTACTGGAAAAACCATAGCCTTGAAGCAGAGCCAAATCGTGATATAACGTGCAGAAGAAAAACTATTTCTTGTTGTAAACCACTGAGCTCTGGGATTTATTTGTTATAAACTAGAAGCAGTTAGAGAATTCATGGATTTAGGGAGTGACAAAAGAATTTACCATCTGCTTTGTCCATATAAATTAAGAACAATCTTTTACTTTTCTGATTTGATTGATTCCTACATTTCATTATTTCAGCAGAGGTTCTATTTAACTGTATAAAATCTATCTATTCACTTACCTATCAATATCAGAAAAATTCTAGCACTTTACAGATTGAGGCTATAAAAATATTCAAATGATATGTTGACTTGGTCCAAAATCTTATATATATTGACCACACATTAGAATGATGACATGGCGGGGGGCGGGGGTGGGGGAGTGGCAATCTTAAGCAGTCTTTATGTGGAAGAACCAAAGGGTGACCAAACAGTGGTGAAATGGAACCCAGAGGCACTCTCAGTTGCTACCATGTACACTTCCTTCAAGCAGGTAATTCTCCAAGCCACCCTGGTCAACCTTCAGTTTGATATCCACCAATACACTATCCCCCAGCCTAGGAAGGAACCCCCTGAAAGGAAATGATAATATGTTTTTCATAATTTTATTTACTCATTATTTTCATTTAGAACCTAGTACAAGGCTTGTAAATAATAGACATTTAATAATGTTTATTGAATGAGTAAAAATAATAAATGTATGCATAATGGAATTCCCTATTAATTGTTTAACTGACAGACAAGAGTTTGATAAAAAATACATGCGAGTTACATCCACTATTTCTCATCCTGGACAAGTTGTCTATAAATGCTGCTTTCACTTTTGCCTTTGAGTGGGAGTTGACAAGGAGGAAAGGCATCACCAAGGAAGAGTCTTCTCAGCATTCACTTTGTCTTAACAACCTTCACTAGGGGTACTACTCTCCAGGAACATTCAGCTCTAGGCTGATGTATGCAGAACCAACAAGGATGACATACTATGGATTCAGAAGGTAAAGGTAGAAGAAGCAGCTAGTAACTGTGACTTTTCTTCTACTGGATCTCAACTTCCTTCAGGTCAAGGAAGACACTGTGCTAGGTGGTAAACATATAAACAATGACAAACAAAACAATGTTTACGCCCTTCTAGAGCTTACACTCTACCAGTGATATACTGACTAATGAATGAATACAGGAATAAATCTGTAATTTAAAATGACAAAATCTACAAAGAATAGCAAGCTACTAGAAATTTAATGTGGTTTTAAAAATTCTACTTCTTAGGGCTCTCATTTTATTCTTGGCTTCCCTGGAGATTCAGAAAGATTTAGCCAGTGAAGTTGATGTCAGAGCAAGTATTCAGCTAAGTTTCCAACAATTTAGCTAAGTTTTAAACCTCTACTTTTCCACTGTCAACAGCAATTTAATACCTGCGTTTACCTGCCTGGCAGAGGACAAGGTCATGTGCCTTTATGCTGAGGCCGCAGGAAGAATGACTTTGCTTTTAAAGCTTCAGGAGCATTGCTAAATGCATGGTCACTTCCAACTAAATGAATGACTTGGCCTACAGCAGAATTACCGTGGTGTCTTCAGATGGCTTTCTGCCCAAGTCACTTATCATTCCCAGGGCCAAGATATTACTTAAAAGGTCAATAGCATAACTTAATAAAAGGACAAGTTTTGTGTGTGTATGTGTGTGTGTAATCTTAGGTCTTGTTGTGAAAGAAGAGAGACTATTGTAATTTTGTTTCATCTTTTTAAAGGAGAAAATCTCTTGCTGAATTAATGGAAAATGCATTTGACTACAGCTACATGAACTGATCCTGGAATCAGGGCCAGAAGGCTTAGTGACAAATTCACATGCTGTCAGCAACAAGTTTCTGAATTTCTACAAAGGTATGGAACACCCTGTGATTCTCAGGGGTCCTAAATACTCACTGAAGAAGCTGGAAGCTACTATAACCTAACAGTCAAAGGATGTAATCTAGACAAGAGTCGTTCCTCCAAGATGGATGGGCCTGTCACAAAGCAGAGATTCAGATCAATAAGGATAGATGATGAAGAAATAATTTTTCAGGATTTCCTATTCCAGGCTCCTAGACCCTAAGTCTAATAAACATTACATCATTAAGACCTTCTTCATCAAACTCAATAGGCAAAGAGCAGGAAATACATGATCTAGATACTTTTTAAATGAAACTGCTTATTCTCAAATAATATGACTGCTGTAATGCTGTGAAGTAACCACTGGATAATCTCGAGTTTAGGTTACATTGGTTACATTAGGTTACGTGGTAGAATCCAATTTTTTCTGGTCTACTTGTTCCTCAGGGGAAGAGTTCTCAGAAAAACAACATTTTGTTTGCTGTGAATAAATGCTGATTAATGAATAGCAATCAGACTCTCCTCCTCCCTTCCTCTCTAAAACACCTCATCCTCTTTCAAGATTGGTTCAAATATCATCTCATCTTGGTACACATCATTTTTCTCCACGTAATTACTGACTTCTCCTCTGAATTCCATGTTCATATCTTTGTTATTCTACTCATTACTGTACACTGTAGTTATCTGTATAGATGTTTTTCCCTGTATATAGAATGATGATTTTCTTGAGACTACCATACTATCAGGCTTCCCACATGGCTCAATGGTAAAGAATCTGCTTGCCAATGCAGGAGACGTGGGTTTGATCCCTGGATTGGGAAGATTTCCTGGAGAAGGAAATGGCAGCCCATTCCAGTATTCTTGCCTGGAAAATTCCATGGACAAAAGAGCCTGGTGGGCTGCAGTTGATTGGGTCACAAAGAGTTGGACATGACTGAGTGACAGAGTACACATGCATGCACCATCCTATCTTGCTTATCATTCAGTTCTCAACTGAGAGTACTGTTTATTACCAAGCAAAATGCTGAATAAATGCTTACAGAATTGAACTTAAATCTGAAAAATATTCTAACAGCCCATCATAGAATTTGGGCTCCCAAACCTTCCATCCATGTTAAGTAGGAAGCTAGGGATCATTCCTACAGATAATGTAAAAATTGGCAGAGATGGAAAATGCACTGAATGAAAGCTCAGTTCAGTTCAGTTCAGTTGCTCAGTCATGTCCGATTCTTTGCAACCCCATGGACTGCAGCATGCAAAGCCTCCCTGTCTATCACCAACTCCTGGAGTTTATTCAAACTCATGTCCATTGAGTTGGTGATGCCATCCAACCATCTAGTCCTCTGTCATCCCCTTCTCCTCTCACCTTCAATCTTTCCCAGCATCAGGGTCTTTCCCAATGAGACAGTTCTTCGCATCATATGGCCAAAGTATTGCAGTTTCAACTTCAGCATCAGTCCCTCCAATGAATATTCAGGCTGATTTCCTTTAGGATGGACTGGTTGGATCTTCTTGCAGTCCAAGGGACTCTCAAGAGTCTTTTCCAACATCACAGTTCAAAAGCATCAATTCTTCGGCACTGAGTGAAACAATATTCTCAAATCTTGACAGACTAGAAAAATGGGGTTAACCTAACAAGATCATGTTTAGCAGCAATAAAATGCAAGGTCTAGCTAGTACTTCTACAAAGTTCCAACCACAATAAATATCATCAACATATGAGATAAATATATTAATAAGAACTGACTAAAGACGGAAAGTAAGCTTGAAAGCAGTGAGCTTCCTGTCACTAAGAATTATAAACTTTTAGATCCCTCCAACCCAGAAATTCTGATTCTGAGATCTTTGATCATTCAAGTTTAAAAAAATGGAGGTTCCAGAAAAAGATAACGTCATCTCGACAGTGATAATTTCTAGTATTATATCCCACTGAAAGAATGAGTAGTCATAATAGTATGTCATTTTATTAATAGATTACAACACCTACTTTTTGTAAAGCATTAAGAATCAAGCTAAAAATATATTGTGACCGAGAAAGCCCTCTATCTTTCTGTAAGCACTAGATTTAAGATTTGTTTCTCAGATAATCATTGTTTCCAGATAACCATGCTTCTGAAGCATTTTGAAACTTTTAGTAGTGAGTGGTAGTCTATTTTATTAATACCTGTACAACCAGAGTTGCTGAGTAATATTTTTATCTGTTTTGGTACAGTCAATGTTTTTCTAGAGTAGATTCAAATAAAGAAGCAAGTGGAAACCCATTTGAATCTTCTCCAGCTGGAAGCCTGTTGTCATTGATATCAACAAAATAGACACCACAGGCGATATGCCTTTGGGGTCTGAAACAGCTATGTTTTTCATCTCATTGTGGCTAATATAAAAGTGTTCTACATGTGTATGAACCAGGTTAGAATGCCATTACCTAAGAAATGGAGGTAACATCTTTTTCCTAAGTGGAAAACAAAACTTGTTCCCAAATCACCTAAATGTTGAGTAACCAGCATATTTTTCTGCACTTAAGTTTTTATGAAAAAGAAGAAAATGGTTTAACAAGTAAGGTGCATCCAGCAAGTTGATACTAAGAACTTAGTGAGGGAAATAGGGAGACAGCAACTTTCAGTTTATATCTCCTGGTAAGAATTTAATGGGCTTGCAGGGTGCCACAGTGGTAAAGAAGTCTCCTGCCAATGCAGGAGACGCAAGAGATGCAGGTTTGATCCCAGGGTTGGGAAGATCGCTTGGAGGAGGAAATGGCAACCTATCCCAGTATACTTGCCTGGATAATCCCGTGGACAGAGGAGCCTGGCAGGCTACAGTTCATGGGATTGCAAAGAGTCGGACACAACTGAGCGACTGAGTACACACACAGACACACACACAAGAATTTAACTTTCAATCACTGGAAATGAAAACAGACAAAAGGGTAGCAGTTTATAGAGTTCTGGGCCCAGTTCTTGACATATGCTATAACATATGACATTAGTAAGTCACTTTCTGCCCTCTTAAGAAAAGCATACTAAAATTTCAAGGAGGAGAGACAGAATTTCAGAGAGACCAAATAGAAAGTGATGGCTCAGTACTGGACCCAGCTCTCACTAACTCCACAGCTCATCCCATCTAATATAATTTGTATGAGCAACCGAGCACATGCACACACATAACATAAAATAACTCTGAGTTTTCTTCCATTTTGCTTCATAGCATCTCTGAGGGAGAAAAAGAAGAGAAGTGGCATTTTCCAAAACTGAATTATATTCTAAGACAAACATTAGCAAACTTCTTCTGTAAAGGACCAAAGAGTATATACTTTAGACTTTGTGGGTCACATGGTCTCAGCGGCAACCTCTCCTCTCTACCCTTGTAACAAAAAAGCCAAAGACAATATGTAAGCAATTCAGTATGCTGTATTCCAATAAAATTATATTTAAAAACTAATGAGTAGTGCTATACTAAGCATCAAAAGAATAAAGTAATTAGGGATAAATTTAATAAAATAAGTACAAGACTTATGCAAAGATAATTACAAAACAATTAATTTAATTGTTGAAACTAAATTGTTGACAATTGTTGAAATTAAATTGTTAACAATTATTTTCCATTATAATTAAATGGAAAGATAACCCATGTTCATCAATTAAAAGTCTTAATACTGTTAACATGGCAATATTTCCCAAACTACAAATTCAACACAATCCCGATCAAGGGATCCCTATCAAGATCCAAGCAACCTTTATCAATTTCTGCTTTTCAATTGATTCTAAAACTCATACGGAAATGCAAAGGACCCAGAACAGCTATTGAAAAAGAAAAGGTTAGAGAGCTTATACTTCTAGATTTCACTTATACAGAGCTGTGCAATGCTTTGTGGCTCAGTCATATCTGACTCCTTGTGACCCCATGGACTGTAGCCCACCAGGCTCCTCTGTCCGTGGGGATTCTCCAGGCAAGAATACTAGAGTGAGTTGCCATGCTCTCCTCCCAGGGATCTTCTCAACCCAGGGATCAAATCCAGGTCTCCCACTTTGCAAGCAAATTTTTTACTGTCTGAGCCACCAGGGAAGCCCTATACAGAGGTACATTAACCAAAAAAGTATGGTACTAGCATAAGGCTAGAAATACAGATCAATGGGATATAACTGATAATCTAGAAATAAAGTCCCACATTTATGGTCAGTTGTTCTTTTTAAATAGTTTTTAAATTTATTTTTAGTTGCGCTGGATCTTCATTGCTGCACTGGATCTTTGTTGCTGTGAGCAGGCTTTATCTAGTGTGGTGAGTAGGGGCTATTCTCAGTTGCAGTGCTTGGGCTTCTCACTGCGGTGGCTTCTCTTGTTGAGGAGCACAGGCTCTAGGAACATGGTCTTCAGTAGTTATAGCATGCAGCCTCAGTAGTTGCGGTGCATGGGCTTAGTTGCTCCGTGGTATATGGAATTTTCCTGGGCCAGGAATTGAACTCATGCCCTCTGCATTGGCAGGCAGATTCTTAGCCACTGTACCACCAGGGAAGTTTTCAATTGTTTTCTGACAAGGATAAGAAGATGTTTCAAAGGAAAACTGTCTTTTTAACAAATGATTCCTGAACAACTGGATGCTGTTGTTCAGTCACTAAGTTGAGTCTGACTCTTTGCGACCCAATGAACAGTAGCATGCCGGGCTTCCCTTTCCTTCACTATATCACAGAGTTTGCCCAAGCTCATGTCTATTGATTAAGTCAGTGATGCTATCCAACCTTCTAATCCTCTGCTGCCCACTTCTCCTCCTGTCCTCAATCTTTCTCAGCATTAGGGTCTTTTCCAATGAGTTGGTTCTTCGCAACAGGTGGCCAAAGTATTGTAGCTTCCACTTCAGCATCAGTCTTTCCAATGAATATTCAGAACTGATTTCCTTTAAGATTGACTAGTTTGATCTCCTTGCGTCCAAGGGACTCTCAAGAGTCTTCTCCAGCACCACAATTTGAAAACATCAATTCTTTGGCACTCAGCCTTCTTTATGGTCCAACTCTCACAACCATACATGACTACTGGAAAAACCATAGCTTTGACTATACAGACCTTTGTCAGCAAAGTAATGTCTCTGCTTTTTAATATGCTGTCTAGGTTTGTCATAGTTTTTCTTCCAAGGAGTAAGTGTCTTTTAATTTCATGGCTGTAGTCACCATCCACAGTGATTTTTGAGCTCCCCAAAAGAAAATCTATCACTGTTTCCACTTTTCCCCCTCTATCTGTCATGAAGTGATAGGACCAGATGACATGATTTTCGTTTTTTAAATGTTGAGCTTTAAGACAGCTTTTTCACTCTCCTCTTTCACCATCATAAAGAGGCTCTTTAGTTTCTCTTCACTTTCTGCCATTAGAGTGGTATCATCTGCATATCTGAGGTTGTTAATATTTCTCCCAGCAATCTTGATTCCAGCTTCTGAGTCATCTAGTAAAGCATTTCACATGATGTACTCTGCATACAAGTTAAATAAGCAGGGTGACAATATACAGTACAGACTTGACGTACTCCTTTCCCAATCTTGAACCAGTCTGTTGTTCCATGTCCAGTTCTGTTGCTTCTTGTCCTGTATATAGGTTTCTCAGGAGGCAGGCAACGTGGTCTGGTATTCCCATCTCTTGAAGAATTTTCCACAGTTTGTTGTGATCCACATAGTAAAAGGCTTTACTTTCATAGTCAATGAAGCAAAAGTAGATTTTTAAAAAAAAATTCCCTTGTTTTTTCTGTGATTCAATGAATGTTGGCAATTTGATCTCTGGTTCCTCTGCCTTTTCTAAATCCAGCGTGTACATCTGGAAGTTCTCAGTTCATGTACTATTAAGCCTAGATTGAAGGATTTTGAGCACTACCTTGCTAGCATGTGAAATAAGCACGACTGTACGGTAGTCTGAACATTCTTTGGCCTCTCTTTGAGATTGGAACAAAATCTGACCTTCTCCAGTCCTGTGGCCACTGCTGAGTTTTCCAAATTTGCTTGCATATTAAGTGAAGTACTTTCATAGCATAATCTTTTAGGATTTGAAATAGCTCAGTTGGAATTTCATCACCTCCACTGGATATCCACACACAAAAGAATGAAGTCAGACTCTTATCTCACACTAAATGAAAAATTAACTCAAAATGCATCAAAGACTTAAATGTAAGAGCCAAAAATATAAAAGTGTTAGAAGAAAACACAAGAGTAAATCTTCATGACTTTGGATAGGCAATGGCTTCTTAAACATTTCTCAAAAATTTCACCTCATAATCTTTGGGAATTAGTATTTCAACATAGGAATTTATTTTGGAGAGGAATACAACTATTCAGACCATAGCATGGTCCCATCATAAAAATTCAAGAATTCTAATCCTTTTACGAACAACTCTCGAATAGTCAAATTTCTGTGAGGTTCAGAGATCTACTGAGATTAAGCAACATTGCTCAAAAATCCCATCCAATATTTAACAATGTTACCACTCAGCAAACTACTCCTTATGCCTTCGTGAAGATGGAATGAAAAAGCAGTGGGCACAATATGGTCTGCCATCAGGGGAAGAAATAGTCAGACCTTTGAAAACCTGCTGGCACCTAAAAGTCAGCTTTTTAGAACTCCAAAGGCCTTGAGTCAATAGCATCTACACTAGTCCTTGTTTCCATTGACAGGATGACCCTACAACAGAATAAAGTGATGGCCAGGTTTTTCTTTTTTGAATTCAGAATTGTCCTGTGTAGACAGCACAGAAGTAAAGGAAATTATGTGTGTGTGCTGAGTTGTATGCTACTTTTTGCAACCCCATGGAATTTTCCAGGCAAGAATACTGGAGAGGGTTGCCATTTCCTACTCCAGGGAATCTTCTAGACCCAGGGATTGAGCCTGGGTCTCCACATTTCCTGCAGTAGCAGGTGAATTATTTATCACCACACCACCTGGGAAGCTAAAAGGAAATTACAGAAAAAATCAAGCTGCCAGTTAGTGACAGGGAAGACGGAAGAGAAAAGCATCTGGAAAGAGCCAGTGTTGTTCCAAGAGTTTGACCTTCTGCAGCTGCTGCTACTACTGACTTTCCCTGACACAAAGATCAGGAGGAAAATCCCCCTCTCACAAAGGTTGCACCAAAGGCCATAAAAATACCATTTTGATGCCAACTGAGCATACTGGATCCAGGGAGGGGAGGAGAAGTGAGTAATCAGAAAGATGGACCATCAACATAAACAAACACTCAGGAAAAAGCAGCATTTATAGTTTTAAGTTAGCCCAACAAACACTTTCTTGGTTTTGAAAAGTAGTACTCAACTGGATGAAAATTTTATATACAGTAAGGGTAATAGAATGGACTTTAAGTTCTCCTTTATACACAGAAAAAGCTTATTAAAAGCACCCCAGAGAATAGAGGATAAATAAGACATTCAACAGCTTCCCCCTGTTCCCAAAATCAATTTTACTTTTGCTTTCATGCAGCCTACCACAAGCTCCCAGGCATAGGGCAGAGGAGCTGTGCATCCTTAGGAATGAACACAGCACCAACCCACCTCACTTTGCAGCTACCCTGGGATCAGCCTCTACTGAGGTAAGCATTTTTATCTAATTATACAGAAGGCTAATGAGTCTCTGAAGTTATCCAGTGACTTCAAGTACACTGTATAAATGGAAAAACAGGGAGAAAATACATTTTTACCATTTGTTCATCTCCCACTGGTGTACTATCACTACAGCATCTAGTGACAGTATTCAAGCTATTGAAGCAATGATTCTATTATATGGCTCATTTCACAGTAAGCCAAAACAAATACTGTCATCACTTCAGGACAATTCAATCTTTCTCCTCAAGGTAAGAAAGGGATAGGAATCATTATTCTGCTAATACTTTTTCCTGCCCCAGATTTTTTAAGATATTGGAAAATCAGCCCAGTAAGGTCAGAGTACTCATACAACATCTCAATCATGGTAATGCAAATCAGTAACATAGAGAGAGCTAGGAAAGGTATGGCTTTTATTGCTCCGATAACACTTTATTGCATTAATTTGTGTATTTGTCTGTCCTTACAAGTGCCTCACGGGCAAAGACTGTTATCTTATTATCTCTGTCCAGATACAGCTCCATCGCAACCATCCAGTAGGTGTCAGAGATTTGGTTCTTGAATGAACGAATGTGCACTTGAACGTGTTAGCAGATTAACATGTGTGAGCAAACACATAGAATACACACACCAGAATCCACATGGGTTGTTCATAGCTCTAATTACATAATTCAGAAATCTCTTTGTTTCTACTGACAGGAATATTAGCAATCTCCACGTGCTCAATGTTTTGGTGCAAACTGATCATTAAAGAGGGTAGGTACAGAGAAATGCACTGGACATCTTAACACTTTTCCCTCCTGTGACACCCAACATGATTGAACTTAAAAGTGACAGCATTTGTAGTGAGAATTAATCATAATGGTACCTGGTGCTATTATTTACATTTCCATTTGTATTTATTCTAACCCCTGGATGGGTTGAGGGTTAGTGGAATATTCACTTAAAAGCAACTTCTGGAGAGTAGTTTCTGACTTAAAGTCCTTGGGTGTCCCCACAGAACCTAGCAGAGAATTAGACACATATGGGAGCTCTAATCACATGCTGAATTACAGCTCACCTAAATCAAATCCTAGGTCCACCAAGTTCCAAAGCAACAGCACAAACTGTCTGACAGCTCTTAAAGGATAGATTTTTCATCTGTGTAATGTTTCTGCTTAATGTTAAAAGATAACTGATTAACTAACAACAAGTTGACTTTAACAAGAGCCTCAAGGCACAGAGTTGAAGGGCACATTTGTTGTCCTTGTTAGTGACCTTAAGGTTAGAGGTGTTTATTGCAATATTTTAATTCTATTATCAATCTTTGACCATCCTATTTAAAGCAGCTCCCCTTAGCCTGCTTTATTTTTTAATTCACAGCACTTACCATTATACTATAATATGTGATAATATAATATGTGTTTCCTTGTATATTGTTAGACTCCTCCACTAACTGAACTCCATGGGAGCAGGGCATCTGCTTTGTTTGCCACTCTCTCCCTGACCCCCACTGTGCCTAGGAAAAAGCCTGGCATGTTAATAGGCTTTCAATAATTATTTACCTAGTGATGCAGCTGAATTTACAAATATTCACTCATCAACAGTCAGACTATCATTTGAGATAAAGCAAAGAGGTCTAGGAATGTGTTAACTGCTTGAAAATTATCACACATATATGAAAGCATGCACGCGCACATTCCACTAAGTCGAAACTGAAGTCTTCAGGAAATGAACACCCAGTGCCAAGGGAACATATTCCTCTGACGAAAGCCTCAGCCAATGATCAGTAGGAAGGAACAGGGCCAAATATTACAAAAGATTTGGAAAGAGATTTGCTGCATTCTACTAAGACTAAAAAAAGGAGGGGAGGAATAACTGCAAATAAACCAGATGGGGTAGAATGCCATGAAACATACAGCAGATGGCACTAAAATATTAAACTAACATTTCCTTATGCTCCAAGCTGTGCTCTATGTTAACGCTGATTAGGAGAATGAGTCTATTTAAAAACATGCAGATGAAAAATGAATCTGGTATTGTTAAACTGTTCTGCTAAAAACAACTCCAAGCATTAACATCTAATGTGCTTTCACACAAGCAGTATGTTAATATTATTCAGGCAAGGTTATGTCTAACAAAACCACCTAGAATAGGAGAAAAAAAGCTCACAGTCTCATGAATCTGTTCAAAAGCAAGCTCAGTGTGGTAAAGCCGTGAAAATCTGCTTCTCTGATCTCCATAGCAACAGCAGCAACCCTCGGATAGACATTTTAAAAACCAGATTTGTTTTTCTCTTTTCTAAGTACCTTTCCATGATATTTTTGGATACAGTTGAAATACAACTGACACCGCATAAGGTGTAAACACACTGCCTGTTCCAATTACTTCATTATTAGATGGGGTGGCTTGTTCTTTTCTCACTTAACCCACAATGGTGATGCCACTGTCAACAGCACAGCACCTGGCTCTCTGGGGATGCCCCAGAAAAATACTGTCAACTGAAAGCCAGGCTTAAGAATATTTATAGGTTGGCATGGGCTACCCAGTTAAAGAAGATACCCTCAAGATTTATAAACCATGCAAAGTAATCAACATATTATCCATCTACTTTACAAATATTATGTAAGGCTTCCACCTAAAAAGGAGCCATAGAATACTCACTTTCTCACTGAATCTGAGGTATAAAGTCCCAGTCACAATAAAAGGTAGGGAAAGAATTTAAAATAGGACCATATAAACAGGTGTGTGCTAAAGAATTCAATTGTCCTGTATTATTAGTCTGTATGCTTGAAAATTTTCATATTAAATATTGGGAAAAAAGAAAATATATCTAATCATCATATAAAACACTAACCAAGGGAAGTTTCCACTGTTTCATGTTCTTATTACAGTTCAGTTCAGTTCAGTTGCTCAGTCGTGTCCGACTCTTTGCGACCCCATGAATCGCAGCACACCAGGCCTCCATCCCCAACTCCCGGAGTTCGCCCAAACTCATGTGCATCGAGTCAGTGATGCTATCCAGCCATCTCATCCTCTGTCATCCCCTTCTCCTCCTGACCCCAATCCCTCCCAGCATCAGGGTCTTTTCCAATGAGTCAACTCTTCACATGAGGTGGCCAAAGTATTGCAGTTTCAGCCTCAGCATCAGTCCTTCCAATGAACACCTAGGACTGGTCTCCTTTAGGATGGACTGCTTGGCTCTCCTTGTGGTCCAAGGGACTCTCAAGAGTCTTCTCCAACACCACAGTTCAAAAGCATCAATTCTTCGGCGATCAGCTTTCTTCACAGTCCAACTCTCACATCCATTCATGACTAGAACAACCATAGCCTTGACTAGACGGACCTTTGTTGGCAAAGTAATGTCTCTGCTTTTTAATATGCTATCTAGGTTGGTCATAACTTTCCTTCCAAGGAGTAAGCATCTTTTAATTTCATGGCTGCAATCACCATCTGCAGTGATTTTGGAGTTAGTATAGTTGAAAAATAGAAGAGGGATATTTGTTCATTGGCTAATTAAAAGTGACCAACTGAAAAAATGTAGAGGATTCTTAAAGAAATTTAAATATGAACTGGGCATTAGATGTAACAGTGGTCCTGTGGTTACATAAGAAATGTTCGTAGTTTTAGAGAGTACACTGAAGTATTTAGGAAACATATTGGTGGCTGTGACTTAATTTTCAAATGCTCCCCCCAAAATTAGGTGAAACATGATAAAAATGGTACTGTTAAATTTTGGAGCTCTATATTTGGAAATTCATTATACTATTCTCTCCAATGTATCTATGAAATTTTCTATAATAATCTATTTTAAATATCTTGAGAAAAACAGAAGCATGAGTGCTCATTCAAATCATAGGTAAGAATTAAGTATTTGAAGGGTCAACCCTAATCTTGTCTCCTTTAAAGAATGATTAAAATACATACTATTTTAAGCACTTTGTCAGTGCTTAAATATTACTGTGAAATACCCCGTGTGGATTTCTGGAGTGGGCTATATGAACAATTATTTTTGAAAGCATGAAAATGCTGGACAAAGAAGATGAAGCAAAATTTACCAAGTAAGCAAGATATTGTAAGAAACCTCCCGATATGGGGACAGAAATACTGCATAAATCCTGCCCCTGCCTGGTGCCAGTACGCCTGATTCTAGGGGACCAGGCAGATAACAGACTGCCCTGGAGTGGAAGAATGTCAAAGTTTCCTCCCCACTTAGGATAACTGAAAGCATATAACAAAAACATGGAAGTGATTTTTGAGAGAAATGGCCATCATCTGAGGCATTTTATATAAGAAACCCTCAAAGATTTGTCTGTCTAAATCTAAAGGGGAGATTTCATGTTTATAATTGTGAGAAGGTGGCTAAACCTTGCCCCCAATGTTATTTCAAATATTCCTAAAGAATCTGACTGTTCAGAAGGTAGTTTCCCATAAAAACAAATCAGAGGGGTGAATCTTTTTTGTGTAGGGTCATACTTTGAGAAATGAGGAAGAGGCATCTGCAACAATTCCAAGTCTGCCATGAATTCAGTCCCTTTTAAAGGTAAGTGTATGTGTGTTCATTGTGTGTGTGCGTTAGGTGCTCAGTCGTGTCCAACTCTGCGACCCCACGGACTGCAACCTGTCAGGCTTCTCTGTCCATGGAATTGTCCAGGCAAGAATACTGGAGTGGATTGCCATTCCTTTCTCCAGGGGAACTTCCCAACGCAGGGATTGAACCCTGGTCTCTTGCACTGCAGGCAGATTCTTTACCATTTGAGCTACAGGGAAGCCCTATAATGGAAAGTAGTCTTAATGGTTATTTCTGTTTAAGCTGCTACTACCCTGGTCATTCTATGTTGAGAGAAATCTGATTGGACCAGAGTTGGGAGCTTAAGCTAAATACTGATAAGGTGAGGTGTGACAGGAGAACATCAAATGGTGATGAAGCAGTCCACTTGGATCTTCCCCAGTCTGGATAATAGAAATGCTGAGTGCACAGAAGGAGGGCAAGATGCTGATGGAGCTCAGAAGCATGGCCAGGCTACTAAGGTTATGATCTGGAGGCCTGCCATACAGCCAGCCTTGGAAGGACAAGGGTGATCTACCAAGGGGAGCCCATCTGTACTACCTTACTCTTCAAAACCACCATTACAATGGCAGCCTGCCTGTACAGAAAATGTGATCAAATCATGAAATGTGATAATAATTGCTTCCATTTACAATGTGCCACGTCTTCTACTAGCCTAAGCTCCTTAAAAACAGTTTCAAAGTATTCTATTTATATTTCATTACAATTCAAGAGAGTAGGAATTACTAGCCATATTTTACAGATGAAGCCTCAGAAGTTTTAAGCCAGCAAGTGGTAGACTAGGGTTCAAACCCAAAGCTGTCTGATTCCAGAGCACATGCCTTAATCACTATGTAATACAACTTTAATAAAAAAACCTTATTTTTAATTGGGTTGTGCTGTATTCAAAACAATAAGAAGCATTCACTGCAGAAAGTGTTCCCATTTTATGAGGGTTATAAAGTTTCAATAGACTAGTCTTGCACAAATTCCATAGGCTCAGCAAAGAAAAGCTGAACAGTGGCCTACAGTGATGTCACCTTCTGCTTTGTCAACTCAAATCTATTATTGGCTTTGTCAGCAGAACCTCAGAAAGTGTCTTTCTTTGCTGACTCCATTTGCCCTTTCCTGGGCTGATCACTCTAGGAGAGCGCAGCCAAGAGGTAGATGCTCTTCAGGAGTAATAGTAGGGGATTCACAAGCAATGTTCTCTTCTTAATTAGCCTATTATTCTTTAATCTTTCACTGGATTCAATAACGTTTAAATGAGCTCTTGGAAAAGAGCACAATATATAAAACACACTGACATATAATAAAATCCCATAATATACTTCTGGGGCTTCATCCATGTGTCTAGAGTCACTGCTCATTTAGTCACCAAATGTTTATTGAGTCTCTACAAACTTATCAGGTGCCATTGTAGGCACTGGAAATAGAGCACTGAAAGAAAGTATGTGATCTCAAAGAGCTTAAGATCTATGTGGTAAGAACAAGAAATAAACAGTAAAAATGCATATTTAATATACTGGGTAATGATAAGTACTTTGAAAATCTACAGTAAGAGATAATTACACAAGAAGTCTGTGATAAAGACTTGATGCTCATCCAATTTCCACAGTGTCCCATGCATCAGGGGAGAGTCATGTTACTAATTCTGGCCAATGGACCATAAGCAAAAGTGACATGTTTCATTTCCAGGAGGAAGCTGTGAAAAGCTAATGTGCCCCTCCAGCTCTCTTGTCCCCTGGCGTGGAAACCTGGGAAGCTATATGTTGATATTCAGTGGCATGGGAGGGAGGAAGCTTGGATCCCTTTGTAACTGGATAAAAAAAGAGCTCCCATCAATGAGCATAAGATTTTATATGAGCTAGAAATAAACATCTGTTAAGATAAGCCATTAAGATTTGATGGTTTCTTACTGAAGTACGGCCTAACTCAAACAAACTAAGTACAGAATACTGGAGCCTGGGTAGAGACAACAAATGAGACTACTGGGATCCCATACACCATGGATGGAGTCAACTCAAATCCTGGACAGACATCTTAAATCACCCAAGGCATACTGAAAGTACTCATCTACAGATGTAACACTCAAAGATTATACTCTGGGATATTTAGAGTAGGGCCTAAGCATATGTATCTTGGGGGAAAAAAATACTCAAAAAAATGATAAATTGGGTCCGTTGGCTTTAAGAAACCTCCCTATGGGCAACCCATCCAACAATATGCTTAGGAATGAGCTTATTAGTGAGATCAAGTCAACTTTATATTAATCATTGGAAAAGAGCCAATCAAACCGCAGCATATAGAGATAACCTGTAAGATATTTCAAATATTATGAAAGAATTTTTGTACTAAATGAGTAGCTGGACTAGATTCTTCCAAAGCTCTACTCACTGTATAGTTATTATTAACATAAATATTTAAATAGTAATAAAATGAGAGGGTAATAACTTAAATCATCTAAATGAATTGTCACAAGAATTCTGTGATACTGGTACTATTCTCCCTTTGGAACAAGTGAAAAAAATCTAAGTGCAGACAGGGTAATTGCCGAAAATCACACAGCTAGTAACAAATGGTAGAACTAGGATCCAAACCCAGCTGGCTCATGATACGCAGTCAAAACAATACAGAGTTTGGATAAAGGTACTCTAGATAAGGGGCCACCAGATGGGAAACACTTTAGGCACGGGCTCAGGAAGTAGCTGCTCTGATTCTAGTTAAGGATCTAAATCCTTAGAAAACAGAGCAGCTCACAGGCTGCCAAAGTATGGTGGAAATTTTCAATGAAATAATCTCCTCTTCTTGCCCCAATTCTATGCTCACCAGGCAACAATGGGCTTATCTCCACATTGTGGTTGAGTTCTCCTGATACATCTTCAGGTAAACTGGAAATGAGCATTCTGGTTTATACTAGATTCAGATACATTTGTGTTTCAGAACACTTAGTACTGAGAACGGAGTCTTGGACTGAGAAAACTACTCTCTAGAGTGGACCGGCTCTACCCTCGGGGGGTTCATTCCTTCAGATCTGTTACATAGAAGGGATCACACAGTAGCGTGCTAACACATAAAAAAGAACTGGTTTGTTAAATTATCTCTATAGTGCACTCTAGGAAATGGAGAGTATCAAGGACCCCAGGGAAAAAGGATACAGAAAATGCATTTTTGAAAGGGAAGCAGATGATCTCAGGAGCACTGGGTTCCAAAGTGGGGGTCTTGAGTAGCTGCAGGTCAGGGATACACCAGATGTGGGAGGGAGAGGACCCCAAGATCCTGCCTTGGGTTAGCCCCATCAGTGGGACTTCTTCAGTTCTCCCAGTGTTCTGTCTCACAGAAACTTCCTATGCTTCTGTTCTAGTGGACCTGAGGGTCACCAGCAGGGCTGCTTTTTGCTTTTCAGAACTCCAGAGAACATGAACTATTCACCTTGTGGTTATTAAAGATTTGTTCAGTTTTTATGACAATATTTAGATAAGCAGCAACAGAACATCTTGAGGACAAGAGTGTCATTTTCTAATTTGCTCCGAGTTACCTCACCAGTATTTCTAACAGTAGGATCAATTAGCGTCAGCAAAGGAGAGTACAAAAGAGAAAGGTAGAGAGGAGAGGCAAAACATAAAAATTATCCAACTGTGGAACATATGGTCCAACATACATTCTAACTGTAGATCTTCCTTCTTAACCTGAACTTTACATCATGAGTTACCATACTAGTCAAGATGAGGCTGGCTATGGTAACAAATAACCCTTACCATGGGAGAAATCTGTTTTGGGGCTAACTTAATAGAGCAATATGTGTGTTCATTAGAGGCAGCTTCCCTCCAAGCAGTCATTCAGAGGCCCAGGATCCTTCCCTTTTGTCATCCCTCACAGCCTGAAGGAAGAAAAGGCACAACTACATCTTCGCCACCTTGCCCCAGATGTGACCCACATCACTTCCACTTACGTTCCACTGATAACAATCAGGTGTTTAGCTTCATCTACATGCAAAGAGGGCTAGAAAATGCAGTGGCTGACTAAACAGTCTTACCCAGCAATGACACTACACTATGGAAGTTAAGTGAAAGTGAAAGTTGCTTAGTCGGATCTAACTCTTTGAGACCCCATGGACATACTATACAGTCCATGGAATTTTCCAAGCCAGAATACTGGAGTGGGTAGTTGTTCCCTTCTCCAGGGGATTGTCCCAACCCAGGAATGGAACCAGTGTCTCCTGCATTGTAGGTGGTTTCTTTACCAGCTGAACCTCCAGGAAAGCAAGCTATTGAAGAGGAAGTATCAATCTGATGGAAAGTGATCCATCTTTACCCATTACAAAATGAGCATTATATAAATCACAAGAACAAATATACAATGGGGAGATAAAACTTACAGTTCAAGTGAATGATCTTATGCCTCATCTTAGAGGCATATCAGTCCAGATTTGACAGATTAACAGTATAGCTGAAATCTGAAAGTATCTTTTTCAAAGAGGACTTTGCCATCAGTCTCCAGGGCATTAGTCTCTGCTGTACTGATGCCGAAACTGAAGAATTAACTCACTGAAAAAGACCCTGATGCTGGGAAAGACTGAAGGCGGGAGAAGGGGATGACAGAAGATGAGATGGTTGGATGGCATCACCGACTCAATGGATATGAGTTTGCGTAAACTCTGGGAGCTGGTGATGGACAGTGAGACCTGGTGTGTTGCAGTCCATGGGGTTGCAAAGAGTCAGACACGACTGAGCGACTGGACTGAACCGAACTGAACAGGATCTGAGGGAAAGATGTGGTCTACACAAGAACTAGTGATTTAGAAGTCAAAGCCAGGATTTTTGGCTTTGTAAGTAGAGCACAGATTTGTGGGATAAATTTCAAGATTCTGTTTTCAGAGAAATAAGAAAGGGCTTTAAAATGTGGACCCCAACAAAGGGAAGAGAGAGAAAATAAAAAGGACACATCAACAATGAGGCCATTCTACTTCTATGAAAATTATCTAGAACCAAGTTATTTATGATTTTATTTACGTCTAACATTTGAGAAAACTGTGACTCTATGTAAAATTATTTGACCATCACTTGCCTAACCTAAAATTAAAAAAAAAAAAATTAAATTCTCTCCAGGTGATTGCACTAAATTTCCACGTCATTGACCACACTACCACTTGATCTAACGGTGCTTCATGCACCATTATAAAACTATTTACAGCAGTATATGTTTAAGATATTAAATCTTAATCTCCAAATTATAAAGCCACCTCACATAGAGAAGCATTTAGGTTTACTTACAAACAAGTCAACTACCTGGAAATCAATTTAGTTGGAAAAGGGCACTGGATCAAGTCAGGAGACCTTATCTCAAATTTTGGTTCTTTTACCCCTGCAATATCACTGAGAACAACTGACTGTATCTCAAATCCTGACTTCAATATAAAAGGAGGGTGTTGATCAAAGAACTCCAGTTAGTATGAAACTCTGATTCATGAATCCTATATGATATTATATTTTTTGGCACAGGCAAAATGGCTAACTTAAAATTAATTCTGGTACAAACCAGGTTACCCTTTTAGGAATTTTTTTGGACCTCTGTCCTAGTGCTTATTTCAAGGAAAATATGGATGACAATTTAAATGATCAATCCCTATACAAATGGTGCAGTCACATGGACACTGTAAAATCACTGAAAGATACATTTTCTTACATCTTAACCCAGGAACTTTGTAAATTTGAAATGTGTAATTTCAAATCCTAGTGGCTTCAGATGAGGTTAAAAAAGAGGTTGGATATTTTCATCACAACCACTGGATGGCAACAGACATTAACAATGAGTGGGGAAAATCAATATGAAAGGCGTCCTTCTCTGCTTTACTTGGTTTTCTCTGCATTTTTAGATATAGCATCGAATTTCCTACAGATGTTAGGGGGAGGTAAACAAAAGTGAATTTCAAAGCAAAAAAAAAAAAAGATATCTTTGAAACACATATTCTGCTTTTGTAAGTGCTTTGCATTTAGAGAAATCTCCCAAGATTTCAGTGTTCAGCTGAGTTGTAAAAGAGGTACCAGCCAGAAGGGAAGAGTTAAATCAGAATGCTGTATTTACCAGAGTATGCAGGTTTGAGCTGAATTATTTATCAGTGGTAGTGAAATTTTTGATCTTGTGTAAGAAGATTAAGCTTGCTACTTCATCTGTCACTGGAAGCATACAGTTCAACCCCAGCCTCAGGCTTTCTCCCTCTCCCATGAATTTTCTAAGCTATGGACAGAGGCTATTTGGAGGACTCCTCTGGCCCAGTGAGGTAGGAGACAGTGGACCTCTGGGCTGGACACCTGGTATCTGTCAAGTGGAATAAAACTCAAGCTTTGTTCTCACCCAGACACTCCAAGGACAAAGCTAGTGGTAAAAGCTGAGTTCTGCTAAAGCAAAGAGAAAAGGTACCCACTCCTGAGGTCAAGGAAGACTTTCCTGTCTGCACAAGCGCAGAAGGCTTCTTGGGGGTTGAAAAGGGAGGGGACCCCACCCCCATAATAAACGTGGACATGCACTCATAGGCCTCTACAGTGGGGTCCATCTTAGCAAAAAGCTGCACACGCATCTTGGGGAGGGTCCATGGGCCAGACAGGTATGAAGACAGAAACAAGGTAATGGGCCAAAGGGAAACAGAGACCCCGAGGACTTTCCTGTGGAAGTGATTTACGTCCCTCTGCGCTGCGGTTCCCCTCACTCAGGACACCCACACTCCTCTCCAGGTGTGTGTCTCTGCCCAGTATCTGACTTCCTGAGCTCCTCGGTGTCCGTACTCCTTCTCTCTGGGGGTGTATCTCTGCCCTGCTTCTGAGTTGGATAAACTGTTTTCCTGTGTGCTCTTTCATACATTGTGCTGTGTCTCTAATAATAAATGTTGTACCTCCGTTTAGTGTTTGCCTCCTTGAAACATTATTGCTTTCAAATAGTGGCAAGAGCCAGGGCCACTTTGCTTCTAGCCTCTGGTAACTGGTGGTCTAGTGGTTAGGATTCTTGGTTTTTCATCCAGGCCACCCAGGTTTAATTCCTGGGGAGGGAACTAAGATCTCTTCTCAGGACTGCTCATTGCTCTCCCTCCAAAGTCACCAGAAGGCCCCAAACTATCTGGAACATGAATTGTTAGCTAGCTGTGTCCCTGCCTGCTCTTTGCAGGCCTTTGTTCTGGAGCCTCTGTGGGGTGGGAAGATAGCAGTAGCACCTCCAGAATAAGCCTGTAAGTCCAGGTTGTGCTCACACTATCCCCGCTCCACTTCTCCTATAAGGAGGTGGAAGTCTCAGAGTTGACAGTATAAATTTCATTCTAAATCCCACATATAAACCATTTAAAAACACCTAAGTTCAATCAGAAAACCTGCCTGGCAGGATTCTGGCCCAGGCCCTGAAAAAGATGGGACACTTAGAGAAAAATACCTGACAAAGATAACTCTGAGGGCTTTGAGAGATCAGCCTCAACACAGTCCCTGGAACAATAGTTCTCAAATTCTGGTGTGCCTAGGATTTCCTGGGGAGCCAATTAATGAAGCAGATTCCTCAGCCCATTCTTAGGAGATCCTGGAGATGAGCCTAGGAATCTGTATTTTTTCAAACAGTTTATGATGTCAATGGTCCCCAACTGCACTTTGAGAAACACTGTCTAGAAAAACAAATGTCTCCACTGAGTCCCTAATCCACTCTCCCTGCCACATGCCCTCAGTTTCCATAAGACGAGAGAAAGAGTCCTGGATCAAGGCTTTCCATAGCAGAAGAGGACCCTTAGGTCGTTTAAAACCCAGAAAGACCATTAAAGAGATAAGGCTGACTCAGGAGGCACCCAGTAATCACAAATAACAATAATCAACTCCAGGCTTGAGCCGAAGTTAACTAGAGCCAGTGATATACTTGTTCCACTTCAGACCCCAGCTTGAGTGTTTGCCTTAAACTATCTTTTCTCTGACTTTATCCTCTGTTCTCTGGTAGGCTACCATCTTTGCTTGTTAGTATAATTTTGATCCATATTTGGAACTTCACATTAGACTTTCTGAAGCTTTTGTGAGTTCCTGGCCCTCGCCAAAATTATACCTAACTCTTTTTAAAGAACCAACTTGCTGTTCCCCATCCCTGCCTACCTTACTCTGTGTCCTATTTAACATCCATAGGTACCATATTTGACCCTTATTCCAGCTCCAGTTTCAGCCACTCAAACATCACTGTCACCAAAACACGTTAATAACTATTATACCCCCCAATGCTTGGCCATAAAAATATACTAGATGTACAGCTCAACCTGGGAGAGAATATTTCAGAGCCAGCGTTACCCAAATGGATGATTTTCCCATAGCACACATAAAAAAAAAAAATGGCTTCAGTGACTAAAGAAACAGCATCGAGGTTTGGGGTATTTTTCCAATGTAAATATTTTTGCATCTATTTATAATCAATTATGGTGACAAAAACTGAAATATAATTTGAGAGATGTGGGAATAAAGTCACCCCAAATACCAACCCACTGTATCAGTAAGTCCAATTAAGCCAATCTTCAAAATAAACGTCAAATTCAGCCATTCCTCTTCATTTTCATTGCTACCTCCCTCTCCCTGTCATATCATGATAAAGACCAAACTCTGCACTGCGGTCTGGGCATGAAAAGGCACTGCCAACCTTGTTGCTTTGTTTAGTCACTAAATCACATCCAACTCTTTTGAGACCCCATGGGCTATATCCTCCAGGCTCCTTTGTTCATTGGATTTCCCAGGCAAGAATACCGAAGTGGGTTGCCATCTCCTTCTCCATGGACCTTCCCTACCTAGGAACTGAACCTATATCTCGGGCACTGCAAGCAGATTCTTTACCACTGGGCCACCAGGGAAACCAACGACAACAACAAAATAACTCTAACCATGGAGACATTTTTTTTCAGTTTCTAGAATGCTCCCAGAACCTTCTTGCCTGTAGCTTTTGCATTGTCTACTGTCCAGAATGTTTTAAAATGATGTCTTGCCATAGTCGATTCCTAAGTTTCCTCCTCTCTGACCTTCTGACCCAAGTTCCACTACCACCAAGTACTCTCTCACGAGAACACATCATTCTGTTGATTTCTATTTAATGTCCGCCCCTCACCCACCCAAATGAAGCCCTGCGATTGGTGGATTCATGTCTGCCTTGGTCATCAATATACTGCCTGGGTCAGACAGGCAGTACACCATCTTGACTGAAGCAAAAGAAGGAATAATGAGTTGAATTGGGAAGGTCTTCCTTTGCTGGCACTGGCATAACCTTGGGTAAAATTTATGCTATCTATATTGCAGCAGAGTTTTTTGGGGTTACAAAGATAGGATTCAGAAGCAGAGACCTTAACTGTGAGTGCCCCACCCAGACTTAGAGGAAAGTGAAGTTAGCATTTGAAAGGAGTGGAGAATCCTCTGGAGACTTGATGCTGAGAATTAGAGGTAGGTGGATTATATTCTCCAATCTCCATGACTGCACAGGTAAGCAAAGATGATTTATGTGAAGGATAAAGGGACTAGATAGAGAATCAGGATCACCATCTAAACAGGGTCATTATTTCTCAGAGGCACCAGAACATCTGCCATCTGTGAACTCCTATCTCTACGGGCAAGTTGGACTTGGGTCCATCTTAAGGGCTTATCTATGCCCCACTCAGTGAGACTTTATTTTGGGGGGCTCCAAAATCACTGCAGATGGTGACTGCAGCCACGAAATTAAAGACGCTTGCTCTTTGGAAGAAAAGTTATGACCAACCTAGACAGCATATTCGAAGAAGGCAATGGCAAGCCACTCCAGTACGCTTGCCTAGAAAATCCCATGGATGGAGGAGCCTGGTAGGCTGCAGTCCGTGGGGTCGCTAAGGGTCGGACACGACTGAGTGACTTCACTTTCACTTTTCACTTTCCACTTTCACACATTGGAGAAGGAAATGGCAACCCACTCCAGTGTTCTTGCCTGGAGAATCCCAGGGACGGGGGAACCTGGTAGGCTTCTGTCTATGGGGTCACACAGAGTCGGACACGACTGAAGTGACTTAGCAGCAGCAGACAGCATATTAAAAAGCAGAGACAGCTCAGTCAGACAGGCGCAGCTTCCGGAAGTAACAAAGCGATGGCTGCCCAAGGAGAATCCCAAGTTCAGTTCAAACTTGTTTTGGTTGGTGATGGTGGTACTGGAAAAACCATGTGACCGGTGAAGCGTCATCTGACTGGTGAATTTGAGAAGTATGTAGCTACCTTGGGTGTTGAGGTCCACCTTCTTGTGTTCCATACCAACAGAGGACCTATTAAGTTCAATGTATGGGATACAGCTGGTCAGGAGAAATTTGGTGGACTGAGAGATGGCTATTATATACAAGCTCAGTGTGCTATTATTATGTTTGACGTAACATTGAGTTACTTACAAGAATGTGCCTAACTGGCATAGAGAACTGGTACGAGTGTGTGAGAACATCCCAATTGTGTTGTGTGGCAACAAAGTGGATATTAAGGACAGAAAGGTTAAGGCAAAGTCAATTGTCTTCCACCGAAAGAAGAATCTTCAGTACTATGACATTTCTGCCAAAAGTAACTACAACTTTGAAAAGCCCTTCCTTTGGCTTGCTAGAAAACTGACTGGAGACCCTAACTTGGAGTTTGTCGCCATGTCTGCTCTTGCCCTGCCAGAGGTGGTCATGGACCCAGCCTTGGCAGCACAGTACGAGCACGATTTAGAGGTTGTTCACACAATTAATCTCCCGGATGAAGATTATGACCTGTGAGAAAGTGAAGTTGGGGCCCAGCATCAGAAGTCTAGTTTTATAGGCAACTGTCCTGTGATGTCAGTGGTACAGTGTGTTTGCCACTTTATTATATAGCTAAGCAGAACATGCGCTTAATCTTTGGATGCTGAAGGAGATGGATGAGCTTTGGAGTGAATGTGGAAGTTTAAAAAAAAAAAACCTTTCATTTTTTGGACCTGCATATTTAGGTGTTTTGGAACACAGTTGTTTCCTTCTTGAGTTTCAAATATAAGACTGCTATAGTCACATGACAATATTGAGAGGTGGAATCTTGTTTGTTACTGTCATTCCCATTCCTTTTCGTTTAGAATCAAAATAAAGCTGTATTTCAAATATCTAAAAAAATAAAAGCAGAGACATTACTTTGCCAACAAAGGTCCATCTAGTCAAAGTTGTGGTTTTTCCAGTAGTCATGTATGGATGTGAGTTGGACTATAAAGAAAGCTGAGCATCGAAGAATTGATGCTTTTGAACTGTGGTGTTGGAGCAAACTCTTGGGAGTCCCTTGGACTGCAAGGAGATCCAACCAATCCATCCTAAAGGAAATCAGTCCTGAATATTCATTGGAAGGACTGATGCTGAAGCTGAAGCTCCAATACTTTGGCCACCTGATGCAAAGAACTGACTCATTTGAAAAGACCCTGATGCTGGGAAAGATTGAAGGCAGGAGGAGAAGGGGACGACAGAGGATGAGTCGGTTGGATGGCATCACCAACACAACGAACATGAGTCTGTGTAAACTCCGGGAGTTAGTGATGGACAGGGAGACCTGGCGTGCTGCAGTCCATGGGGTTGCAAAGAGTCAGACATGATTGAGCGACTGAACTGAAATGATGGCCCACTCTTTACCCAGGCAAAATTTACTAGGGAGTTGGGTTCATTGTGCCCTAAGGACTTGGCATCAAAATATTTCAACAACAATTTTGGATCTATATATACATCCTATAGGTGAAGTGTCAAAAATATCTGTCCCTAGAAATAGTTTAAGTGCTGGGTCACCAAGATTGGAGCAAATCTCTTCAAGGTTGAGAAGGAAACCTTCCCAGGGTTCTGAAGCCACTATTTAAAAAACAGATCAATATGCAATCTGGGACAATGCTAACCTTGTGACTGTTTCAGAAGGAAAAACCAATAAGGTGAACTGCCTATTGGCAGCCTCATTCTGTGCTGCTAAACCAGGAGAATACCTTCTATCACTGGGCAGCAACTCATAAAAGTAACTTAATAGCTTTGAATAGTCTAAAATGGAAGGTTCAATGTCTCCATCTAAATATTTACACGGCATACATCCTCACAGAAGCTAGACTTTATCCAGCAGTTTCTGGTCCATCTGCTGAAAGCTGGCATGGGGGAAGCAGCTGTATTATTAGGGACATAAGTCCTTGGGCCAATTATGAAACCTGCATTGTGAAAGAAAGATCCTGTCCAAGAACCTTTATGGCCTGTTTTACTAATTCAGTTTCATGGAAGCAAATAAATATGGGACTAAAGTATATTACCTTTTTTTAAAAAAGAATTACAGGAAGAAAAATAAATGGGTCACACTTATTCTGGTTCCCTCCAAAATATTTTAGGACAGAAGCAATATCTAGTATATTAATAATAATGAAAAGTAATAATAAACATCATAAATGCTAGGTCTTTTTGAGAAGACCTCCATCTGGGAGTCTTCTTGCAAATCACTCCCCAAAGGAGATAATCTTTTCCCTGCCACAGAGGGCTAAGCCCTGCAAGCTCTGGCTGCTGCAGCTGGTGCCTGCAGAGAGAAGGTGCAGAGGCCTGCCTCCCAGGGCACAGGAAGGGATGGAAACAGCTGAGTGCCCCTCACTCTCTCTCCTTAAAAAACACCATATGCCCAGGGCACGCTCACCAAGGTGTTTTTCACTACAGGTTGGGCTGCTTAGCTCATCTGCTTACAGACAAAATTCTCTTTAGCATGCTTATTAAAAGTGCAAGTTTATGCTCATCCTAATGTTGTGGTTCTAGGGCAAAGGCCAAACAGGAATCTGCATTTTCAGTCATCACTCCAGGAGACTATGAGGCAATGGGCTGAGGCAATGCTTTGGGAACCACTGGCTTAAACCAGTATTTCTCAAACTGGGATCACTGGATGCCCTATTGAAAGTTCCAAATAGTTTTTTTTTTTTACACTTTGTACTTTGTTTTTGATAGTTTTTCAAATATTAAGAGCATCCTGGATACTGTGGATAATTTTATAGCCAAAATACTACTGCAACACTTCCACTGAAGTTTTTCAATCAGGTTCTACTTCTAACTTGGTCTCAGGCCACTGAGTCTTTACTCAGCCTTTACTCAGATCCAGACCTGATCTGAATATCCACACCAGAGTGAAGCCTGAATGATATACCGTTATTCACTCAGGAAGCGAACATAAGAAGGAAAGGAGCAGATTTTGACAAAGGACATCAATGTACTAAATGGGAAGTGGAGGGAGGTAGTCTACAGGATGTTCACTAAAGAGTGAGGAAACGGACGTGGAGCCCAGAATGAAAGACTTCTCCAAAGCCTGGGAGGTGCTACACATGAGGCAGTGGCTGAAAACCTGTGTGGATGAGAGCAAGAAAATGAGGGACGAAGGAAGACAGGGAAAGAACTCAGGCCAAACAAAGGAATTGGAAGGAAGGTAGCAAAAGAGACTGGGGAAAAGGTCAGAGACTGAGGGGATAACCAAGAAGGAGAAACATCAGGGAGATAAAGGAGGACAGTTTTGAGATGAGAACAGTCTCCATGTGAGCTGGTGTTGTCCCTGATTTTACTGCTAAAAGAAGTAAGTTAAAATAGTCTGTCCAATATGGTATCACTTGTGCAATAAAAGCCTGTGTATACCGAAATACACAAATAAAATTTCTGAAAGCAATAAGAACAACAAAAACAGAAGCCTGAAGTTATCTCTAAGACTTAGAAATGTAAGGTTGGATCAGAAGAACTTAAACTTTTTATTTTGCACCATTTCTTATGTTACATTTATTTATTTTGAACATATGTTATTTTCTCACTAATGTTTTAAGGACTGTTCAGCAGTACAACATTAAAGTACCCAGGAGAACAAGAAAGATGAGGCTGAAAAGAGGTCTTTTGGGGAGATAAGAAGGTTGTTGTTGGTGACCTTCTTCAGAACAGTTTCAGGTCAGAATGTTAATATTGACTTCCATGGTCTAAAACATTGCTTCTCAAGCTTTAGCATGAATAGGAATCACTTGGACATCTTGGTAAAATGCAGATTCTAATCAGTAGGTAGGTCTGGGAAGGAGCTTGATATTTCTAACAGGCTCCCACATGACATCCTGGTGGCTGGTCTGACACTATGCTTTTGAACTGCAAGGAAAAGTAATTAGAATGTTGGGAATGGAGGTGAGTACCCAGAGACCACTATTTCTCAAAGAATGCTCCATAGACAATGAACCCGACACCACACTCTAATAAAAGATTCTGCAATCAAATAGGTAGAAATACACTGCACACCCACCCTGATGAGTACCATTGGGTATTAGTGTTTTATTGAGAATTTGTCATTTGTTTTCAACTAAGACATTCCTAAAAGGGTCAACCTTGCAACAGTGAAAATTTATCTACCCTGTCATGTTCTTAAGAGGCCATCCTTGAGGGTATGGGGAAGCAAAATAACAGGGGAGCAGGAGCTCAGGGGGTGGACAGAGAAGGGAAACTGGAATATGATGAACCACATCTGGTCTTCAGTGTAACAGCAGCAGAGGTCTCTGAAAGGTAAGAAAGCTCCATAAATAGACCTTGTCAGGACAAGCACAGGCCAGTAAATAAAGCCCAATGTTCCTTGACAGTATGTGCTATGATATCGTCAGATATTTGCCAAACCTCATTCTAAATATTTCTGGACCTTTCCAAAACTTAGCCCAGACCAGCATTAGCAGGATAACTTCAAAGCCAGGGAGAAGAGCGTACTTGTGAATATATGAACCTGAATGCACTTACACTGCCAGAGGCTTGAGGAAACCGCAGAAGCTGACCTGACCCCTCTGCTGTGGGGAGTCGCACTTGACTTGAGCACCACCCTCCTGTCCACAGACAGTGATTAAGAACAGCCTGGGGGAGGCTGCTCCTCCCACCCGCTGAGGTGGAGCAGGTGAGACCAGAAGAACCCCAGGGCTCCAATAACCTGCTGGCAGCATCGAGTCATCTGCGCAGCACCACGAGCACTCAGCTGCCTCAGAACAACCTTTCAGACTCTCTTCATAGATAATGAGGCTGAGAGTGCTGAGTTTCAGTGGGAGACTGGATTTCAAAGGATCCCTCAGTGTGGAGGAGAGCAGAGGCTATTCACCGTGGTATGCCTTAATCGTTTGTAAAGACTGCCACTTCTCCTTTCTAATGTCTAACGTGGCAGCAGAGGGTCCAAGCCATATGGGGCAACTTGCACAGAGATTAGAATGGTACCAGAATCAGCCATAAAATACGCTCTGAAGCCTTTGCGTTCACAGCGGTACTTTTCCATCGCCTTAGCTCTTTATTGGACGTTTGGTCGCTCGGTCAGTCCTGCTGCGGTACTTGTCTCTCAAATATACTAATGAGGGGAATGAGCCTGCACAATACCATTCTCTCTTTATTAGACTTCAGATTTCCTTACTTTTGAGGATAAATATATTCGAGCAGCCCCATGCATATGTGACCATTTCACTATGGGGATGCTAATTAGGAGATAAAACAGTGATATGAACCCAGACTCTGAATGACTCAAGCGTTCCTGCTTCAAGCTCCCTGAAAGCTGCAGGGCCCTGTCCCACCACAGTCAGAGTGGTGGCAAAAGAATCCAAATTAGTTCTAATATTCATGCAACAAATACACATTTCCACTTCTAAGTCTGTCACAGAAAAGCCTCCCTACTGCACACACTAAATACACTTTAAACTCTCAGGGGTGAGTTATTTGGGATATCAGGAGTCAATTATGTCAGCCCCCACGTGATGCCACGTGTCTAGGCCCCCAGTAACCATGCAGCAGGGTTTCATTACATTCCTCCTGTTTCCCCCTTTGCAATGTGTTCATTTTAAAGAATTTAGGAGCGAGCTTCCAATCTATAATGAGAAAGATTTTTGTCCTCTATTTTTATATGAGGCACTTTAATTGCTACTAACATTGAAGTTAGCACATAAACAGGAAGGAGGGTGTTACCCTCAGAATCATTTATCCCTAAAAAGAAAAATACTTCTAAAAGAAACCCACAAACACACACACAAAGCAGAGGAGATGGGGGAAGACAAGACCTTGAACAGAGTTGTGCTTTTAGGGTTTGTTTTCAAGTTCTCCCCAGGATCTGGGGAGATTGTGTACCTTCAATGTAGCCCCATTAACTAGACTGTGCAGTGCCTAATTTATTACTGTTCATCTGACTTTAATTCCCTTCCTGAATTCCATAACACAGTTGCAGCCTGGTGTGGAGGATGACTTGCGGGTAAGAAAGCCTGAAAGACAAAGTAATGACTTCCATTTTTTCTAAATCTGAAGACTTCATTCAACTTAAGATCTCTCATAGGGAAAATATAATGACCTGATTAAAATCATTCTAAGTAAAAAGTGACTTTAAAATTAGTCACCTTAGGTCTTACTGAGGGACAAGAGAAACTCTGTTGTTGTGGTTGCTTTGTTTTTGGTAAGAGAAAGGATGGCACCGAGATCCTCTTGGTCCATTTAAGAAACACTTTGGTTGGCAAAATGGAAGTGCTAATGGTGGGTTTCAGCACCTAGTGGGACTGTAAGCCCACCCCATCACTGAGGGAGTGGGAAGCTGGAAATGAGCCTTAGACAATAACAAACCCCATCCCATCCCAAGTGAGGAAATCCAGTCCTGGAATGAAAGGAGGGACACATTCACTCCATTCAGGAGATCTTGGAGTGTCCACAAAACTCTACATTATCGGAGATGCTAGGGTTCAACCGGCCAGGCGTAGCTCACGGCACGCGGTTTTGCCATGGAAGTCCCAGCTAAGAATCGGCATCCTCTTTTCTCCCCCCACCCCCTTTGGAATTGTTCTTGGCCAACTTCGACCAATTAGAACCTGACTACAGGGCCCTACAACGCCCCTCCGTTGAGTATCTCAGCGCACCCAGGGGGCAAACTGTAAGCAGACAACCTACTTTAATCAAGAACGCTGTCCTTTACCTTTTTGCTTATTGAGAAACAGCAGAGGGGGCATGACGCCAGGACCCCGAAGCCCGGGGGCCTTCGTGGCCTGGGAGCTTTGGTCGGGACTCGCTGCTTCCACGGGCGTCCGTGGCGCGGTGGGCCCCTCGGGGGCGGGGGCTAGGTCTCCGGAGGGCAGTTCCGGGCCGGCTTGCGGGGCAGCCGAGGGGAAACTGAGGAAGGGCTCCTGCTCTGCCAGGCCCCGCCGGCTGGGGGTGCGCTCCTCGGCCCGGGCGCCCGGCTCCTCCCGGATGGCGTCTAGGGCACCTGGCTTCATCGGCGGCGAGTCCTGCTCCCGTTTGGGGCTCTCCTCTGAGGCGGAGGAGGCGTCGCACGACTCGATGATGAGCTCGCTGTCCAGCTCGGCCTCACGCTCCTCCCTCAGAAGGCTGTACTGGATCGACGGCGAGGCTGGCGAGGGCGGCGGGCCGCCCACGTGACCGAAGGTCACGTAACCCGAAGGCAGCGCGTCCTCAGCGGCCAGCGGGTCCTCGGACACCAGCTCAATCTCCGAGTCCCCTGACTCCGCGCTGCTGGCCTCGTGGTCCAGGGGACTGGGGATGGTGGGCAGCCCAGACCTGGCCTTGGCCTCGGGCCTCTGGGCCCCCTGGCCCGCTGGCCGTGCGCTCTCCGTTGTCTCGTAGGATAACCCCTTTGCTTCCTTAATGGCAGTGATCAGCTCATCTTCAGAGATGCCGCATTTCCCCTGGGATTCTGCGGCAGACGGTTCTGTCGTCCCACAGAGTGAAGAAGCGCCAAAGAGGCACACACAAGGACAGACAGATGGACAGAGAGAGAAGAAATAAAACAAAATTCCATTAGGGGAGATATTTTCTCCTTGCTTAAAAAACACATATCTTATTAGCCCCCAAAATAGCCTGTTTCCAGGGCTATGCTAGAAAGGCCACCTGAACTAAAAGGCTAATTACTGTTACGGCCCAATTAATCAGTGTTTCATATACCTATAACTTAATTTAGCTATTTTTAAAAATAACGCAGCAATTTCTTAGCAGTAGCACCTGGCTGATTTTTAAGATTCTAGCTGCTGCTGGTGCTAAGTCACTTCAGTCGTGTCCGACCCCATAGACGGAAGCCTACCAGGCTCCCCTGTCCCTGGGATTCTCCAGGCGAGAACACTGGAGTGGGTTGCCATTTCCTTCTCCAAAGATTCTAGAAGTCATGGTTTTAATTTCTAATCCGCCTCTCAGGGAAGTTTTCCAGTATCACAGATTTCATCAGATAATCCGATGTATGCTTGTGTGCTAAATCGCTTCAGTCATGTCCAGTCTTTGCGACCCTATGGACTACCTGCCATGCTCCTCTGTCCATGGGATTCCCCAGGCAAGAATACTGGAGTGGGGGGTTGTCAGGCCCTCCTTCCGGGATCTTCCCGACCCAGGGATCAAGCCCACATCTCTTATGTCTCCTGCATTGGTAGGCCTGTTCTTTACCACTAGCGCCACCTGGGAAGCCCCAATTTGATATATATAACTCTCTAATTTGGCCCACCAGTGTCAACAAATCTGTAATAACTCCTTGTCCATGAACTCCTGTCCATGTTCCCTGCTTCAGTAAGACAAAGAAAGCTAATTTGGATCCTTATGTACAACATGCTTTCCAACCTTCACATTTTCCATAAGAATAAATACATTTATTTTTTTTTTTAGTGAAAAGTGTAACAAAGTGAAGCAATATAAGGAAATGATTTTTTGCCAGTTGCACTAAGCAGGCTGTGCAGACTACCATACTGCACAATCCCGCAGGGTTTCTAATGGTAGAGTTCACTGTCATTCTTTTTTCATCTCTTTACCTCCTTTTGAGAACAAAACCCAATAGTCACATCTTCTGGGTAAGTGCCTGCCTTCTCTCTGATGTATATTCAGATGGGCCCCAAACCTCACGGGCAATCTTACTGATATTTCTCTCTTAGCTGAAGTTACTTGGGATGGCCATGACAACAGTTTTCAAAAGCTTGGTTTTCCCCTTGCCAATACAACAGGGCCTTATGTCAGAATATCCTAGACAGTGATTTCTGGCCCTTTTGTAAGCAAGAGCTACTTGTCATTTCTCCAAAGCTTTGAGGTCACTGGGGGGGTAAAGGGTAGACTATCGATGGCTAAGTAATTTGTCACTTTAGGACTATGGGTGAACCCCAATGGATAAAACAGTTTAGCTTTGTTTAATTCTCTAAAAGCTGAAATGATTATATCCTTTATCCATGTATCATTCATTCATCTATTATTTATTGACAGCCTTCTATGTGTTAGGCTCCCTTATAGGCACTTAGGATGTATTAGTGAATGAAACAGGAAACAAAATCTCTGCTTATATTCTAGTGGGAGAAGAATACAATACACAAATAATGCACGTATTAAAAACGTATATAGTATGTTAGAAGACGTTAACTGCTCTGGAAAAAAGGTAGAGTAAAGGGATCAGGAGGACTGTGGCAGGGTGGGGATGAGTTTGTAATTTTAAACAGGGTGGTCAAGATAGGTTTTATTGAGAAAGTTATCTATATTCAACACTTGAGAAGGTGAGCAAGTGATTCATGAAGATATCCAGAGGAAAAGCACGCCAAGCAGAGGGAACAGATAGTACAAAGGTCTGGAGGTGGAAGCTGCAATGATCTAGGTATCAAAAGGAGGCAGTCATGTCTGAGGCAAAGTGAGTAAGGGCGTAGGAAAACAGGTAAATAGGAAAAGAGGTAAAATGCATTCAGGGAAGTGGGATCATCATGTAGGATCTCATCAGGCTTTTATTCTGAGAGAAATGAGAAGCCACTGGAGGATTTTGAGTAGAGAAGTGATATGATTTGTGTTGCTTTTTTTCAGTAACTTAACAAGAACCTCATTATCTCACACACAGTGTATGTGTAAAAAAGATTTACTGCATGATCCTTAAGCTATTTTTATAGAAGTTAGTTCCTTAGTAAGTTGTGCACATGTGATTTCAAACAGCATAAAAGTGTAAAAGTTACATTAATTTGCAATGATAGGGTGGAAGAAGGAGGAAGAAGATAGGAAGTAGAGGCCAGTTGTGAATGAAGGAACAGCCTGTACCTCCAGAGCACGATCACTAGCAGCAGCATCATAGCTCCACTTGTTGAGCATTTTCTGGGTTATAGGCACTTCCCATATGGGGCTTAGAGTCTAGTGGCAATAGGTAGAGTGACTTGTCCAAGATCACTGTACTGGTTTTTCTATCTTTGCCTCTTTGGACTTATTCCCATCTTTCCCTGCCCTGTTCTCTGTTCTGAGAGGCTGACCTACATAGAACGTATTACCTGGAATTCCTTCCTCTCTGATTTCCGGTTGTTTTCAGCCAATAGCAACCACAGAAGAGGTGGAAGGAGGCAAATGTTGGGGTATTTATTTATACCTTTTGCTGTTTCTGAAGCTCCAGGCTTTGGGAATGCTGTTCCTTCCCCTTCCCACTTTGGGTCCGTGGTACTAACAGATCCTTAATGTTGCCAGTCCTTGGGTGCTTTACCATTTTTTGTTGGTTCTTTTAACTGTCTTTAAATGTCTTTACATTTGTAAATAGCCATTTCTTTAAACCCTCTTCAATTACAACTTTTGAGTGTGTCACTTTTGTTTCCTGCAGGACCCTGAATGATACAGCCACATGGTTAGAAATGACTTGGCTTAAATTTGAACTCAGGTCTTTATGTTTCATGCATCTCTCACTATATCAGGCCACATCTGTTCAAAAAGTGGGTGGGGGTCTGAGGGAGGACAAATTATGTTTCAGAAAATGAGAAGAGGAAAAATGAGCTAGATAACCACATGCAAAAGAATGAAGCTGAACCCCTACTTGATGTCATATTAAAAATTAACTCTACATGGATTCAATCTAAATGTAAGAACTAAAATCAGAAACTTTAGAAGAAAACACAGAAGTGAATCTTCATGACCTTCGATTAGATAGTGGTTTCTTAGAAATTACATCAAAAACATAAGCAACAAAATAAAAATACATAAACTGGGATTCATCAGTATTAGACATTTTTGTGCTTTAGAGGAAAACATCAAGAAAGTGGAAAGACAATCCATAGAATGGGTTACAAATCATATACCTTATAAGGGGCTTGTGTCTAGAATCTATTAAAAATTATTACAATTCAATTATAAAAAGACAACCCAGTTAAAAATAGGCAAATAATTTGAATATACATTTCTCCAAAGAGTATTTACACATTACAGAAAAGCATACGGAAATATGCTCAACATCATAATTCACCATAGAAGTACAAATCAAAACCAATGAGTTACCACTTTGTACCCACTAGGATTCCTAGAATCAAAATGTCAGAGAGTAGCTAAGCGTTGAAAAGCATGTGGAGAAACTGGAACACTCAGCCACTGCTGGTGTGAATGTAAAATGATACAGTTGCTTTGGAAACTAGTCTGGCAGTTCCTCAACTATTTAGAGTTTCTATTTAAATCAGAAATGTCCACTCATAAGTAGAGAATTGTCCACACAGAAACTTATACACTGTGTTCATAACAGCATTATCTGTAACAGTCAAAAAAGTGAAACAACCCATATCATACCCCCAGTACCAGGTACAGTGCCTGGCACACAGGATGTATTCAACAAACAGAGCTTATGTGAGAATTAGCTCAAATCGTTAAAACAATGGTTCTCTTTTTTCTAAGAGGACTTTTGGTCCTTTGGTTTTGCTTTGTTTATGTTTTCTAATTAATTAATTTATTTATTTGATTGCATCAGGTCTTAGTTGCAGCATCCAGGCTTAGTTGTGGCACTGGCTCAGTAGTACAGTGGCCTCGCGGCATGTGGGATCTTAGTTCCCTGACTAGGGATTCAACACACGTCCCCTGAATTGGAAGGCAGATTTTTAACTACTGGATGGCTGGGGAAGTCCCAGAACAGTGGTGAAACTGTTTCTGAGTTGTGTAAACATAAATCTGATCCTGCCGCTCTTCCCTTCCTTCTCCTCACTGATTTTGAGTGGTGTGTGGCTCAAAACTGCCCTCAGAAACTTTGACTTAGTAGAAGTTAAGTCTTGATGGGGCCCAGGCATTAGCGTTTTATAACTCCAAAGGTGATTCTAAAGATCACATCCAGTTAGGGTTGACAGATTCAGCAAGTAAAGATACAGGATACTTAGTTAACTAGGACGGTTTGATAAACTATGAACTTTTTTTTAGCATAACTATGTCCTAGGGAATATTGATATTTTTGCCTGGCAACCCTATCTCCAGCTGAAAACCACTATGTTAGAGCATTCAGAAAAGAAGGCTTGAGGATGTTGGTTTATTTACTCAAAGGTAAGCATGGTAGGGGCTTCCCTAGTGGCTCAGACAGTAAAGAATTTGCCTGCAATGCAGGAGACCCGGGTTTGATCCCAAGGTCAGGAAGATCCCCTGGAGAGGTGAATGGCTACCCACTCCAGGATTCTTACCTGGAGAATTCCATGAACAGATGAGCCTGGCAGGGCTACAGCCCATGGGGTCGCAAGATTTGGACACAACTGAGCGACTAACACACAAGGATGGTACCAGTGGAGTGTGGGAGGAAAAGGTCTGGTAAGTTACATGTTGGGCAAGTAAAAGTACTACTTTCAAAAAAATCATCTTTCTTATGAGTGAAATGGGACTCAGTAGATATCGTAGACATTACCCGTTACCCTCCATTCTAAAAGTGAACTAAAAGTTTAACAAAGTGCTAGAAGAAATCAGGGGAAATTTTAGAACAAAACAGAGGTTTTCCTACCCTTGTTAAAAACTTACGGGTTTATGTCAAGGCTGACACTGGGCTTCCCAGGTGGCACTAGTAGTAAAGAACTGCCTGCTACACACAGAGATTTAAGAGAGTTGGGTTCAATCCCTGGGTCAGGAAAATTCCCTAGAGGAGGCCATGGCAACCCACTCCAGTATTCTTGCCTGGAGAATCCCATGGACAGAGGAGCCTGGCAGGCTACAATCCATTGGATTGCAAAGAGTCAGACACAACTTAGCACAGCACAGGACTGACACAGCAAAGCTAGAGAGTCATTGATAATTAAACAGAACATAGAAACTGAAGGTTAGAACCACCTAGCATGGGAAGGTATGTTTGCTGCTGCTGCTAATTATGATGCTTTAACTCAGAAGGAAAAAAGGAAGTGAATATGGGCCAGACACAACTTAGCACAGCACAAGACTGACACAGCTAAGCTAGAGAGAGTCATTGATAATTAAATAGAATATAGAAACTGAAGGTTAGAACCACCTAGCATGGGAAGGTATGTTTGCTGCTGCTACTAATTATGATGCCTTAATTTAGAAGGAAAAAAAAGGAAGGTGAATATGGGCCAGTCTACCAAGTCACAGATGCCAGTGTCCAACCATGATCAGTGCTGACATTCAGTCCTCCCCTTGGTTCCCAGCTCATTCTCCACTTGTCATCCAGAAGGATCTTTTAGAAACACAAATCTGATCCTACCACTCTTCCCTTCCTTCTCCTCACTGCAGCCACATTGACTTTCCAGCTGCTCCTAGAACACTCAGGACGTTCTCTGTGCCTCTGCACTGGCTGTCAACTCAGCCTGGCACCTCTTTCTTGTGTCTACATGGCTTGTTCCCTCACCTCATTCAGGTCTCTGCTGAAAACCACTGGCAAGGAAAAAAGCATTTCCTCGTGACTGCCCCCATCACTCTCTTACACTCTACCTTGCTTTATCATTCTTCATAACCATTATAACAACCTGATAGTATATAATTTATTTATTTGGATGTAAGTCTTGCCAAGTAAAAAGGAAAACTCCAGGCATGCAGGAATCTTATGTTTCACCACTATATCCACAGCAGCGATTAAGCAATATTTGACATGGAGTAAATGGTCATTACATGTTTGTTAAGTGAAACAATGAATGAGTGGCATTCTTTCCCAGATTAAAATTACCCGATGGTTTCCCAATGCATTTGGAACAAAATTCAAATTCTTTGCTCTTGCACACGAAGCCTTGAATGCGCTAGGCCCTGTCTACTTCTCCAATTCTGTTCTGTCTCATACTTTCCCTTGCTCCTTTGTATCATCTTTCAGTTCCCAAATAATAGAGCCTTGAGGCCTGTGCATTAGTTGACGTCTAAACCTGGGGTCCCTGTTAATCCCTCTCTTTGAATTGTGGTCTTCTTCTCATTCAGATTTCAGATCATAGATTACAGATCTCAGGTCACAGAGGCCATCCTTGACCTTCTCACATCCAACATTCTATCACTGTTTACAGTGTTCACACTCCATGAAATTACACTATTTATTTATGTACTTCCTTTTACTGACGTCTCTCACTAGCAGTAAGTTCCATGAGGGCAGGGACTTTATACACCTTGTTTACTGCAATGTGTCTGGTGTCCAGCACATGTCTGACATATAGAAGTCACTCAATAAGCATTTTTAATAAAAGAATAAATTTGCAAAGTGGATAGGAGAATCACAGACCTCATTGATGCAAGGAAATAAATAGCAACACTAGTTTTCAAACAGTTTGAATTGATTTATTTTGTATTGCTATTTCTTCTTAAGGGACGTGGATGGTTTTATCATAGCCTCTTGATTATTGATTATCTTTTCTGAAGATAACACCTCAAAGAACATCCATGACCACCATAATATACTTCTAGGTATTTGTGTCAGAATCAGCATGCTGCTGACAGATCAATGCTCTGGTGCCTCAGGGCACTTACTGTATTTTCCTAAAACATTTCACCTGTTCACCTGATTCATGACTGACCTTTACTTAGAAGACACTTCCAATGTTTGAGTTGTAAGAATTTTTACCTCCATATCTCAGGGTATGTTGTTTAATATGATGAAAATAATTAAGTACATTGGAAAAAAATCGCAAAATGGAATAATGCATTGGAATTGAAGAAAGTATATTAGACTACTTGATTAAGATTAAGGGTCTATAGTTAAAACTTTTCTAAATTATAACTTCTCCTGATTCATGATTCACATAATTAGAATTATTCCCCAGAGTTAGTTGATAATTTCCATATTTATTAAACAGTGATAAGATGAATCCCTTCTGTTTAGGATGATTGCCTTTTCCTCAGTTTCTATGTAGGATTATATGTAATTCTTGGTGTTTGTCTTACCAGTTAGCACTGGAAATGGCAGAGAGAATCGAGACCCAAGAGATGAAATAAAGCCCAAATCCTCCAGTGTCTATGGGCATAGGGTCTCATAGTACCAGGGGCTCACAAGATGAGAAGGGGGTTAAGACAACCTCTTGGCTCAGCTGGTAAAGAATCCGCCTGGAATGCAGGAGACCTGGGTTCAATCCATGGGGTGGGAAGATAGCCTGGAGAAGGAAAAGGCTACCCACTCCAGTATTCTGGCCTGGAGAATTCCACGGACTGTATAGTCCAGGGAGTTGCAAAGAGTCAGACATGACTGAGATACAGTCACTTTCACTTTGGGATAAAAAGAATAAGAAAAGCCTCAATGACAAGCTGACTCCTCCTATCTCTCTTGTTAATTTTATTCTTACGTGTTGAAATATGACTCAGGTGTTATGGTGTGGGCGGTGTGTGGAGAGGGGAGCTGACCATCAGAGACAATTGTGTAATGGGACAAGGGACTTTCTCTTTCTGGAATAAATCTTACTTAGAATGTTTAGTTGGAGTAATTGCAGAGAAAACCACTGTCCTATCCCATGCTGTCAAACGGGCACCAATAGATGATAAAATTCCAAGATCATGAGAGCCAAATCTGATTTTTTCTCTTCAAGATGCTCCAGAACCCCAATGAGACAACTGAAGAAAAAAAAATCCCTCATAATTACTTAACCCTATATCAAGCCTTTGAACTTCCTAGGTGGTTCAGTGGCAAAGAATCCACCTGCCAATGCAGGGGATGTAAGAGACACTGGTTCAATCCCTGGGTTGGGAAGAGTCCCTGGAGGAGGGCATGGCAACCCACTCCAGTATTCTTGCCTGGAGAATCCCATGGACAGAGGAGCTTGGTGGGCTACAGTCCATAGGGTCGCACAGAGTTGGACACGACTTAAGTGACTTCACATGCACTCATGCACACATCAAGTCTTCATCGCCAGCTTCGTAAACTATAATTTTCGCATAAGGCATGTGGCCATATAAATAGACCTGAAGGAGCAGGGGCATTTCACCCTTCCCAAAGACTGGCCAAAGTTCTTCTGTACTGATACCAGACAAACCTAGGGCTCTGAAACACAGCTGATAATGTAGTTATCTTCAGAGTGTCAATATCTTTATGTCATGGGATAATATTAATAGAAGGGTTTTACCTGTATGGCCAGAAGGATCACAAGGAGGTTTTCAGACTCAGTTATGTCCCTACCTCCTGTTGTCAGCTGGGATAAGTCACACTGGAATGTGACTAATTCCCTGGTCATCTGCCCCACTGGAAGGCAGAGACTGATTTTTGTTTGCTTTTCAACTCCAACGTCGCATCACCAGTGCTTATTCGAGTGCCTGACTAAAAGAAAGTGTGTAGAAAGTGTGTGTTGAGCAAATGAATGAACTTGAAAATCAGGAACTGGGTGCAGTGAATCTTTAAGAGTTTACAGTTGAATGAGTCTGAGGTAAGGTCAGGGCAAGGGAGGAATGGATACCAAAATCTTTAGGGAAACAAGACAGGAGGGACCTCCGTTAAATACCTGCTCTAACACTTGAACTGACTGATTCATCAGTATTTAGAGCAATCACTCTTTAATCAGAAGGGTTTAGATCTGTTTTAAGAGTTCAGTACAAGCTCTTTTACCTGAGGTTCTGAAGATTACTTTTTGTAAATAAAAGAGGTTTGTAAATTACTGTGGGGTAGGGTCAGAATTCCAGCCATTTGAGGTAGGGGGAGATTCTCCCTGTCTTCATCCTAATGCCCCTGAGCATTCGAGAGCAGAGGAGACCTAATGGCTCCACTCCCACCACCTGTGAAGGGGTGGAAACTTTGGCTACCACTCTGGACTTTCACTCAGGTCTGGGAGGTCCCCTTTGTGCTTGAGAAGATGTATTGATGTGGTCTAACAACACTCTGCCTTGAGTCAGAGTAGAAGGTTCAAGCTGAAAAAGATCACAGCCGAGTGAATTCTGAACTATTAAAAATTCTAACCAAATAGAATTGTTGGTTTAAAAAATAAAATTGTAAGCAGAACTTCAATAAACTGAAAAGATGAAAAAGATTGAGATTGAAAGTGTTGAGATTGAAGGGGGAAGGGAGAAGTACCCTTTGTTTAGGTTTCCTCTCACAGTCCATCCCCCCCAGAACTATCACCCTTCATTGTACAGACTTGGAGCTGGAGCCAAGGATGTAAAATGCCCTGTCCAAGGTGGTCCAATTGGTCTGAAGAGAACAGCTAAGATGCCCAGGGGTCAGGGAAAAGAGCTAACCTAGAACTTGGCAGCACCTCCCTCTCTACTCTGAACAGTAGAACTACAGGAGGGTTTTAATGTCACCAGTGTGTCATTTTTACTTCTCCCCTCAAATAAAGAAAGAAATATTTTACAAAGCAAATCTGATAGGACTTTTTAAAAAAAACCCAGATGTCAACCTTTGTACAATGGGAACAAGACTGAAAAAGTTACATATTAATTAAATCAGTTTAATTGAGATGGAAGTATTTTGAATGCAAATCTTCAGTCCTTAAAGTTCAGATTTCCACACACTGGTTTTCCCAAGGCAGGGACCACCCTCCCCCACCATTCCCTCACCTGTTCCAGAAGACGGAGGAGTGACGGATCCTGGGCTGTCATCTTCAGGCTCTGAGACGGTGACTGTGGGGACTGTGTCAGGACTCGGTTTCAGGCAGATATCTTGCTTCTCGGGGGTCTTCTCTGGGGTAGCAATTTCAATAGAAGGCTCGATCTCAGTAAGCGTGATCTTGACAGGGGCGGCAATCAGAGGGGCACTGCGCTGTTCTTCAGGGATATCATCTACATATGGCGCAAATGTTGATTCTTCAAATAAATGGTCCTTGAGGATTTTCCCCTCCACAGGAATTGGTTTCTCAGCCTCACGGGTCTCTTCAGACCTTATCAAGATTTCAGTGTCCTTATTCTTAAAGTCCAAGTCTTTCTCTTCCAACTTGGGGTGACATTGCTCCTGATATTTCACCTCCTCTGGCCTAGTTATGTCAATGTATTTATAGGCTTCTGCTTTCATCTGGTCCAGGGGGTCTGCTAAGATCTTGTTCACTTCAGCGGACTCTGCCGGAGTCATTTCTATTCCAGAATCAGAACTAAATAAGCCACGAGGCTCCGTCCCAGGCACATCTGGTAAGGAGGGTCCAGGGGGACGCAACTCCTCAGGGCTCTCTGAAGCAGTGATGTGGCCATTTTCTTTCTGAAGAATTCCAGTGAAATACGTAGCATCCTCCCGAGGTGGGTAATAGATGTCAGAAATCAGAGACGTATAACACACTCCTTCCCCATCCTTTGCCACTGTTGAAAAGGTATGATCCATGGGCCTGGAGACATCTGATGTACCTATGAATCAAAACAGCAGCAGAGAGTGAGGGGGTGCCTGGCTTCCTTTCTCCACCTGCCTAACCCACCACCCACCTTGGCCTGTGCAGGCACAGCATCATTTCTCCTCAAGACCTCAGAGTTCCCTCAGACCACTCTCAGGTTGTTTTTCCTTGTCTCCAGGATAGCCCCCAGCACTGCTATTTTTTTGGCAGCAGACTGCATGAGCTGCCACATCCAGAGAAGTTGGAGACAGACCCCAGATAACTAGAAAGTTGATTCTCAAAATCTACTACTTTAATATGCTGTGATTGGTTCTTACTTGGTATTAGTCAACAGAACCCTTCTTTGTATCTAAGGCACTAGTGACTCTTTAAACAGATGTGGAAATACAAGTTAATTCAGGTTTGTAAATATAACAATAGGATAGTCCACTGGGGAGAAGGGCTGCTCAGTGAGCTTGGAGAAGGCTCAAGAACTCTCTGGACCAGTCCTTTCAGTCAGGGACTCCTGCTCTACCTGGATTGACGCCATCTCTTCTCCTGTTAAAGGTACTCAGAGAAAGAAACTCCGAGTTTTCTGGCGGCCTCATCCCAAAGTGGTATCTCCTTAACACAGTGCTTCCCTTCTCCTCCGGTTTCCCCTCGTTTTGTTTTTCTCCTCAGTTACCCGCCAATAACCGAGGTTATTTGCCTTCCAGCATATTCAGAATGACCCACTGAGAATTTCTTGGTCCAAGAGCAAAGCAAGTTTCCAAGGTTGAGCCTACAGAATGTTTTCACCTGGCCTTCATTTTATTTATAAACCAGCCAAAATATTCACTAATAGCAAGGAGAAGAAAGAAACCCTTTATTATTTTTCTATGCTGTACATTACTGTCAGAGGGGAAGAAACTAACATTTATTGAGACCTTGTCACTTGCTCATAAGTAGGATTTTACCTGATTCTTTAATGTTCGAAATTAAGCCCCACACTCTCAAGAGATCACACATATACACGCATTCAACCCTTAAGACACACTTAAAGAATATTACAGATTAGGGCACCAACTCATAAAAGTAGTAACGACAACTATTAGTAGTAACAGTAATAGTAATATTACTAGCCAATACTTGACTGCTTGCTATGTGTCAGACATAGTGCCAAGCTTTCATTAATATTGACTCATTTAGTCATCAAAGCAATCCTAGAGGACAGGTACTATAATTAGCCTCATTCTACAGATGAGGAAACTGAGGAACAGAAGGGCTGAATGACACCCCAAAGACCACAAAGGCCGGAAGTGGCAGGGCCAGGGTTCAAACCCAAGCAGTCGAGAAGTCAGAAAACCGCCCCTAGTCCCCTTTGTACTTCCTTAAATGTTTGTGAAGTTTTTCCTTTTTAAGTAATTTTGAATCAGTTCTATTACAAATACAATTAGCAATTTTCTTTTCCAAGCTATCTTCTTGGTTGTATGAGCATGGTTAATCTAAGGGAAATGGAAAAGCCCAGAGCCTCTTTGCTTCCAGCACGCTCCTGCCCCAATACCACTGCAAGAGCAGCTTTCTTTCCTTGGAATTCTCTTAATCCAGATACCTATGTACCTAAACCCTTCACTGCCGAGTCTTCACTCAAATGTCACCTTCTTAAGGAAGGCAAATTTGACCACTCTGTCTCAGGTTGCAACTCCCCTACACACCCTAGCAACCCTGTCCCTCCCTACTTTTCTCTTTATTTTTCTTTAATACTTGTCTCCTCCTAATAAATCACATAATTAACTTATTCATTCATTACTTATTTAATGATTGTCCCCCCTCCTTTGCTAGATATATTCCACGAGGGCAGGAATCTTTACTGTTTTGTTCATTAATGTAGCCCAAAATCTAGAACAGATCCTGGCACATAGTAGGTACTTAATAAATATTTGAAAAATTAAAGTAACTTTAAAGTTTAGAATAAAGCATAAACAACAGAATGTGTGAGAAGACATGTGGGAACATTCCCCTACATTGCTAACAACATTCACTTTATTCTACAAGTAGCCTAATTTTGTGAGCAATAGACCAGTTTAAATCTGTTCATTTCAGATAGTCATCTAGATATACTTCCTTCATATATGGTACCCCTGCTTTTCCAGTTAGATAAAAACAAACTCAATAACAAAAGGAATGGTAATAGTGACGAGTCTTATTCCCTACCACACACATAGAACACTAAAGAAAAAGCTATTAAATTTAAATCTATGTGTGCACAAACACACCTTTATCCTAAAGGATATTTAAAGATTCTTTTGTGATATGGGCTCAGCCTATATGTAGACTTGGATCACGTCCTTGTCTAACTCAATGAAACTATGATGCATGCTGTGTAGGGCCACCCAAGACAGGCAGGTCATGGTGGAGAGTTCTGACAAAATGTGATCTGCTGGAGAAAGGAATGGCAAAATGTGTCAGCATTTTTGCCTTAAGAAGGCAAGACGAGGAAGTGGTTTGCCTTCTCAAGGCAAGAATACCGAAGTGGTTTGCCATTCCCTTCTCCAGTGGACCATGTATTGTCAGAACTCTGTCCATATGGTCAAAGCTATGGTTTTTCCAGTAGTCACGTATGAATGTGAGAGTTCTTTCATAAAGAAAGCTGAGCACTGAAGAATTGATGCTTTTGAACTGTGGTGTTGGAGAAGACTCTTGAGAATCCCTTGGACTGAAAGGAGTTTAAACAAGTCAATCCTAAAGGAACTCTGTCCTGAATATCCATTGGAAGGACTGATGCTGAAGCTGAAACTCCAATACTTCGGCCACCTGATGCAAAGAACTAACTCATTAGAAAAGACCCTGATGCTGGGAAAGATTGAGGGGAGGAGGAAAAGGGGATGATAAAGGATGAAATGGTTGGATGGCATCACCAACTCGATGGACATGAGTTTAAGAAAGCTCCAGGAGTTGGTGATGGACTGGGAGGCCTGGCGTGCTACAGTCCATGTGGTTGCAAAGAGTCAGACACGACTGAGTGACTGAAGTGAACTGATAATGTAGACCACATTCAGTTCAGTTCAGTTCAGTTCAGTCGCTCAGTCATGTCCGACTCTTTGCAACCCCATGAATCACAGCACGCCAGGCCTCCCTGTCTATCACCAACTCCTGGAGTTCACTCAAACTCATGTCCATAGAGTCGGTGATGCCATCCAGCCATCTCATTCTCTGTCGTCCCCTTCTCCTCCCACCCCCAATCCTTCCCAGCATCAGAGTCTTTTCCAGTGAGTTAACTCATCGCATGAGGTGGCCAAAGTATTGGAGTTTAGCTTTAGTATCAGTCCTTCCAATAAACACCCAGGATTGATCTCCTTTAGAATGGACTGGTTGGATCTCCTTGCAGTCCAAGGGACTCTCAAGAGTCTTCTCCAACACCACAGTTCAAAAGCATCAATTTTTCGGCGATCAGCTTTCTTCACAGTCCAACTCTCACATCCATACATGACCACTGGAAAAACCATTAGAGGCAGGAAAATCAATTCTCAACTATTTCACGACAGACGTTTGGATCCTGAGATTCTCTACCACAATTACCTGGAGAGCTTCCACGTGTTAATAAGCAATTGTTCACCAGAAAGTGAGGAGGGGTTTGCTGCTAGATGTAAATAGTCTGGATGTGCGGGGAAGTGGGGAGAAGATGCTCTCCAGGGGAAGACACAGTAGATAGCTTCCAGGGCTGTCAAACTCATTATGATTCAACTCTCAGTCAGTACTTCTATTGCCGGGGCCACCACATGGCTTCTGACCCTTATCACCCGTATCTGGCATGTTATATAACTCTCTAGCCCACTGTCTTCTGCCACCAGTCATCACACTAAACACAACTGTCACCTGTTTAGCAACTGGCCCCAGGGCTCTGCTTTGCCTCACTGGATAATCCTTAAACTCTGCAGCCTGTCATTTGAGACGATGTGAATGCCACCTGGCCTCACAGCTCTGTCTCCACTGTTCTTACCCTCCACTCTAGGCATACAAAGCCCTTCACTATCTCACACTCAGTCTACCAGCCTTTGTAGCCCTGTCTTACACTCTCCAATTCAAACGCTGAACTCTGGTTAATACAAACTACCCACGACTTCTCCAACACCTAATATTTACAATCTCCACATCCAAATATCCACCTTTTAACCTCAAGCCATGCGTTTCCATGGTGGCTCAGTCAATAAAGACTCCGCCTGCAATGCAGGAGACCCAGGTTCAACCCCTGGGTCAGGAATATCCCCTGGAGAAGCGAATGGCTACCTACTCCAGTATTCTTGTCTGGGAAATCCCATGGACAGAGGTGCATGGGGTTGCAAGAGTCAAACATTACTTAGCTACTAAACCATCACCAAAATGAGTCTGCTGACCACATCTGTCAAGACCTGACCCCTTCCTATTCTCCCTTTCCTTTCCCATAGCACTTAATTATACTGCTTGTGTCACATGTAGGATACATGACTTTGATATGTCTATGTTATCGCCTGCTAACCTGTCAGCTCCTAGAGTTTGAGACTCATGTTCTTGTACAATATATTGTACATAGTAGGCACCCCAAAAAATGAATAAATGAATGAACAGACCAATTAATCAATCAATGAGTAGACGTTCTATGCAACTACTCAGAACAAACTAAGACTTACTGATGAGAAGTTACAAAGAGGATGTTTTTACTCTCTTATGTTAAAGAACTATCTAGAATTCAAGTTATCCAACAATGGGCTGGAGCTGCATCTCGGGAACAAGACTGTTATGATCCCAGTGGCAGGCAGATGGAAAGAGGCCCAGCATCCATATAGGCAGGAACCAGCATTTGATGGAAAGTTGGATAGGACAACAGCAGAAGACTCTTCCAACTGTCTATGATTTTTATATCAATTGGCTTCACCATAGTGGGACACAACTTCCTTTATTTCTTCTTTACCTGTAGAGCAGAATCAATATATTTTTCCTGAAGGTGATGCCACAGAGAATAGGGGCTTCCCAGATATATAGTAATAATTGAGGGATAAACTCTGGATCACATCAACATTACTGGAGAGACTATAGATAGAATCAATAATTGGGAAGAACTCCCACTCCTGAAATCCTCATCTTACTAGCTTCCTCTTGCCCAGAAAACCCAGCATAAAATTGAAAGGATGTCACACTCTACAAATACTACCAAATAGAGGAAGAGGGACAAAATCATTTGTGTAAATCACACATTTTAAATGGGACGATGTCAAAACCCTCATAAAATCAACAAATAATCTAAATACTTTGAATGTGGTCATGTCCTACCTCTTGTCCTATTTAAATTGAGCTAATATCCTAAAAGATTCTCAAGGTTCAAAGAGTTTGAAAATGCATATACATTACATAGGGCCTATTAGATAGAACTCTCGAAAATAGAAAGTCCTTTTAGACAGTAAATTATGTGAGAGCAGAGTCCTGAGGGATCCTTGGAACTGGGAAGCAGAGCTGAGCCTCAAGGCTCAGGAAAGCCAATTAATCCTTGTCAGCGCTTCCTGCAGAGCTGGCAGCTGTGTGGACTGAGGCAGAGAGCACAAGCCAGTTGCCCCAGGCAGGAACCAATATTGTTACATTGTTACATACAAATCCACTAAATAAAAAGGCTTTCCTTGTCTAGACTAGAAATTATTGCTTTCTTTATATAACCAAGGATTCCTGGGAACATCTGACTTCCTCATTCTCTGTTTGTTTCCTTGGCCATCAAGAAATCTGATTTGCGTGGAGGCAGATGCACATATAGAGTTAATGTGTAGACATATACATGCTCCTTCAGGAGGTGGCTGGACAGCAGGGCACAGCAAATTTAAAATGGGATTGATTTTCAAATTTCCATCTTACAAGTAATTTTTTTAGGAAAGTACTTATAATAAAAGTTGAAGGATCCCAAGTCACTATCTCTAGTCAAAAGCTAAGTGGAAGAAAGCATGAAAATAAGCTAAATTAGCTGCCATGAAATCGTATGTGCTGATAAAATCAGGCTTTTGAATACACTGATGTCCTAGATCAGAAACACTAATCATGAGCTAGATAAATTCAGTAGTCTCCTAAATGGTCGGTGTTTTATTTTATTTTTAAAATTTCTCTAGCAATACTAAGGAATAATGACTTAGTAGTTGACTTTTCTCAAGGAAACGTCTATCCACAAATCCTCATTCCTGACTGACAAATGAATCAAGCTCATTCAATTGCTAGCCTACAGTTTAGGTTTGTTTTCTGACTTTATTAGTATCAGTTGTGAGACTCTGGGCAAGGTAGCCTCCCTAAGCCTTGTTTGGGGCTTCCCTGGTGACTCAGCTGGTAAAGAATCCACCTGCAATGCGAGAGACCTGGGTTCGATCCCTAGGTTTGGGAAAATCTCCTGGAGACGGGACCAGCTAGTATTCTGGCTTGGAGAATTCCATGGAGCTTTGTTTGCTGCTGCTGCTGCGTCACTTCAGTCGTGTCCGACTCTGTGTGACCCCATAGACAGAAGCCCACCAGGCTCCCCCGTCCCTGGGATTCTCCAGGCAAGAACACTGGAGTGGGTTGCCATTTCCTTCTCCAGGAGCTTTGTTTATTCAGTTTTAAAATGGGGCAAAGATAGTTCCCATGTTACTGGGCTGTTACAGGGATTAAATGAGATAATGCACTTAGCTCCTTTCCTGGCACATAGTACACACAGTAAATGAGAGCTGTGGGCTTTATAATTACCTCTGTTTTGCAGGGAGGACACCAGAATTTGCAATATATACCATCAATCCATTTGGTACTTTATCCTGTCTACTGATATGTGATCAGGGTCTTTTGGGCCAGGAGTTAAATATAGCCAGTCCACACTCATGTTGCCCTCTGGGGTCTGCCTTAGATCCTGAAGTCCCAAGAGTGCAAGGTCAGGGCTGTCTGCAGAGCTCCATAAGCAGGTGATTGGGTGTTAAGCATTTTCTAGTGATGCAACTGATGGATCCTGTGAGGAACTGGTAATGCCTGGTAATGCCTAACAAGTATGAAATGCTGAAATTTACAAAGACAATAGAAAAAGCAGGAAATTGTTCCGTGCCTACAGATAAGGTTTCTCTCTTGTAGATTGAGCTCATTCTTACTCCTCAGGGTAGAGACAAGTCGACAGTAGTTTAAGATGATTCTCCTGTAACTCATAAAGACCCTCTTACTGCTCTGAAATGGAAACCTAGAAAATGCCAGAAACAAAGAATAGTTATATGAAAAGGTTTTCTGAGCACAGAGGTAAATGTGCTCCAATAGAGAAACATCTTTTAAAAATAAAAACAAAACAAAAACACCAATTATTGTTTAAATAGAGCCAACACTAAGAGGTATAGGTGTATCAGTTCAGTTCAGTTCAGTTCAGTCGCTCAGTCGTGTCCGACTCTTCGCGACCCCATGAATCACAGCACACCAGGCCTCCCTGTCCATCACCAACTCCCGGAGTTCATATAGTCCCATTAATTTGAGAAATATTTTAGGGGGGGCATATGAAAACCTGGAATGACAGTGGGAGTAGGGTGAGAGATGCATGTTAAAATTCAAAAATTACAGACCAATAACAAGTAACCTATTAGACTGCCCATGTGATGGATGGTAGTAGCCCCCACAGAACGTAGGCGGTAAGGCTTTTTCCCTGAAACTCCCACTTTCTTTTCTAAATGTTAAGAAATTATCAACAAAAGGAATACAAATTGGAAAAGAAGAAGTAAAACTTCCACTGTTCACTGATGACATGATCCTCTACACAGAAAACCCTAAAGACTCTACCAGAAAACTACTAGAGCTAATCAATGATTACAGTAAAGTTGCAGGATATAAAATCAACACACAGAAATCCCTTGCATTCCTATGCACTAATAATGAGAAAATAAAAAGAGAAATTAAGGAAACTATTCCATTCACTGTTGCAACGAAAAGAATTAAATACTTAGGAATATATCTACCTAAGGAAACAAAAGACTTGTACATAGAAAACTATAAAACACTAGTGAAAGTAATCAAAGAGGACACTAATAGATGGAGAAATATACCGTGTTCGTGGATTGGAAGAATAAATATTGTAAAAATGAGTATACTACCCAAAGTAATTTATACATTCAATGCAATCCCTATCAAGCTACCAACGATATTTTTCACAGAACTAGAACAAATAATCTCACAATTTGTATGAAAATACAAAAAACCTCGAACAGCCAAAGTAATCTTGAGGAAGAAGAATGGAACTAGGGGAATTAACCTGCCAGACTTCAGGCTCTACTACAAAGCCACAGTCATCAAGACAGTATGGTACTGGCATAAAGACAGAAATATAGATCAATGGAACAAAATAGAAAGCCCAGAGATAAATCCACACACCTATGGACACCTTATCTTTGACAAAGAAGGCAAGAATATAAAATGGAGAAAAGACAGTCTCTTTAACAAGTGGTGCTGGGAAAACTGGTCAGCCACTTGTAAAAGAATGAAACTAGAACACTTCCTAACACCATACACAAAAATAAACTCAAAATGGATTAGAGAGCTAAATGTAAGACTAGATTCTATAAAACTCCTAGAGGAGAACGTAGGCAAAACACTCTCCAACATAAATCACAGCAGGATCCTCCAAGACCCACCTCCCAGAATATTTGAAATAAAAGCAAAAAAAAACAAATGGGACCTAATTAAAATCAAAAGCTTCTACACAGCAAAGGAAACTATAAGTAAGGTGAAAAGACAGTCTTCAGAATGGGAGAAAATAGCAAATGAAGCAGCTGATAAAGGATTAATCTCCAAAATATACAAGCAGCTCCTGCAGCTCAATTCCAGAAAAATAAGTGACCCAATCAAAAAATGGGCCAAAGAACTAAACAGACAGTTCTCCAAAGAAGACATAAAGATGGCTAACAAACACATGAAAAAATGCTTAACATCCCTCATAATCAGAGAAATGCAAATCAAAACCACAATGAGATACCATTTCACACCAGTCAGAATGGCTGCTATCCAAAAGTCTACATGCAATAAATGCTGGAAAGGGTGTGGAGAAAAGGGAACCCTCTTACACTGTTGGTGGGAATGCAAACTAGTACAGCCACTATGGAGAAGAGTATGGAGATTCCTCAAAAAACTGGAAATAGAACTGCCATATGATCCAGCAATCGCACTCCTGGGCATACACACCAAGGAAACCAGAATTGAAAGAGACACATGTACTCCAATGTTCATTGCAGCACTGTTTATAATAGCCAGGACATGGAAGCAACCTAGATGTCCATCTGCAGAGGAATGGATAAGAAAACTTTGGTACATACACACAATGGAGTATTACTCAGCCATTAAAAAGAAAGATTTGAATCAGTTCTAATGAGGTGGATGAAACTGGAGCCTATTATACAGAGTGAAGTAAGCCAGAAAGAAAAACACCAATACAGTATACTAATGCATATATATGGAATTTAGAAAGATGAAAATGATAACCCTGTATACGAGATAGTTAAAGAGACACAGATATATAGAACAGTCTTTGGGACTCTGTGGGAGAGGGTGAGGGTGGGATGATTTGGGAGAATGGCATTGAAACATGTATGTTGTCATATGTGAAACGAATTACCAGTTCAGGGTTGACGCATGTTACAGGATGCTCAGGGCTGGTGTGCGGGGATGACCCAGAGGGAGGATAAAGGGAGGAGGGAGGTGGGAGGGGGGTCCAGGAAGGGGAACTCATGTACACCCGGGGAAGATTCATGTCAATGTATGGCAAAACCAACCAATATAATATGGTAAAATAATTAGCCTCCAACAAAAAAAAAAAGAGAAAAAACAGACAAAAAAAAAAGAAGAAATTATCAGGCCCACAGTATGGAGGCTGTGCTACATCTGACAACAGAGTCATCTCTGAGGGATGGATATGCCGGGGAGGCACCAGGAGCCTCTATGTCACCTAGAAAGCATTCTCCTTCTAAAATGAAGTACCCTGTGATTTAACATGACAAATGGGTGCTGAGAAATTCAGGGACATCCATTCTTTAAAAATGTATCTATGTGATTAGTTAATCAAGTAAAAAGGAGAAGATGAACTCGCATTCCCTAGCAAAAGACACAAAGTCAATGCTGATGACATGCTTGGACTTTAAGAATATGAGTAACTACTCTTCCTTTCCCCAACTCACTGCCTTATTTAAGGCTTTCCTGCCAGAATAACAGATTTAGCTGTCGGAACTGCAAAATTAATGTTTGATAAAAAAATGATTCAGCAAGTTTTGGGTTTTTCCTCCACTATGAAGAGCCAGGGCTTGCACTGCCTTGCAGAATTATCCCTTTAGCAGAAAATTCTGTAAGAGGAAAAAAACTAGCCCAGCAGCAAACCACTGCCTAAGTTTCTCTGACAGTTCTCCGCAGGGTCTTAGCATAACCCTGCCAAGTCGTGAGATGCAACGGAGCACAAGTTCTGATGAGCTTCAAAGTAATGGGGACACTTTTTTTTGCTTTGAACATTTTTGTGTTCAAAGGTGTAAATGTGATTCTGCAGCCTTCTTGGGTGGGGACAATCTTTTCTGGGGAGCGAAGAAACATTTATTTATAATTTACTTAGATCTTAAGAAAAAGTCCTTAAAACCCTTCCTAGACTTCCCATTGCCTTTAAAAAAAAAAAAAAACTTATTGATTTATAATTCACAAACCATAAAATTCACTCTTAAAATATACAACTCAGCAATTTTTGTATATCCACAGAATTATACAACCATCACCATTATCTAATACACCCAGCTAATTTAGATATATTCCACTTTTAATGTTTTCAACACAGAAGAAGCTCTGAGTTACTTCGCCATGCAAAGAATTACCTTTGGAACAACAAAAAAGAGTTATCCCAACCTTTATATTATTTGTTGAAAATTGTGCTCTCTGATTTCCAAATAGAAAAATAACTATTCTTGGTCACATTTCCTTAACACTATGTGTACACTGACAGCAGTGAAAGAAAAAATGTGTACTATAAATTTCTGTTTACACTTTAATGGTGAGTTCTTTTGCTCCCTCCCCCCAACACAGACTCATCTATTTAATTCTGATAATTGACTTTACGTGACCTTTCTCCCTTACTTCCATCCATGGCTGCCTTCCCAGCTGGACCCTTATCACCCTCTGCTTGAATTGGTGTGATAGTTTCCTCAGTGTTCTACAGCTTCCAGTCCCGCCTCTTCCTTGTGCACCCTGCACACAGCTGACACATTCACCTCCCTAAAACATCACTTTCACCATGTCACTTCTCTGTTCCAAAGCCTTTGGCGAGCATCTTTGCCTATCCTTTGGCTTAGAATTCAGGATCATCATCAGTGAGTCTGTCTTTGTGGTTTTATTTCTGAGTCTGCTCAAGAAACACACCTGTTTAAGCCTAGAAGTTGAATAAGATACTCAACTTCTATGCTTCCGTGCAAGCCCCTTTCCTCAACTGGAAGCCTCCTTCACTCCTCCTTAAATCCAAATAAAGTTTCTGGTGATTCCACACCTCCTGTAGGCAGTCTCCTCCTACCACCCCACTCCTCAATGTTTCTCCTTCCTCTCCACTCCAAAGCCATGACTATTTGTTTGGGATCCACCAGCTTTTCTGCCTTTGTCACCAGCTATCTTTTTCGCTATACTGGTTCAGAACCACGTCTTCTACTTCTTCATGACATTGGGTCCTTTAGCACTGTGCTTTGCACATAGTATGTGCTCAGTAATCACTGAACGTACCACTACCTCCATATTACTATTGGATTGAGTCACATTCAAGAGTTTTGGAATAAGCTTTACCATCAATCATGCATTAATTCAATAAAAAAAGATCTGTGGAACACTTACCATATGCAAAGAACAAAAGCGGAGGACATTTCCAAACCTAGTGCCACAAAAATTCACTATGAAGACATTGTTTGTAACTCGAAGTTTGGGGCCCCCTTGCTGCTTATGGCAACAATCCTGGGGAGTGACAGTGTCTGATGGATGATAATAATTGGAAGAGGAAAGTCCCATATGGAGCCCTGGCATGTCATATATCCTGATCCATCTTTCTGGTCAGGTATGGCATTTTCAGAAAAGAAGACCTGGAAGGGTTCTTTAAAGTTATCAAATTAAATCCCCTCCCAATCCCAGGATCTCATCCACGAGATTCAGGATTGGCCATCTCCCAACTTTAGTTTGAATATTTCCATTCATAGGATCTCACTGTTTTCTATGAAAACCAAATTATTAATTAGTGTTTTTAGTTAAGAGCCTAGGTCCGGGGTCACATGCATGACTTTTAATACAGACTCCCAACATTTACTACCTTTGTGGCAGATTTCCTAATGCCTTTGTGCTTCCATCTCATCTGTTAATAATATCACCTCATAGAATTGTTGTGAGAACTAAATGAGATAGTGGAATCAAAGCACTAAGAATCATGCCTGATACACATTAAGGGCTCATTATTATTTTTAGAATTGAACTTTATTCTCCACTGCTGCTTCCAGCCTTTAGTCCAAGGTTTGTCTTCAGAATCTGTTACTGAGAACAGACAACTCAAATAGTCAGAAAACAATATAACACATAACCTCCCTAATCTATAAAGAGTTCCTAGAAATCAAGAAATGACAACCCCTCCAGTGTTCTTGCCTGGAGAATCCCAGGGACAGGGGAGCCTGGTGGGCTTCTGTCTATGGATCGCACAGAGTTGGACACAACTGAAATGACTTAGCAGCAGCAGAAATCAAGAAGAATAAGACTATCATTTCATTTATTCAGATAGTGAACAAAAGGTAAAAATAAACACTTTGCGTAGAAAGAGCAATATAAATGATCCTGTAGTATAAAAGTGCAAATTAAAACAATCCTAAAATGACATTTCTACCTTATCAGATAGGGAAAAATTTTTTAAAGTTTGGCAATACACTATTTGGTGGGGCTGAAGGAAAACACTCACTCACTCACTGAGAGGAGTCTGATAGGGGTCAAATATGATATAATCCCTACAGATGGCAATTTGGCAATGACTGTCCAAAGTACAAATGCATTTACTCTTTGGCAATCTAACTTACAGAAATTATTCTGTAGACATACCTACACATTAATAAAATGAATATGAACATAGTTATTCATTACAGTGTGAAATAACAAAAGTTAGAATCAGCTCAAATAGTCACTATCAGGGCCTGGTGAAACAAACTATATATTTCAACACATATACTGAGTGGTTGCACAAATGAATGAAGATTATCTCCATGTTCTGATATGGAAATATTTTCAGATAAAATGATTAAGAGAAAAAGTAAGATACAGACTATGTGTTACAGATACAGCTATATGGACACAGATATATAAAATGCTAACTTTTACGTAAGCAAAGGGGGAAACAAGAACATGTTTGTATTTGTATCTTCATAAAGAAACACTGGGCAAATACTCAAGAAACTAATTATGAGCCATGGAAGTGGGGCAGAATAGAGAGTAACAGAAATGGAAGGGAGATTGTTCATCATGCACGTCTTTTAAAGATTTATTTTCTTCTTCCAACCAAATGAATGTATTACTTTTTAAAATTTCAATTTCATTTAAAAATGAAGAAAAAGAACACAACGTGGGAAGACAGTAGTAGTGTTGCACAACTGTGATGCAAACCCCCAAGCCAGCTTCCTTCTTCCACAGGACAGATATCCAAAGATGTGAAGCAGATGTGTCTCCTCTTTAGTTCTCATGGCTCAGGCTAGGACATTCTTCATTTCCCCTTTCACATGTTTTGTTTTCCTCACCCTGGAAGCTCCTAAGAGACATGAACTGTACCTTGTGCCTCACTGTTTCTCTCATGCTAAGCACACTTTCTGGCACATAGGTTTTGGTAAATAATTATGGCATATATCAATGCATATGTTTCCAGATTCATCATACCGGTTACAACCAGGGGATGAACAATAGTTTGTCACTGTCCCTCTAAAAATCTGACCCAGACCTGACTACAAGAGACAATTTCCCTTCACAGTTTTGATTCTCTTGACTTAAACTATTTTTATTCATAATTTTTTACATTTCCTGCCCTGTACTATTCATGTAGCATTTGTAGCCAATTAAAATATATGGGTATATAAAAATTTTTAATAATGCATAATTTCAAATTGTACTTTTAGCCACAGCACTGAGTGTATTTCATAAGTTTGACTGACATTAAAGTCAGATGCAAAGAATTTTCATAACTGCCTATGACCTGCTTCCAGTGTTTAAAACAGACTGAAGAGGCTACTAGGAAACAAATTTACAGATTCAGTCTGGAATAATCCATAAGATCAAGATAAAGCTAGAATTAGGGTGTCTCATTAGAAAGTGTTTTATAAAGGGGAATCTATGTCCAAACAACCTTGTAAGGGTACCATCAGCCCCTATGTGTCTTGACTAAAAAAATGCAACAGATGTCCTTCATCTGGTGGACATAGACCTGAGACATGCATTCTCTGCTGAAAGTCTTGGATTTTGTGCCAGTGTTGAGAACCAAACACAGGTCCCTGGAATCTAAAACAGTGTCATGTACATATACACACTGCATGCATGCATGCTCTGTCACTTCAGTCATGTCCAACTCTTTGTGACCCCATGGACTGTAGCCCACTAGGCTTCTCTGCCCATGTGATTTTCCAGGAAAGAATACTGGAGTATGTTGACATTCCCTCCTCACATATACACATGACTATATATAAAGTAGATAACTAGTAAGGACCGACTGTAAAGTACAGGGAACTCTACTCAATACTCTGTAATAGCCTATATGGGAAAAGAATCGATATATGTATATACATAAATTATTCACTTCGCTGTATATCTGAAACTAACACAACATTTAAGATCAACTATATTCCAACAAAAATTAAAAACAAAAATATAAATAAAAACAAAACCAAGAAACTACAAAAAATTTAAAAAAAAAGATAAAGTTATGTAAAGTGATATGCCTTGGAAGGCACATAAGGAAGGACAGAAAAGGATGACTGATGGATGATTCTGTTAGAAAGATGACATGGCACAGGACATGACATGGTGTCTTTGAAGTATGGCCCAGCATGCCCTGGTGCGGCATGACATGGTCTGTGCAGTGCTGTACTGTGGCCTGACATGACAGAGCAGGCTGTATGGAGGAGCAAGATATGGTGTGGTGTGCTGGGTGAGGGTGCTTTCAGTGTGGCATTCTATGACTGAAAAGTCACAGGTGTGACAGGCGTTCCATCTCCATCAAGTTGCTGACCTTTCATTAAATTCTCAGGAAACCTCTTTCTCCATTTGCAAAAGGAAGATAACAAAAACTAATATTCAAATTGCGAGAGGGAGAGAGGGAGAGAGAGAGCGAGAGAGAGCGAGAGAGCGAGAGCGAGAGAGAGAGAGAGAGAGAGTGTGTGTGTGTGTGTGTGTGTGTGTGAGAGAGAGAGAGAGAGAGAGAGAGAGTGTGTGTGTGTGTGTGTGTGTGTGTGAGAGAGAGAGAGAGAGAGAGAGAGAGAGAGAGAGAGAGAGAGAGAGAGAGTGTGTGTGTGTGTGTGTGTGTGTGTGTGTGTGTGTGTGTGTGTGTGTGTGTGTGTGTGTGTGTGTGTGTGTGTACGCGCATGCGCACACACGCTCAGTTGTGTCCAACTCTTTGCGACTGCATGGGCAGTAGCCCGCCAGGCTCCTCTGCCTATGGGATTCTCCAGACAAGAATGTGAAGATTAAATGGTTTTGTCACCAACAGAACCATTAACAATTCCTAGGAAATAAGAATAGAATCTGGGTAATAAAGTCTAACCTTTTTTCTTTACCTTTATGCTTAGTCTAGTTTCATTTGCTCATTGACGCCACAGGCAGAGGCCTAAACACCGGACCTTCAGATCAAAGGTCCCAGTGCGACAGGTCTGTGCCAACACCTCAGGTAGGTGTGCCGTGTGCAGAAGCACGGCGCACAGCACGTAATTTAAGATGGTGGCAGCGGGCCGTGAGCAGAGTCACTGGGTGTGCCCCCGCTGTGAGAAATCCACCGCCTTCCCTCTCCCCGCTCTTGAGAGCTCTATAAAAGAGCCCTGCCCGTAGCCAGTTAAGGAGAGCATGCGCTCTGGAGCGGGAGCTCCCATCCCTCCATTCTTTATCAAATAAAGCTTTCCTTAGCTTCCTAAATGAAAACTCAAGTCTTGTTCTATTGGCATGAGTGACACTGGTTCAGTTCAGTTCAATTCAGTCGCTCAGTCATGTCCGACTCTCCGCGACCCCATGAATCACAGCACACCAGGCCTCCCTGTCCATCACCAACTCCCGGAGTTCACTCAAACTCATGTCCACAGAGTCGGTGATGCCATCCAGCCATCTCATTCTCTGTCGTCCCCTTCTCCTCCCGCCCCCAACCTTTCCCAGCATCAGAGTCTTTTCCAGTGAGTCAACTCGTCGCATGAGGTGGCCAAAGTATTGCAGTTTCAGCTTTAGCATCAGTCCTTCCAGGACTGATGATCAACACCCAGGATTGATCTCCTTTAGAATGGACTGGTTGGATCTCCTTGCAGTACAAGGGACTCCCAAGAGTCTTCTCCAACACCACACTTCAAAAGCATCAATTCTTCGGAGATCAGCTTTCTTCACAGTCCAACTCTCACACCCATACATGACCACGGGAAAAACCATAGCCTTGACTAGACAGATCTTTGTTGGCAAAGTAATGTCTCTGCTTTTTAATATACTATCTAGGTTGGTTATAACTTTCCTTACAATGAGTAAGCGTCTTTTAATTTCATGGCTGCAATCAGCATCTGCAGTGACACTGGTTAGGAGGTCCTTTTTTGGGGTCAGACCTGATAACATGATTATCATTAGCTACCACTCTGTGTTTATACAGTATGCCTTCTTCCTCAAGTTTTCCTAATCTAACTCCTATGTTCTGGAATATCTGAAATTTAATTTGGGGTTTTGAGTCCCTAATTTTAAACATAATCTCATGTGGAAAGCAGGTTATAAGAATAGAAACAGGTGAATGACATGTGGCTGCTGCTGCTGCTGCTAAGTCGCTTCAGTCCTGTCCAATCTTAGCAACCCCATGGACTGCAGCCCACCAGGCTCCTCTGTCCATGGGATTCTCCAGGCAACAGTACTGGAGTCATGACATGTGGAGACTAACATAAACCTGGAATTCAGACTGTATCAATTGGTAGACTTAAAGGCAAATCATCTGACTTGAACATACTCACAAACACACTCACATGCAGTCACAATCAAAAAGTATATAGAAAATTTATTCTATTAAGGTGTATAGAAAATGGAGCCCAGAGGTAGCGGTACTAATCAGGGAGAAAGAAAAGAAAGATTAGTGTCCTTCTTCAACAATAGAATTCATTTTGCTCCTCTGAACTATCTGATCTATGGGTCAAAGTAAACTGTGTGTTTAAAGCAAGACAGTAACTCAGCCATTGATGTGCCAGAGTTTGGGAGTATTGATCCAAATGGTGTGAATGCTCAGTCAGAAAATTACATCAGGATTTCTTTTCTTCCCATTTTCTATGTCCAAGAACAAAAAGAACAATAAATAATAAGCAATAATTCCAAAACACATAATTTCTGACATCAATGCAACATTTCAATCAACTGCACATTTGAAGGGGATAACTAAAATATCACACTTCTCCAGTATAAGGTACGTGCATGATGATCAACAAAAATGCACTGTTCTTTGGGAATTTGAAGAAGGATGGCTTTTGTGAGGAAAGTGAAACTTACACTGGGGATTTGAAAACACATATGATTTTAGAAAGGCAGAGAAAAGCAATAGGAAGTTATTTGGGGAGCAAAAAATAAATAGCAAAAACAAAGATGAAGTAATGAGTAGGAAAGAATCCCAACTCCAATAGGAGCACTTGGGAAGCGGTGGGAACTCAGGCTAGAAGGGGTGGCTGGGATTATGAAGCCAGTGTGAGGGCTTCATAGTGATGGTAGGAAACAAGGATCCAGTGATTGTTTTAGAACAATTAGTCCAGTAATAACTTCCATGATGGCAGCATACAGCTTTGGGAGTCTTGTCAAATGAATTTGTGATTTTTTTAAAAAATATAAAAGCAATATTACATGATCACTACAATATTTTTTAAAAATAGAATTACATAAACACTGAGAGAGAGTCAGCAGATGCCACAAAAAAAAAAAAAAATAGTGAACATTCACTAGGACTAGAAGAATTTAAGTTTAGCCTGGAGTTCTAGGCTCAAGATAACACAGCTCTCAAAGAGACCAGAGAAGGTACAGTTCAAAAGAAAGTCCTTTAATACAGAAGTGCCTGGCTAGGGAAGTTTCACAGAAATGAAGGGATTTGAGCTCAGTCTTGAAGGATGTGGGGGATTTGCATAGGCTAAAGTGGAGTTGGACTGTGAAGAAAGCTGATCGCCGAAGAATTGATGCTTTTGAACTGTGGTGCTGGAGAAGACTCTTGAGAGTTCCTTGTACTGCAAGGAGATCCAACCAGTCCATTCTAAAGGAGATCAATCCTGGGTGTTCATTGGAAGGACTGATGCTAAAGCTGAAACTGCAATACTTTGGCCACCTCATGCGACGAGTTGACTCACTGGAAAAGACTCTGATGCTGGGAAAGGTTGGGGGCGGGAGGAGAAAGGGACGACAGAGAATGAGATGGCTGGATGGCATCACCGACTCTGTGGACATGAGTTTGAGTGAACTCCGGGAGTTGGTGATAGACAGGGAGGCCTGGCGTGCTGTGATTCATGGGGTTGCAGAGAGTCGGACACGACTGAGCAACTGAACTGAACTGAACTGAAAGTATAGGTAATATATTTCCAAGCACAGAAGCTATGATGCTCTGATGTTCAGTCAAATATATTCAGATAGTTATTTGAATTTCTACATATTCTGTAATAAGTAGCAGTGGACACTATGTTACATTTATCTTTTCTAAGTAGTCTGAAATGAATCTGTCAGGTTTGAGGCACCCCACTCCAGTACTCTTGCCTGGAAACTCCCATGGACGGAGGAGCCTGGTAGGTTGCAGTCCATGGGGTCGCTCAGAGTCGGACACGACTGAGCAACTTCGCTTTCACCTTTCACTTTCATGCACTGGAGAAGGAAATGGCAGCCCACTCCGGTGTTCTTGCCTGGAGAATCCCAGAGATGGGGTAGCCTGGTGGGCTGCCATCTATGGGGTCGCACAGAGTTGGACACGACTGAAGCGACTTAGCAGCAGGAGCAGCAGCAGCAACCAAGCTAGTATGTGAACAGTTAAAATGGTTTGGATAAAATCATAAATAAATAAGAGCTTGCAGAGCCTGCTTACATTTCTTTGTTCTATAAGATTTCATAAAATGAGAGCAGAAGCCAAAACCAAATGTGTTCTGGAAGAGGAACCAGCAGCCAATTACTATGTCAATAATTCAATATGAGCATTAAATTTTCATGGTTTTTAAAAAACTCCTAAAAATAACCTGCAGGACATTATCTCCTACACTTGCTGTTTGAAGCCTTTTAATCATGACTCCTAAGAACTGTACTTTGTTCTATTTAAGGATTAAATTAACAGATAGGGCCACAAACAAGTCAATCTCATTTAATTATTTTAATTTGGTTAACAATTAGCTGAAATTTTAATCTGTCCCTTAACACAAAGTTGTTTTCAAAATAAATGGTTCTTGAAAAAAGCAACTGGAAAGAAAACACAGAATCAAGCTTTCCTTTTCCTCAGTGTGTAGGAATAGGCCAGAGTCAATGTATACCCCCTATTCTATCTTTGTTTTCATTATTTTTGCTCCAAATTCAATTATTTTATTCAACATACTTTTTATTTACCTGGAAGTTGATAAGTCAGATGTCAATAAGATTCACTTATATTTTGAGAAGAAACCAATAGTTAAAACATGGTTATCCAATTGCTGGTTGGCTATTGGTCATTGTTTGTCAGATAACCCTGCTGCTGCTGCTGCTAAGTCACTTCAGTCGTGTTCGACTCTGTGTGACCCCATAGACGGCAGCCCACCAGTCTCCGCCATCCCTGGGATTCTCCAGGCAAGAACACTGGAGTGGGCTGCCATTTCCTTCTCCAATGTGTGAAAGTGAAAAGTGAAAGTGAAGTCGCTCAGTCATGTCTGACTCATAGCGACCCCATGGACTACAGCCTACCAGGATCCTCCATCCATGGGATTTTCTAGGCAAGAGTACTGGAGTGGCTTGCCATTGCCTTCTCTGCAGATAACCCTAGAGAGGCCTAATTTTTGAAAATGATATCCTTTAAGGTTAATTATTTAATGTTTCATATTTCTTCTCTGAATGTCAAGATTATTTCAACGTTATTTCTTGAAATATATTTGTATTCTAAACATGAATCCTTTCTTCTTAACTAAAAATAATGGAAGAAAATAGCATTTATTGAATACTTATTATATGCCTGCCAGTCACCATGTTAGATCATGCCAATCAATAACCACATGAACATTCTAAAATAACTATTTAGTAGTACTATGAAAATTATGAAAAGCCAAACCCGATTATGTTATAACAAACTTGATGTTTTTCAGCATTTAGTGGTTTAACCACATTCATTCAATAAATACTGAGTGCCTACTATATGCTAGGCACTTATTACAGTTTCTGGGGAAATAACAGTGAATAAGACAGATACATAGTCTCTGGCTCCACAAAGGACAGAAACAAACAACAAGCAACACAACTATGCTGGTGTGGCAAAGACTTTTAATTGACCCCCAGTGTTTATCCTGTCCCTCTCCTCTTTGCAGTAGACTCCCTCAAGCAATTTTAGCATATGGCCACCTAGCTAAAGACTGCCTTTCCAACCTCCCTCTAGGTGTAGACCACGAAGTGAACAGAAGTGAAGTGTGTGCCTCTAGATCACGTACCTCAAGATGGAGCTGGTTGGGACTTCCCTGGTGGTCCAGTGGTTAAGAATATGCCTTCCAGTGCAGGGGATGTGACTTCCATCCCTCGTCGGGGAACTAAGATCTCACGTGCTACAGGGCAACTAAGCCCAGGAGCCGCACTCCTGAGCCCACATATTGCAACTAGATAGAAGCCTGTGCTCAGCAAGGAAAGATCCCGAATGCCTCAACTAAGACCTGACTCAGCCAAAAAAAAATAAAGCTGGTTGCCCTTCACTTTCTTTGCCCTTCTCATGACCCAGTCCATGAACAAGGTCTCTTTGGGCTGACTTTAACAGTGATGAAGGCAACATGTGTGGAGAAGATAGGCAAGAAGACAGAAGGAATTGGGAGCCCTGGAACAGACCCTTACCTGACTGTTCACCTGCCTCTGGACTGTCAAATAAGAGAGAAATAAACTTTGAACTTGTTAGAGTTACTCTGTTTTTGTATCTCTTTGTTATAGAAACTCAGCCTATAGCCTAACTAATACAGCAGAAAAGCAAAAATAACTAATTGTTATAACAAGTGCTCTGAAGGAAACAAACAACTGGATAAGAGAAAAAATAAAAGATTATCAGTGGGGAAGGATAGGTGACTTTATAAAAGATGTTCAGGTCAGTCTCAGACGGTGACATTGGACCTACAGAATGAGAAGAGGCAATATGAATTCTTTTGTCTTCTTTTGTTGAAACATATGAAATTCTTGAATTTTTCCTCTTTATATTTCAACTGCTTTATTCTTCTTACTCCCGCCCATGGGCTAATACTATATTTGCCAATGTGCAACTACTGTACACTTGCATAAAAGCCTAGGATAAGTCCATTACCAAGAGTACCTGATCTCTCTGAATGTGCCATGGTTGTCAAGTTCATGTGAAAAGCCACATACATCAGTAAACCAGCCAGTGACAAACTGTATCAAATGACTGTCTACCAACTTACAGTCACACTAGACTGTGAGATATTTGAAGACAAGAATGGTCCTTCTGTCTCTGCATCCTTAGCACACTTCAGTTCAGTTCAGTCGCTCAGTCGTGTCCGACTCTCCGCGACCCCATGAATCACAGCGTGCCAGGCCTCCCTGTCCATCACCAACTCCCAGAGTTCACCCAAACCCATGTCCACAGTAGTTAGCACTTAGTAAGAGTTCAGTAACTCTTACTGAATGACTAGGTTAACAAAGAAATCTCCTTTGGCAACACAAAAATAGGGCCTCAAAACAACTGTATCTTTTAATACAGCTCTTCAAAAATGTGGTCATGGTCCAATGACTACATTCAGGATTTAGATCACCTGTCCTGCCCTCACAAGTCTGGACCACTAGAGGTAACTGATGTGTAGCTCTACCTTAGAATGATGGATGCATCATTGCCACTGACCTGGTCTATTTCTGTCATCTTTGCCCATAGGCCTGGACTGTGTTTAGAGGGCTACATATATCCTCACCCTCATCCCCCACCCAGACTTCTACTCAATCAAAACAGCTGAGGGATAAGGCAGGGGAGTCTTACCTGTGAAATGACTGTATCAGGGCCTTGAGCTTTTTCACTAACACATTAATATGGTTCTCTTCACCTCCTTTAATTCTGTGAGTCTCATTGTTTCAAAGACATTGTACTAGCTAATTATAAGGATGATGATACCTGGATTTATTTAACATTCCTATGTGCTATAAGCACTGTGCTAATAGCTTTACATACATTAACATTTTAACAATCCTATGGGGCAGGCACTATTGTTATCCTCATTTTATAGATGGGAAAACTGAGAATAGAGAAAGTACATGTCTTGAACATGACACCAGATTTCTAGGGTCATAATCATCTTAGTTTGCCAAGGACTAGGGGGTTTTCCAGGAGAAGGAAATGGCAACCCACTCCAGTGTTCTTGCCTGGAGAATCCCTGGGATGGGGGAGCCTGGTGGGCTGCCGTCTATGGGGTCGCACAGAGTTGGACATGACTGAAGCGACTTAGCAGCAGCACCAGCAGCAGGGGTTTTCCAGGGCGTAGGGCTTTCACTGTTAAAACTGGGAGTGTCATGGACAAACCATAGTAAATTGATTACTTTATAAATAGCTGAAGAAGAATTGGAACTTAGGCGGTTCCAATTTTTTTTTTAAAGTATTCATTACTGTTATAGACTGTGTCCTCCCAAATTTATATGTTGAAATCCTACCCCTCAATGTGATGGTATGAAGGAGCAGAGGTTTGGGGAGGTAGTTAGGATTAAACAAGGTCATAAGAGTGAAGCCCTCATGAATGGGATCAGTGCCCTTGTAAGAGTCACCAGAGAGCTTGCTGCTTGCTGCTCTCTGCTCTCCACCATGTGGCAACCCAGCAAGAATTCTACAACCCAGAAGAGAGCCCTTACCAGAGCTGTCATCCTGGTTTAGACTTCCAAGCTTCAGAAATGGGAGAAATAAATTCTGTTGCTTATAAGCCTCCCATGTTACGGTATTTTGTTATAGCAGTTTGAGCTGATATAGACAACTACTAAAAAGAATAAAGTTCTCTGTAGGCTATTTGTTGTTGTTGTTTAGTCGCTAAGCCATGTCCAACTCTCTTGTGACCTCAGGGACTGTAGCCTGCCAGGTGCCTTTGACCATGGGATTTCCCAGGCAAGAATACTGGAGTGGGTTGCCATTTCCTTCTCCAGGGGATCTTCCCAACCTGGGGATCGAACGCGCAACTCCTGCATTGGCAGGCGGATTCTGTACCACTGAGCCACCATGGACGTCATGGGTATTTAGCAAACGTTGCTGTGATTCATGGGGTTGCAAACAGTTGGACACGACTGAGCGACTGAACTGAACTGAAATGGAAACAGTAATAGCTAGAAAGTCTTTTACATGACGTCATGTTATTCTGCACTTCAGTTTCCATTAGGGTGTTTTTCAAGACACTATTAACATACACACTTTAAGAAAGATGCTTTTTGATTTGGCACCTGAATAAAGTCAGTTATCAATACACAGCGTTTCTGAGGTTCCTTATGAACATGAATATGAAAAGATTCACCACTAAACATTATAAATGAAAAAAAAATTCCATGGCTACTTTCCCCAGCAATGACTGTTTTGCCACTAGAATTCCAGAATAATTGATGAGAATTCTTCTGGGAACCCAGAAGGAGCAAGCCCTGCTCCATGCAGAATCTGTCCCATTGTGCAAGAAGCTGAGAAAGTAGAATGCTGACATGCAGTCTTACAAGATAGGCCATGCAGATTTTGTTTTGCTTAAGATTAAAAATAAACAGAATTAAAATAGAAAGTATTACTTCTCTTTGGCTTTATCACATAACCGTCTACACAATCTCTGAAAACATCAAAGGCCTAAGCACCTCTTAGCTGGTTTGTGGGGGAAAAGATTCTGATTTGATCCATCATGTAGCTGCTGGAATACCATCTGCAAAGGACACTGCATCAATAAGCAGCTCTCATGATACAAGGTAAGATATAGCCTGGTACAGTACATTGGATACAGCTGTGATGAAAGGTAATGACCAGAAGATACAGGAAGGACAATTTGCCATGGAAACACAGAGGACAAAGCGGTCCTTTCTGACTTGTGGAACATGGAGGAGCGTTCCAGAGGAGTTGGTGTTCAGATGGATGGATAGGATGGCAACAGGAGGAGATAGGAGTCCCACCCTCCTCAGGCAGAGAACACAGAATAAGCAAAGCCATGGGAAAGTCTGAGTATTAAGAAAAAGACTGTCATGTGGAATATATGCCACATATGGGGGATACAATAGAACAAATAAACCAAAAACCAAAAACAACATAGGACTTGGAATTTCAATGATTAATGCATGATTTCCTTTTATTTAGATAGTTGGGATCTAGAAAAATATCAAATTTTCATTAAGGCCAGATCAATAGTTTCAGAACTCTACTCAGTTTTATGGTTCTTTCCCAGAATTTATCAACTAAAATATTAATGTTATGGTCAAGCTTTATGTACGTACGTATGTATGTATGTATGTGTATATATATCTTTATTTTCATAAGTTAGAAATTCATGGAAATTAACAGTGATTGGTGATGGACAGGGAGGCCTGGTGTGCTGTGATTCATGGGGTCGCGGAGAGTCGGACGACTGAGCGACTGAACTGAACTGAACTGAGCAGGTATTCAGAAATGAAAATAAATATTTAAAAATTCAAATGAGGCTTATCTCCCAAAAGGCTTGCACCCTTGAATATTTTAAGCATTGTGTAGTGATGTGAATTCCTTCCTATATTGAAATCATCCATCATCACAGAATCTATATTGTGAATTATTTCCCTAATAGCCGATGCAAGTGACAACCCATTTACATTCTCAATCTCCAGCTAATATTTTGGTCCATTATTTGAGAAATGGTTGGGTAGAAGCAGGGAACCAGCTGTAGTCAAAAAACCCAGAAGACTCTATAGGAGTCTTCAGCAGGTGGACTAATAATAAGTAAGAGTTTTTGGTAAACCCATCAATCTGAGCTGTGCAAGAAGTGGAGGCATTGCTTTTTAAGGTACCAGTGGCTCCTTAACTTTTATACAATTAAAACCCAAGTGCATCTGTGAACACCACAGAGGTATGTGAATCATACGTATTCATAAAATGTCATGCCTAAATTAAGTCTTATCATCAACTAGTATTTATTAAACGCCCACATGCTGCATACAAATGGCAGTGTGCAAAGCACTTTAGCAACGGAATGCTGGATCTTCAGCCATGAGAATATTTCATAATAAAATGCCAAGCTGCTGCTGGAGGTCATAAAGATTATTCTTTTACTGTGAATATTCTCACTGTAAATTTCAAATAAGCAGTGGAATGGGGTAACTTCTCCCATCTGGTGAAATGTTCACGGAAATACTTGCTCAGTTATCCTTATTGGTAAATAAAAAGGATCATATGCAATTCCAATTATGCTTCTTGTGGATATGACAAGACATCAGGAGAATTACTCATATATGGGTGAATTCATGTTGTTTTTGCACTGTGCTTTTTAAAATTACGAGACAATAAAAAAACACATATGAGAGGAAATATCTACATTTAAATTGTTGAAGAACCATTTTATTTTAGGCTGGAGTATGCCACACATTATTTATTGCTATTGCCTTTTGCAATTACTTCTGAGAATATATAGACTAAAAAAATTCATAAAATATGAATAGAACATTTGAAGACAATAGCATTGAAATTACTTTTTATATGTGGAGGCTAAGGACATGAATGCTGAAAAAATAAAATGTTCAGTCAGTCAACTAATGCTTTGTCTACGGAACACTTAAAAAATCTGTTGGTTTTTATATCATATATGCATGCATGCTCAGTCTCTCTGAGTGTCCAACTCTTTGCAAGCCCATGAACTGTAGCCCTCCAGATTCCTCCATCCATGGGGTTTCCCAGGCAAAAATACTGGAGTGGGTTGCCATTCCTTTCTCCAAGGGATCTTCCAGTCTAGGGACTGAACCCACATCTCCTGCTTAGCAGACAATTCTTTACCACTGAGCCATCTGGGAAGCCCTGAATGACCCTGAGATGTTTTTAAATCTGCGTGAGTTGTTATACCTCACAGATTTTTCTTTGACTCTTTAGTCACTTTCATTTACAAACGTGTTCATTATATGCCAATTCCATTGTTCAACTTACCAACAAGTACATGTAACTGCCTTCAATGTTCTCATTACTTTATTAGGTAATTTGAGTGCTACCAAAGAAGCAAAAGAAGGTCAAAATAACAATTTACGTCTCTCCAAACTAAGTTCCATGACAGTCTTAATTCCTTCCTCTCCTCCAAAATTTAAGGGGAAAAAACAAAGTACACCAAGAGGAAATCTTTGCTGCTGGCTGATTCCTTAGAACATGATGCTAAATCACGCAACTGTGACTGTGCATCTTTTAGGTTATAGTTTTCTGCTCCAGGAAGCTCCCAGACTGTGACTCATCCCCCAAGATGAGCGAGACTGAGACACAGGCCTATCCTTCATTACTGAACATCTCAAGGTCTCAAAGAATGTGGATAACGCACTAATAATATTCTTATTAGTCAATAAGGGAGTCTTTCGGTATCATAGAGATGGAAAATTTAGGGCTAAGAAAAAAAAGATGTATTACTTATGAAACACCATGGTTATGTCTCTGGGATCCCTGTGAATAAACTCCAGGTAAATGGAGCTCTTCAGTGAATCAGCAATTGCACTCCCTTTGAGGAGGCTCATTAGGCTTCCCTAACAGCTCAGCTAGTAGAATCCGCCTGCAATGCAGGAGACCCCGGTTTGATTCCTGGGTCGGGAAATCCGTTGGAGAAGGGATAGGCTACCCACTCCAGTACTCTTCAGCTTCCCTTGTGGCTCAGCTAGTAAAAAATCCACCTGCGATGTGGGAGACCTGGATTTGATCCCTGGCTTGGAAGATCCCCCGGAGAAGGGAAAGGCTACCCATATCCAGTATTCTGGGCTGGAGAATTCCATGGACTATATAGTCCATGGGGTCACAGTCGGATATGACTGAGTGACTTTCACTTTATTTCATTTGAGGAGGCTCAAATTATGAAGAACTCACACTGCCTTCTGTTTCTAATGAATGATGTTACAGTATAATTTCAAAGCAATGCATTTCAGATGGTTGGCTGTAAATTATTATAATAGCAAATTTGTTAATTAATTCCTTAACTTTCAGAAATTCATAAATTAGGCTTTAAGTACATTATTGTTTCCTTAAGTATTTTAAGTGGCTCCTTAGGTAAGAACTCCCAAAACAATAAAGTGTAAATCTATGAAACATATGGGTATTCTATCTCATTAGTTATAAACTGTTAAAATACCTAGTTATACCAGAAAAAAAATTCTCATCATTTATTTCTTGTAATAGTAAAAACAATCTTATTAAATCTAATTCAGAGAAAACTAAATATAGTTTATATCATGTAATTTACTGTAATTGTTCCAATAAATAAGGAATCATCATAAAACTATTATGCATCTTCTGATGCGAAAAGTTAATTTCTGACAAATAAATGAGAACTCGCTTTAAACTACTAATAATATTAATTTACAGATATAAATAGGACTTTCCTGGTGGCTCAGTAGGTAAAGAATCCACCTGCAATGCAGGAGACCTGGGTTTGATCTATGGGTTGGAACTATCTCCTGGAGAAGGAAATGGCTACCCACTCCAGGATTCTTGACTGGAAAATTCCATGGATAGAGGACCCTGGCAGGCTACAGGCCATGGGATCTCAAGAGTTGGACGTGACTTAGCAACTAAAGCACCATCACCACCACAGATAGAAGTAGTCTCATTTTGGATTAAGACTTCAAATACATATCTCATGGAAGATATTTTTTTCAATAATAGAGTATCAGAAGTATGTTTTCCATTAAGTGGAGAGTAACCTGAAGACACTGCAGGGTCCCCTCCTGAATTGCCAACTCTTATCTCTGTACCTAAGACAAAATGAGACAAATCCACAAAGTTAAAAGTAGGTGGGAGCACTGTCATTTCTCAGGTATTCAGGGGCTGATTTATCTTGGCTTTTCATTAAAGGTCTTTCTTCTTCCTTCTACCCTCCTTAGACCATCTCATTATCTTAGCCATGAGAAGATGATAGAAAAGGACAAGAGACAGGAAAAGACATGAATATTCAGCTCATCCTCTAATACGTCATTCCTGACACTTTCAGAAAAAAAAAGAAAAACCATTAACAGGATGATGGAACATGGTGACTAAAATAAGGATTTAAGATTATCTGAAGGTTTTATCTACCTATGCATTTTTGCTAACTAGAATATCAGATTTACAAATCTTGGGCTAGTGTCCACACTATGGGTAAAAGAGTATCTTTAGTGAACTGTCAGGTAAACTTATATGAAAGCTTATAGGCCTTAAGTAGCAGAATTAAAATATAATGCAACCACCAAGTTAATGACAGCACAGCGCTTCACTGTTCTATGACAAAGAATGTGAGTTTCTTACTAAATTGACTTTAAAAACTGCTGAATTTTCCTGAATTTTGGGAAGAGTTCTGCATCCCACTTGGTAGAACATGGAATCAACTCAATAAAGTGTGAAAGTGATTTATAATCTACAAAACACTGTACAGATAATTATAATTTAGCTCTGAAGGGTTGATTTCTTTCAACATCTGCAGTTTTAGTTATGTCACCTACTGTTTTAGCTGTGTCAACATGGGCAAACTTGAGAGCCGAAGTAATCAGACACATAATTCAAGCCAAAATTTGACTGAGAAAAAAGCTATTTGGCAGTCTGTCTCTACACTGATCAAAATTGGACAATTATGAACTAGTCCAATTCTTTATTTTGTTATTTTTCCCTACAAAGACCTCAAATGAAGACATGTAGAGTCAATTCCATTCAAGTAATTTTCATTTGGAATCTAATACATATATATATATATTATATATACATATTAATGTTCCCTTTGTGAACAAAGTACAATTGATGTGCATAAATCTGGTCACAATGTTTCACCACCACCAAGACCCAGCTCACAAAACATTCACAGATACCCCCACAGAGAGACCACATGAGTGGAAATCACTTCTCCAAAAGTATTCTTGACAATTAAAGCACTACCTTTTCCTCATTATTTGAAGAGGAAAAGATGGCCAAGTAACCAATTCTCTGTTACTTTACTAAAAGAACAGTTCAGGTGGAAATGTTGCAATAACAAACAGAAACCTTCTTCAGAGCTACAGCAACAATGGCTGCCTGTCCACCTGCTCATGCTTCCTGTCCACACTGTACAGGTGTTGCTGGGATGTAGTTGCCCAGCCAGGGACTACATTTCCCAGCTCCCTTCCTAGGTGGGACAACGTTCTACTTATTTGGGGCTGGACCATGTTCTAAATCCTCTACTGGTATCAACTCACTCAATCCTTATAATAACTCCACGAGGTAGGTATTATTCATTATTCCCATTTTACAGATGAGGAATTGAGGTACAGTGAGGTTAAGAACACACTGCAACAGAAAATGAACTGAAATACCAGATGCTTCATCTCTAGACCAACAATAAAGCACTTTGTGTTCTATATTTTATATGAAAAATATCAAGGTCCTCTATATCAATGTATATTTTAATACATGCCACAAATCTCTGCAATAAAAATGGTGGACTGGTAGCCTCGTTTATTAAAAAGACCATGCAGTCATTGAACAGTAAGTTGTCTCTAATAACTGAAATAGAGAAAAGAAGCTATTTGAAGTCTAAAACGTTCCTCTCACAACCAAAGACAAGAATATTTAAACTGGAAGTTGCAGAGATCAATCAATATAAATACTATCTAATAATTTAAAAATTAGATAAAATTTGTTTCGATAAGATATCACATTATCATCAAATTTAGCTCATTTCTGTCACTTTCCTTTTTAGTTTGCAGTCAAAAGTTACTGTGTCTTGAAGAATAAATACTTTGCACCAACACTTGTGAGAAAAACAATGCTAAGCCATTGTTCTTCCTTTCTTGTCATTTCAGGACATATCTATAAAATAGGGACTTCCTTCATTTTGGAAGTTTGGGGTTTGGGGGAGGGAGATACACCTCCTAAAACCCGTCTCTCTGCCTCATTTGCCTGCCCAAGAAAAGAGGCTGACCCTTCCTCTGCAGTATGGAGCCAAGGATCTTCAACCCAGAGCTGACCCTGGGCCTGCCTCTCATCCTCTCTGATACTCCTTTGGAGCTGCATGTGACTCCTCTCCCTCATCCAGTAGGAACCTCAGCTGAGGACTGGATACAAAATTCACTTCAAGAGGACGAAGGAATAAGAAACCCATTTTCTCATCACAGATCCAGGCTGTGCCCTCCAAGCCAGGTTTTTCAGAAATAAGGTAACCATGTAGGCTCGAATCTGACTGGATTGGTTCAGAACTCAGGGGAATGAGGGAGATTAATCAGCACTCAGAAACTCCCACAGATATCCTAAATTATTTACTGAGTTATAGCTTCCAAACTAAAAATAATCCACCTGCCATGGCTGACAGAATTAATCTTGGGGTGGCACGTCCCCTCATCTAAGAAAACTGAAGGTGTCAGCAAACGTGGTCCCTGAGCAAGGGAACCTTGGTGTCAGAATTCTGCCCATGCCATAGAGAAGCATGTGGTACCCTCTCTGTCTGGTGCCACATTACTGAGGAGAGCAGACACTATACATCATCGCCAAGAACATGATGCGTCAGACATCTTCTCCTGGTTTGGAGGCATACTCTAAAATCATGGGAGGCAGCTTGCTTTTTCTGTTTGTTAGTCTTTGATCATAGTCCACCGGTTTTTTACCCTCAGTGTTTCCCCTTTTCCCAACAGTGGTTACTTATTAGTTGGAAAGAAAGCTTGTTAAAGCTGCAAGAATGAGACCGCATCCCACTTCAGTTGTTTTTAAGTTGGTGCCAATCCAGTGGCTTTGTTGTCTAAATGCCCTTCTGTTGTGACTGGTACCTACCACTGGCTCTTTCTTCCCTTTGGCCATTAACTTGGTGGCACTTAACTATCACTTTTAAGAATAAAGACAATAGTGGCGTTTTTTGCTGAAGAATGCTTTAATTCTGGACTCTGAATCATGAGTACCCTTAGGAACAAAAGGATGTCCTCCCTTTCACGGGGAACGCGTGGGTGTCTAATGAGATTGACACTACATCTTCAGCAAAAGAGAATGATCTTTTTCCTTCAGTTTTTTTCTAAGTTTTTAGAAACCAAAGTTAAAAGAAAGTCAAGACTAGGATAATCAGTGTTTGTTTTGTGTCTTTTCCTGTGCCCAAACAGGGCTGTACTATGCAGCCTCCACTTGCCTGTTTGCTGCTCCACGTTCACCCCTTACTCTCTGCATCCCAGGAACACCAACTTCCTTTCAGTTCCTCATACATGCTATGCTTTAATGTTCTCTGCCTGGAAAATTTTCCTCCCTCTTCACCTGAAAGCTCCTCCTCATCCAGATTTCTGCTTACTCATCGCTTCCTCCAGGAAGTCTTCCCTGATTTCTCTGACCAGGTCAGTCCTTTTATCACAGACTCTCCATCCCCACGAGGCTGTTTTGAAGCACTGATCACAGTTGTAATTTTACATTTATTAACTAGATCATATGCTCCATGACAGCAGGGATTATGTATGTTTTTGCTCATGATGGTTGTTCAAGTCATGTATTAATGAATGAGCAGCCTTTAAAAAAAATTCTCAGAAAATCTTGTGCTGCTGCTGCTACTGCTGCTAAGTCACTTCAGTCGTGTCCGACTCTGTGTGACCCCATAGATGGAAGCCCACCAGGCTCCCCCGTCCCCGGGATTCTCCAGGCAAGAACATTGGAGTGGGCTGCCATTTCCTTCTCCAATGTGTGAAAGTGAAAAGTGAAAGTGAAGTTGCTCAGTCGTGTCCGACTCTTAGCGACCCCACAGACTGCAGCCTACCAGGCTCCTCCATCCATTGGATTTTCTAGACAATAGTACTGGAGTGGCTTGCTATTGCCTTCTCCGAATCTTGTGCTTCTGATATTTTAAAAACAAAATTTTTTAAGATAAAGAAGCACTGTTTGCGGGACTAAATGATTTTGCCAAGTTACAGTAAGTTAGGAGAGCCTAAGGCCATACTTTTTCAAGCCTTGATCCAGTATTTGTGGACTGCCCACTGTCTGTTTTGCTCTGTGCCAGACAGTGGAATAAAATAACAAATATGTCACAATTGTTTCAGGAGCTCCTAGTCTATTTGAGCAAGGGAAGTTTGTAAACAAATAAGTCAAATAAAATATTACACAGGTTTGTCCAGCATACAGCAGGCATACACAAAGGAGGACGGTCAGGTATATCAGAAGAGCAGTGACTCTTGAAATATTAGCATGTGCTTACTAAAAAGACTTCCTTGATAGCTCAGTTGGTGAAGAATCTGCCTGCAATGCAGGAGATCCCGGTTCAATTCCTGGGTCAGGAAAATTCGCTGGAGAAGGGATAGGCTACCCACTCCAGTATTCCTGGGCTTCCCTGTGGCTCAGCTGGTAAAGAATCAGCCAGCAATGAGGGAGACCTGGATTCGATCCCTGGGTTGGGAAGATCCCCTGGAGAAGGAAATGGCAACCCACTCCAGTATTCTGGCCTGGAGAATTTCATAGACTGTATAGTCCATGGGGTCACAAAGAGTTGGATACGACTGAGCAACTTTCACTTCTTCACCAAAAAGACTAGTAATAAGGGCATTAGGGTGGAGGGAGTCCCAGAAGCAAGGCACAAAGACCACAGGAGGCAGGCCCCCAGAGATGCCACGAACAGACTGGAAGTATAGGTTGTGAGATTGCAGTGAGTGGGCAGGGTCAAGTTAGGGAGGCCCTCATATGCCTTAAAGGACCTCAGAGACTATGTTGGAGCTACAGGGAGTCACTGAAGGGTCTTAAGCAAGAGAGATCTGACCAGATTTCAGGAAGTTACTCTGGAAGTGGAGAAAGTAGACAGATGAATAACCAGTGAGTACGGTGATGGACAGGGAGGCCTGGCATGCTGTGATTCATGGGGTCGCGGAGAGTCGGACACGACTGAGCGACTGAACTGAACTGAACTGAACTGAACGGTAACTGCAGGAAAAGAATAAAAGATACAGCAGTAGCCCAGGGCAGTGGTAATAAATACTAGAATTAGGGAGTAGCAGTGGGAATAGAGGGTAGGAGATGTTAAAGGAAGAGAAATCAACAGTTATCTGATATACATTGGGTTCGCAAGCTACAAAGAATTTGGAGTGATCCTTGAGTTTTGGGCGTGGCTGATTGGATGGACTATATTACAACTTTCCCACATACAAAGGGTAGAAAGAGGCTTGGGAAGACAGAAATTAAATTCTATCCGGGCCCACTGAGTTTAAATTGCCTGAAAAACATATGAGTGTAGCTGCCCACTAGGCTAGAGAAATGAATACAGGAAACTTAATATTGCTAAGTGGAGCCATGGTTGTGATTAAGGTCATAAAGAAGGCTGCAGAGAGGGAAGACAGAATTCCAAGAAACCAAACCTACATTTCTGGTGTGGAATGAAGAACACGAGCCAGCAAAAGAGATACTGGTTCCGCACAATTTTATTCTGAACAACAGAGAATAGAAAAACGTTTCAACCATGTAAGGAAAATCAGATCCTCCTCCTGAGAGGTTCCTCTGGGGGCATTTTCATGGTGTCTTGGCAAATTCTTACCAGTCTGCTTAGTGATTCTGAAAATCTGCCTGACCTCTTTCAGAGAACTCAGTCTAGCTCTGTGCATGTGTATTTAAATTGTCTATATAATGCCAACTTCTTTAATGATTGCTCACAACCTCGTTTTTCTTCTTCCTTCTACCTCCACCCTGAAATCTCAGAGTAACACTAAGGCAAAGATGTTAAATGATTCAGCAAGGATTACATCACTAGTTAATAGTAGGGCAGGGTTTGAGAGAAGAGAATTTGTGGATAACCCTGCACTAATTGGTATTTCTTGTACATTCTGGCCTTGGTCCTTCATTCACCACTCTTTTGCCATGCACTGCTTGGGGACAGAAGGTAAAAACACATGATCCTTGTCCTCAGGGAGCTTCCACACTACTGGAGGCTGAACCAATCGCAGTCTCTTCTGTGACTGAGACTGTGATTTGCACTATGAAAGAAGTCTTTGCAGGTTCCATCAATGGTGGACAAGGGGTGCCATATTCTGTCCTTGGGTCTGGAGAGGAGATGCAATGGTTGTCCTGAAACCTAGCTTCCTTAGCATGTACATAACCATAAAAACAAATAAATTCAATAAATTAAGAGAGTTTACTAATAAAGAGAGTCTTTGCGACGCCATGGACTATAGCCCACCAGGCTCCTCTGTTAATGGAATTGTCCAGGCAAGAATACTCAAATGGGTAACCATTCCCTTCTCCAGGAGATCTCTCCAATCCAGGGATTGAACCTGGGTCTCCTGCACCGCAGATAGATTCTTTACTGTCTGAGCCACCAAGGAAGCCCCTACAAATAAAACTGCAAGTCATCTTAGATTTATATCCAACTGTCATGAAATCAAAAGGAAGTCTGGGGGAAGAAAAATCATAACAGAAGCAACTGTTACCTAATGGTGCCAACCCCCAGGAGGTAATCAAAGCTGTTGGTTACCAAACTTGAGAGAAAATTTGGACCCAAACCATTTTAACTGAGCAAAGAAGCTATGGAAAGTAGAGAACCCAGGTCTACTGCACATACACTTCAGCAGATTTTCTTTCCTCCCACTCTCTTTTAACTATTTAAAGGCATCTTCATTTCTATTTGCTTCTTCTCACTGCTTCTAGCAAGAAAAGGACAGAAGAGACTGTGAATCCACACAACATAAACGCATTCTGGCAGCAGTGAAATCCAATTATATCATAGAGAGCAAGGTAAATACAGGAAGGTGTCGCAAAATCAGTAGTTCCACAAATATTTATTCACTTTACTTGCAACTTGTAACTGCAATAGATACGGTGTTAGAGATGGAAGCATTTGATTCAGAAGTAGAATGAAAGTCTCACAGATTTTGGTGTCATATACCCTTTTCCTTATAGCACTATTATTGGATGCTACTCTTGGGCATGGCATCTGCAAGGAAGGCAGAATTAATAGAATAATATATAGTAAGTACAAAGTACATCATAATAATGAGCAGAACGTACAAAGCTCCTTTTACTTCTGTCATTTCATTCAGTCCCACAACAAGCCTGTGGAACTGGTGTCTTATCCTCCCTATGAAGATAAGAAAATGGAAATATTTGGACCAAGGTCACACGGACAATGTAGGGCATCTGAATCTGGGTCTCACTGACACCAGAGCCCAAGTTCTTAATCACTCAGCCATCTCCTTCCTACTTTTTCAGAGTAGACCAGGACAAAAATCACAACAGACCTCCTCTTGGACTATTTTATTTCTTTTTTAATCACTCAATGGTATTCGTTAATATCGTTACAAAACAAAAATCTCCAGCATTTCAGTCATCAACTGTTTATGCTCTTGCTACTGTTTATGTTATTACTGTTCTGTTCCAATTGTTGTTACTATATATGCTAGTTTTAATTAGTTATAATCAGGATGTAATTTTGAGCCTCTGCTTTCCCTACTGAATGTTATTTCAAAATTCAGCCCCATCTTCTGACTGGTTCACATCACTTGTTGTGAAGGAAATATTCCATTCTGATCATGTACCTTTTCCCCAAATTCCTGTTTTAATTATTTGCTGTTAAGGTTTTTACAAATCCCTATCATTTAAAATTTACTTTTCTTCATTGAGTTCCTTGGATGCCTGATTTGATTAAAACTCTAAAAACACTGAGTGATTAGATAGTTCAGTTCAGTTCAATCACTCAGTCATGTCTGACTCTCTGCGACCCCATGGACTGCAGCACGCCAGGCCTCCCTGTCTATCACCAACTCCCGGAGTTTACCCAAACTCATATCCATTGAGGCGGTGATGCCATCCAACCATCTCATCCTCTGTCATCCCCTTCTCCTCCTGCCTTCAATCTTTCCCAGCATCAGGGTCTTTTCAAATGAATCAGCTCTTTGCATCAGGTGGTCAAAGTACTGGAGTTTCAGCTTCAACATCAATCCTTACAATGAATATAAAGTCCTTTAGGATGGACTGGTTGGATCTCCTTGCAGTCCAAGGGACTCTCTCTTGAGTATTCTCCAACACCACGGTTCAAAAGCATCAATTCTTGGTGCTCAGCTTTCTTTACAGTTCAACTCTCACATCCATATATGACTACTGGAAAAACCATAGCCTTGACTAGATGGACCTTTGTTGGCAAAGTAATGTCTCTGGCTTTTTAATATGCTGTCTAGGTTGGTCATAACTTTCCTTCCAAGGAGCAAGCATCTTTTAATTTCATGGCTGCAATCACCATCTGCAGTGATTTTGGAGCCCAAAAAAATAAAGTCTGTCACTGTTTCCACTGTTTCCCCATCTATTTGCCATGAAGTGATGGGACCAGTGGCAAGCCACTCCAGTACTCTTGCCTAGAAAATCCCATGGATGGAGGAGCCTGGTGGGCTGCAGTCTGGGGTCGCTAAGGGTCAGACACGACTGAGCGACTTCACTTTCACTTTTCACTTTCACACATTGGAGAAGGAAATGGCAACCTACTTTAGTGTTCTTGCCTGGAGAATCCCAGGGATGGGGGAGCCTGGTGGGTTTCTGTCTATGGGGTCACACAGAGTCGGACACTACTGAAGTGACTTAGCAGCAGCAGATGGGACCAGATGCCATGATCTTAGTTTTCTGAATGTTGAGCTTTAAGCCAACTTTTTCACTCTCCTCTTTCACTTTCATCATAAGAATTACTTTAAAAAAGAAGAGATCATTTTTGAAACATCTCTGTAAAGATAGACATTTTGGGACGATACAGTAAGAGTATATAGATTCTCAGTACAGAAAGGTGGGTCATACAAGTACTGGTTTTGGAAGACGGTTACCCAGCAATACTATCCAATAAATCTACGTATGGGAAGGAGAAAGCATATTTGCATTATAATCCCCTGGTTTTAGACTCTTCTTTTAGAATGAAAAGTAGCCAGGAGCAAGAATTAAAGTTGAAAAGATTAAATAGCTCTGTTAAGTTTAGAGAGTGCCATTTCCCCCCTGGGTCAACAGAGCTAGAGCCATCTTAAAGAACCAATAAAACTTCACTGCACATTACTGAAGAAATGGAAAGGCACTGTCAGCCTTTTATCCCAAATCTCTTACCTAAATTAATTATTAAGAGGCAAAATGCAACCAAATGGATGGGGCAGAATAATATGTAATTCTGATTTCCTAAGAGGCTATAATGGTCTGTTTTTCAGGCTGAGGCCTTCATTTATAGCTGCCCTTTTACTGCAAGAAGAGGCATGCACTTCACCAACACCTTTTTCAAGTGGCTGCTATGGAATGTTGTCGAATTGCAGTTATTTATCGGTGCGGTTTTTCTCTTTCCTGACTCATCTGTGAGCTTCCCTCTTTTGCTGAAGAGAATGGGTGTTTGAGCATCATCCACAAACGGGAGGTGGGAATGGTTAGAGTCAAGTCTACCTGTGGGCTACATTAAGTGACAGTTCAATGATGGCTACAGTGGCCCTAACTACCATCACCCCTTGTGCTGTGCTAAGCATTTGACACACTTTGCATCAGTTTAGTTCAGTTCAGTCGCTCAGTCGTGTCCGACTCTTTGAGACCCCATGAATCACAGCACGCCAGGCCTCCCTGTCTATCACCAATTCCCGGAGTTCACGCAAACTCATGTCCATCGAGTCGGTGATGCCATCCAGCCATCTCATATACCATTATATTTATGCCCCTCAACAACCACATAAGGAAAGCTCTGTCCATCTGATTGTATAGATGAAGAAAGCAAGACAGAGAGAGGTGAAGAACACACAATAGTTAAGTTTCTAATCCAGATCTGTCTCTTGTTCCCTATGCTGTGTTGCCATCCCCCTACATGCCTATGTACTCGTGTTTCTGTCAATCACATATATGTCCAAATTTCCACTGCATGTGCAATATGGAGACAAATATACTCACTGAAATTCTGGATAAAGTGGGGCACAGAGAGGGAACCGGGCAAGAAAGTGACCATGTGGGGCCACATCCCACAGGAGAAGCAGCTAGAGTGATGCCTGGATTACATTCCCCAGGAGGCTGGGTGTGCTGAGGAATGCTAATGCCTGACTCTTCCAAGGGGTGGAGGGTGAGATGACTGGGGATGTGGAAAAGGGGAAGAAAGGAGCAGTAGGTGAAGTGGTCAAAGCTGTGTGATGTCAGATATGCTTCGCTTCCTCTCTCACAGCCTTATAATTTTCAACAAAAAAACATAACTGAGAAAATGGTTTGGACATTGGGGTTTCTTCTTGAGAACAGTGAAGGAACAGTCTCCAGAGTCAAAATCACAGATGCAATGGAAACATGAGACAAAACCTTCTGCTTTCCCTGTAACAAAGAAGGGAAAAGAGTGTGGCCAGTGACACCTGATAACACGGGGGTATCACTGAGGGCCACGACCAAGGATATTGCTCCTTCCTTTGAGGAACACACAAGGGAAGAGATTATGAAGGGGCATTTTCCTCACCGGCTAGCAAAATGTATTATAAATCTCTAGCAATAAACACAGTGTGGTATAGACAAATAAATGGAAAAATGAACAAAATAAAATCTTATAATGTTAAAATTTTCCAATCTGGTAGCCAAAAAAATATATATTTCAAGGTTTGAGTGTGCATTTTTCTGGTTTCCAACAAAGGTATGAATCTTTACAAATGTTTATTGGCTATTTGTCATTTCTTCCTCTGTGCAATGACTCTTCATATCCTTTGTATATTTTTTATAAGAGCATTCATTTTTTTTATATTACTGTGTTGAAACTCTTAATATGTTTTGATTATTGATCTCATCTTTATATATATAGTTTCAAAAATCTCCATTCTCACTGTTTTCAATTTCTTTGGCTGTACAGAAATTTTAGCTTACATGCGGTCAAACCTATGAATCTTTGTTGTTACGTCTTTTGGGTTTTGTGTATTGTGGGGAAAATATTACTAGAATATATTTTGAAAGTACACTTTTCTCAAGCCTTTTAGAAAGGAACTTTAGCAGTGTTTCTTTTCCATACTGAAAATTCCCTTTTGTGAAACAATTGCACTCATCTCACATGCTAGTAAAGTCATGCTCAAAATTCTCCAAGCCAGGGTTCAGCAATATATGAACTATGAACTTCCAGATGTTCAAGCTGGTTTTAAAAAAGGCAGAGGAACCAGAAATCAAATTGCCAACATCTGCTGAATCATCGAAAAAGCAAGAGAGTTCCAGAAAAACATCTATTTCTGCTTTATTGACTATGTCAAAGCCTTTGACTGTGTAGATCACAATAAACTGTGGAAAATTATGAAAGAGATGGACATACCAGACCACCTGACCAGCCCTCTTGAGAAACCTGTATGCAGGTCAGGAAGCAACAGTTAGAACTGGACATGGAACAGACCAGCTCCAAATAGGAAAAGGAGTACGTCAAGGCTATATATTGTCACCCAGCTTATTTAACTTATATGCAGAGTACATCATGAGAAACGCTGGGCTGTAAGAAGCACAAGCTGGAATCAAGATTGCCAGGAGAAATATTAATAACTTCAGATATACAGATGATACCACCCTTAAGGCATAAAGAGAAGAACTAAAGAGCCTCTTGATGAAAGTGAAAGAGGAGAGTAAAAAGCTGGCTTAAAGCTCAACATTCAGAAAACTAAGATCATGGCATCTGGTCCCATCACTTCATGGCAAATAGATGGGGAAACAGTGGAAACAGTGACAGACTTTATTTTGGGGGATGGAAGGACTGATGCTAAAGCTGAAACTCCAATACTTTGGCTACCTCATGCGACGAGTTGACTCACTGGAAAAGACTCTGATGCTGGGAAAGGTTGGGGGCGGGAGGAGAAGGGGACGACAGAGAATAAGATGGCTGGATGGCATCACCGACTCTGTGGACATGAGTCTGAGTGAACTCTGGGAGTTGGTGATGGACAGGGAGGCCTGGCGTGCTGTGATTCATGGGGTCGCAAAGAGTCAGATATGAACTGAACTGAAGTGAAACATGTTATTCCCTCTTTTTAAATTTGTTTTCATAAAAAGAACTGTATATAAAATGCAAATTCATATTTCTGCGGTAGTTAAGTGACTCTTAGTGGCTGAAGAGTAAGTAATTATTGATACTTTGATCCTGTAACCACTAGGGCATATAATGTAAGAAAAACAGGACAGAAATTGGAATGGGAACTGGTAAACTTCTTGGACTTATGATTCTTTTTTAACTGATACATTTAGTAAAAGAAAGTCTTAGATTCAGGAAGATTCCCATTTATATTACTCAGCTATAAAAAGAAATGCATTTGAGTCAGTTCTAATGAAGTGGATGAACCTAGACCCTATTATACAGAGTGAAGTAAGTCAGAAAGAGAAAGACAAATACCATATATTAATGCATATATGTAATTTAGAAACATAGCACTGATGATCCTACTTGCAGGGCACCAAAGGAAACACAGATATTTTGGACACAGTGGGGGAAGGAGAGGGTGGGATGATTTGAGAGAATAGCACTGAAACAGAAACATCACCGTATGGAAACAAGACAGCCAGTGGGGACTTGATGTATGATGTATAACGCAGGGAACCCAAAGCCCAGTGCTCTGTGACAACCTAGAGGGGTGGGATGTGGAGCGGGGTGGGAGGGGAAGTCAAGAAGGAGGAGCCATATGTATAACTAATGCCAATTTATGCTGTTACATTGTAAAAGCCATCAGAATATTGTAATTATCCTCTAACTAAAAATAAATATAAAAAATATATTTCTGGTTATTGATTGTCACTTTTTGTTTCCAATTTTACCTCTTTTCACCTTTCCAATGACCCTGTAAACCTTGATCCAGAGTTAACCTTACTTGCAGTGAATGTTTCAAACAGAAAGGTTTCTGTATCTCATAATTGAAAATATGTTGGCTCATATTCTAGATGTCTGAGTTTTTTTGCCAGCCTTAATGCAACAGGTACTGCCTTGAACACCTTTTCCATTACAAATTATGTGCTTTCCATTATATTAATCTAATCAATAAAACTGATCAGTGCTCAAGCCATTTCACTTAATTCTCCCTGCAACACTAAATTCATTTTTCTTCTTCTTAAAACAGTCTCATCTTGCATTATAGGAGTTAATTTTAGTACCTAATGACACAAGTACATTGCTAAAACCCATATGAAAAATTATAACAAAAGTAAAACACATAAAATCTAAGTGCCAAGATAAATTTTGTCATCTGGTGCTTTGTCTCTACCTAAGTACATTTGTTTCTCTCCCATCTGTTTGGAAACTTATTTAAGTAAATCAACATGTCTCTCAATTAATCTGGCTCCCATATCAAATGACAAATATCTTCATTTGAAGAAAACTTTGCATACTTTATTATTTAGTTGCCATCACATACTCTATGCTATAATTATTATTATTCGCAGTACACAAACAAAGAAACTAAATCTGAAAAAGTTAAGTAACTTGCTTAAAGTCAGACAGTTCTCAAGTGGTAAAACTGGAATTTGAACTGGCCTTGTCTTTACACCCTCTATTTTTTCCAGTAAATGACACTTCAACCCTTCCAACTCATCTATGAAGGTCAGTCTGATGTTGTTCGACTCCAAGGTAGGAGCTCTTAGTGGTGTCTTTTAGGAAAGCATGCATGAGAGTGAGTTCTTAAGATCCAGCAGGTATGGGCAACATTGGGTCACCCATGGAAGCAGTCCTTTCATCTTTCTTTCAAAAATCTTTCCTGAATGTTCTTTCATTTGCCATAAAGTCCAAAAATTTCCCTCTAATCCATGAAAAGGAAGATGAAGAAAGAAGCCCTTTGCCTCATTATCTAGAAGGGGCAGTGAAAGTCGCTCAGTCTTGTCTGACTCTTTGCGACCTTATGAACTATACAGTCCGTGGAATTCTCCAGGCCAGAATACTGGAGTGGGTAGCCTTCCCCTTCTCCAGGGGATCTTCCCAATCCAGAGATCATACCCAGGTCTCCTGCATTGCATGAAGATTCTTTACCAGCTGAGCCACAAGGGAAGCCCAAGAATACTGAAGTGGGTAGCCAATCCATTCTCCAGCGGATCTTCCCAACCCAGGAATCGAACTGGGGTCTCCTGCATTGCAGGCAGATTCTTAACCAACTGAGATATCAGGGAAGCCCCTAGAAGGGGCAAGATTCCATCAATAATTCACCGAGGTCAATGGCCCAATGAGGATCATAGGCAATAGAGAAAATGACCAGCGTCCTGCTAGACTTTCCTAAAACCAATTTGTGTGTCTAGGATGAAATCGTATCTTGAACAGAAGTCCATGGAAAGAAAAAGGGTTTGCACTCAGAGAGGCCTAGGTTTGAATTCCAGTAACACTACTTACTATCATGTGACTTTCGGTGCGTTTTAGAGCTTTTACTTATCTATAAAATGGAGTGACTAGACCCACCTCACAGTAGTCAGTAAATGGCAGTTACAATTAGGATTATGGTAGCAGAAGAATAGGCCTTTGTTTCTCTATCTTTTATGCAGAAATAAATGATACTAGATATAAATTACTTGTAACAATGTGTGATCCATAATGGGCATCCAAATGGTATTATTACTATTATTATCATCATCATCACCACTATAACTATTTATAGGGAAGATTACAACTGGTCTTGTCAAGGTCCCTTTCAGCATCTAGATTTTAGGGAAGGGCAGAAAAGAATTATGAGAAAGGGTAAGACTGTAAGATAAAGAAGAGGCAAGAACACAACAGGGCAAAAATGTATAACCTGTGAAAAATTCCCCTTTAATTTCTGTTCAAAGAGTTTGATGAATATGTAAGCTAAAACTCTATCATCAGCACAAACCTCTGGCCAATTATTCCACCTCTGCTGTCAAAGCAACACAGCCATTGTGAGAGAAAAATAGCAACTTGCCTGGGACTGTGTTTAGCTCCAAGAGTTATATTAGAACTCAGTAACTGAACTAAAGCAAAATGATATATAGATTTGAAGAGCCAAAAATAGTCCTGACAACTGTAAAATTGAGCAATCAGGAATTATTTGGAGAAAACAAACAAGGGCAGAAAAGTACCTAAGAAAATCCCACTGTACATATATTATTGCAAAGAGCATTGAGTGCAGATGCTTATAAGCATCCTCTGCTTATAAAGGAGCTGCATTTCCCAAAGTCCATCTGAGTCAGTATTTGGAACCTGATAAACATCCCCATCAAGAAAAAGAAGTCAAAAATGGTGGTTTTCCTGGGGCCAGGGAACTCTGCTTGACTCACCGGAGCTGAAGAGTGCAACAGACGAAGTGTAATAATGTCGAAAGCTCTAGCTGAGCATAAGCACATCAGGGTTTGAACCTTTGACCTGAGTTTGTTAGGCAGGTGAACACCTGGGCAAGTAACTACATGTCTGTAATCTTCAGAAGACTAAGGTTTGTTTTTCACCCTCCACCCCAGCTTTATTTATATATAATTGGTAAAGAAACACTGTACATAATTAATGTTTACAATTTGCTGAGTTTGAACAAATGTATATACTTGTATTATCACCACCACAATCCAAGTAATAAATATATCTATCACCTCCACAAGTTTCCTGTGCTCCTTTTTCATTTGCTTTTGTTTTTGTGGTAAGAACAGTTAATGTGAAATCTACCCTCATAACACTAGTAATAAAGAATCTACCTGTCAATGGGTTGGGAAGATCCCCTGGAGGAAGGCATGGCAACCCACCCTAGTATTCTTTCCTGGAGAATCCCATGGACAGAGAACCCTGGTGGGCTACAGTTCATGGAGTTACAAAGAGTAGGACACAACTGAAGTGACTTAGCACACATCCTCCTAACAAATTTTTAAGTCCATAATATCATATTAACTGCTTTATATAGCAGATCTCTGGAACTTACTCTTCTTGTACAATTGTAACTTCATACTCATTGAACAACTCCCCATATCTCCCTCCCCCTGCCTCTGGTAACCATCATTCAATTGTCTCCTTCTATACATTTGACTATTTCAGATGCCTCATATAAGAGAAACTGTATGGCATTTGTCCTTCTCTGAATTCCTTCACTCAGCATAATGTCTTCCAGGTCCATCCACATGGTCCTAAATGGTAGAATTCTTTTGTCAAATGAGCAGGAAAATAGTACCAGTCTCATGGGTCCACGCATGCAGGAACTGAAGACTGTGTCTGGGAAGTGCTCAAAACAATCAGCACTCAGTAAATGTCAGTGACCACTAGTATTAGTAACAGTAACATACCTGTGTCAAAACCTGTTACTCTTTATTTGCACAGAAGGATTATGCTACATGTGATCTTTCTCACTGCTTTCTTTTTTCAACAAATAGTTCATCTCAGAGCTCTTTTCACATCTATTACAGATCTGCCTCATTCTCTACAATGATGTACAAGTATTCCACTGAATGAATACACTCTAATTTTTTTAACCTGACCCTATCAGTGAATATTTAATTTTTTCTCAGCATTTTATAGTAATAACATTTCAATATTATTGAAGGATAATAAATGCTCAATAAATATCCTTGTACACATAAACGGATGCTGATTGCAGCCATGAAATTAAAAGACGCTTACTCCTTGGAAGGAAAGTTATGACCAACCTTGATAATATATTAAAAAGCAGAGACATTACTTTCCCAACAAAGGTCCGTCTAGTCAAGGCTATGGTTTTTCCCGTGGTCATGTATGGATGTGAGAGTTGGACTGTGAAGAAAGCTGATCGCCAAGGAATTGATGCTTTTGAACTGTGGTGCTGGAGAAGACTCTTGAGAGTCCCTTGTACCGCAAGGAGATCCAACCAGTCCATTCTAAGGGAGATCGATCCTGGGTGTTCATTGGAGGGACTGATGCTGAAGCTGAAACTCCAATACTTTGGCCACCTCATGCGACGAGTTGACTCACTGGAAAAGACTCTGATGCTGGGAAAGGTTGGGGGCGGGAGAAGAAGGGGACGACAGAGAATGAGATGGCTGGATGGCATCACCGACTCTGTGGACATGAGTTTGAGTGAGCTCCGGGAGTTGGTGATGGACAGGGAGGCCTGGCGTTCTGTGATTCATGGGGTCGCGGAGAGTCGGACACGACTGAGCGACTGAACTGAACTGAACTGAACTGAACACATAAACTTATATATTTTGCAAATTTATCCAGAGGGTAAATTTCTAGCAATGGGGCTGCTAAAGTGAAAGGTATATGCAATTTTTTTTTCTGTTAAGAATACTGCCAATTATTTCCTTAAAAATAATGTACTAACCTGCACACCTACCCACAGCATGAGACTTCTTGCTTCCACTCACCCTGGCCAACACTGACGGTTAGCAAATGCCAAAAGCATGCCATTAATTGCATGAAAAGTAGCATCTCATTTTTATTATGAAGGATATAATCACAGCATTTGCTTGTTTTTCATGTTTGTTTGCCATTCACATTTATTTTTCAATGAAATTCCTGTTTATATTCTTTGTCCAGTTCTCTATTTTTTAAAATACTTTTTTTGATGTGTACTAGTTTTAAAGTCTTTGTTGAATTTGTCACAATATTGCTTTTGTTTTATGTTTTGCTTTCTGGCTGGAGGCATGTGGGATTTTAGCTCCCCAACCAGAGATGGAACTTGCACCCCCTGCTTTGGAAGGCAAAGTTCCAACCACTGGACCACGAGGGAAGTCCCCTAATTCTCTATTTTTTTAAAAAAGGTTTTCTTTTTTCTCTTTGTTAGCTAAGCAAATTGGCCATTTATAATATCTTTTATTATATTAATTTTGAATACTTCATTTTTTAATACAAAATGTTAACATGAATTTGAGTTTACTTCTGGAATCTGTATACATTTCCACTTCTCTATTTTTCAGCTCTAAATAGCTTTAGTTATTAGAGCTCCATCTGATTTTGACTGGTTATCATTCCCCTCTGCCTGTAATCTGACTTCTTATAGATTGATTTTTCCAGATGGACTTGATTATGATTTTGTCAAATTCCAAAATGGATATCTTGATTTCTAGTATTTATTTAGAGATTTAAGGAAAATTAGCACCTTTTAGAGTTTTCCTGTTCAAGAATAAGGTACAAATTTACATAAGTCTTCTTGTATGTCCTCTGGTAGGATTTTGATGTTAATTTTATACCATGCTTTTGCATATTATGTAATATTGTTAATTTTTTCCTATATATTTTTTATAATTTGGTTATTATTATAATAGCATCTCTTCATCCTTTATATTTTCTATTACTTATGTCTTTAACAATTATGTAATGAGTGAACTTACCATATTCTGGTAATATTTAGTTTTTTAGCTTGATTCTCTCTGGTTTTCTTGCTATACAGTATTTTCCCTATTTCTTTCTTTGATCTAAAAGCATTTGTCAAAGCAGGGAAATGCTAAGTAATAAGGATAAATAAAATTTGCTCATGATTTTAATGAGAAAAATTTTTAACACTGTATGCCTGTACACCCGGGGCGGATTCGTGTCAATGTATGGCAAAACCAACCAATATATTAATGTAAGGTAATTTGCCTCCAATAAAATAAATTAAAAAAATAATAAAAAAAATAAAACCAATGTTAAGAAAATGGTTATTCCTATTTTGCTAAAAGTTGCTTGTTCATTTTTTAAAAAAATTGAATTGTATCAAGTACATATTGGCATATATTAAAAGACCATATGCTTTTTATCCTTAAAGAAAACTTAACCAAGGAAAACAAAGCAAATTATAAGAGAATACTTGGGAAACTTTTATGTAAGTAAGTTTGATAGCCTGGTTGAAATGGATGTTTCTCTAGAAAGTATATGCTGGAGTTCTTGCATGTTTGAAAATACCCTGTTGGCCTTAGACTTCAACAACAATTTGGCTGGGTAACATGCTTGGAACACACTAAAAATATACGAAACCTGCCAACTCAGAAATTCTAATATTTACCCTAGCAAAATGGTCACATTTGTGCACAGACACCTAAGGATGTCTAATGCCACTTTATTTGTTAAACTAACATAATTAGAAAAAATTTAAGTATCTATAACAATATAAGAAAACACGTAAGTTAAAAAGAATAAGGAACATGAACAGTGTTAATGAAGATTGATCTGAAATTGTTAAAAAGTGCATCAAGTTGAAAATGATGCATACTGAGTGATACTATTTATATACATTAAAGAAAACACAAAAAGGTTGTATGGCTTTTATAGGTACATACATAAATTATAAAACTGGAACTGGGATGATACACATACTAAACTTAGAGTCTAGGTATGTGTCTTGGAACAAATAACTTATCGGCAATCATAATATTTTAAATGATAACAACATAGTCATTCATTATATCTGATATACATACACACTTAGGAGAAAGTAATAGGAATGTGAAAAAAATAATAGTTATTTCTGAGTGGCTATAATAGATTTTCTTTTTTGCTTTTATATAATTAAATTTTAAACTAATAATCACATTAAATTCTCAAATCACTCTTTTTCTTCAAAACTTTGCACACTTTGCTCCACTTTCCCTTGGCTTTGATTGCTGCCTTGGAGAATCATGAGATGAGTCTGATTTTTCCTACTTTTAGGTGATTTGTTTTTATGCATGAAGAAGATGCTTGCAGAATTCATTCTCTAGCTTCAAAGTTTAATCAAAGAATATATGTAATGGCATTGATGTTTCTGTATCAATTTTTACTGGAACACAGTATGTTTTTTTGATCTAGAGAACCAATTATTTCAGAATTGGGACAGTGGTTATTTCTTTTAGTATTTTTTCTGTCCCTTTTGTACTATTTCTAACTTGGCTTATCAATTTTCCTTGGCAGTGTTTACATCGTCCTACCAATATTTAAATCTTTATTTTTCCCTTTACAACTACTGACTATTTCAAACCTTCTCTCTGTGTCATTACGGCAGGTTTTATCCATGACTGTCTTCTGTCAATTGTTTTCTAAACTATTTGTCACTGGGATAACAGCAAGGTTTCAGCCCCTCAATTTCCTTTTGACTCTGACATTTCCTTATCTCATTGTGTAGCTGTATCAACTTGTCTTTGTTTCCCTTTTCATTGAATTCAAGCTTTTAAAAGTTCCTTATACAAAAAAGCAACATTTAGATCACATGTTTCCATTTCACAGCCAGTGTACTTCCAGAACAAATTCTCCCCCTCATGCTGGTATTCTATACAACCCTCCTTTGTTTCCTGCTCCTTTTCCCTTGCCTAGTTTCCTTGCATTTGCTTTCACCTTGCTCATGCTGAACGTGAACAGTCCTCTGTCAAGAAAGTATAATGGCTTCTTGGCTCTCCTCCATATTATCTGACCCCTTCATCCTCTCCTTTTATTTTCAGTCAGAGATTTATGAAGTTCAGTTTCTATCCAGGAGTGAGTTCAGCTGGGCCTATCAGAAGTTTGGCTAGTTGACCTGCCTGCTGCTTTCAAATCTCTGCTCAGAATAAATAAGGAACTAGCATCTGGGGGTACACTTTCTAATTCACCCTATGCCAAGGGGCATTATACTCATTTTCCCAGTTTACCAAAAAGGCAGAGCCAAGGAAACTTCATTTAGACCCAGTATCTACCTTCTCAGCATCACCTTCTTTTTCCCAATAGTGGATCCCACTCTCCTCCCAGCTAACAGAGGCCAAAGAAACACATTCTGGCCACATTAATATATCCTGTGGTCCAACAATGGGACCCTCCCTATACCTGTTCCTCTGCCCTCCTGCTTTCCATATTTACTTTACCCTTCATCCTCCAGTTGGCTAAATCACTGTTAATGCTGGAGATAATTTGCTCAGGGTAATTACAGTCACTCCTCATTCCCTCTCAGCTTTTCTTCCACCTGATCTGTTTCCTAAAGGTTATCCTTGATGTTTTTCCTCTCTTTGGTAAGACACTGATGTCATAGAGAGGGCTTTTCAAATTTTCTCTCAGGGCTTCTAAGTAAACTGAAGAGTATTAGAGAGACTTCTTAGGACTTAGTCCATTCACATTCTATTCCCTCAAGGGGAATGGGAAGTAAAGGGATGAAATTAGGAGACATGAAGTTTCCTGGAGTCTTGTGTTTCTTTTTTTCCCCAGCTGTTACACTGTAGGAAGCTGTTGTTTTAGTCGCTAAGTTGTTTCTGACTTTTTGGGGCCCCATGGACTATAGCCAGGCTCCCCTGTCCATAGGATTTCCTGGGAAAGAATACTGGAGTGGGTTGCCATTTCCTTCTCCAGGGAATCTTCCCTACCCAGGGATCGAACCCGCATCTCTTGTGTCTCTTGCATTGGTAGGTGTGTTCTTTACCACTGAGCTATCAGGGAAGCCCCATTGGGAGCTGTACCTCTGCCTTTATATGATGGCAGACAGCATATTTTGGGGGCTTCCCTGGTGGCTCAGATGGTAAAGAATCTGCCTGCCAATGTAGGAGACCCGGGTTCGATCCCCTGGAGAAGGGAATGGCTACCCACTCCAGTATCAAATCAGTCAATCCTAAAGGAAATCAACCCTGAATATTAATTGGAAGAACTAATACTGAAGTTGAGCTCCAATACTTTGGCTAACAGAAATGAAGAGCCGACTCACTGGAAAAGACGCTGATGCTGGGAATGACCGAGGGCAAGAGGAGAAGGGGGTGAGAAAAGATGAGATGGTTGGATGGCATCACAGACTCAATGGGCCTGGGCTGAGCAAACTCCAGGAGATGGTGAAGGACAGGGAAGCCTGGTTTGCTACAGCTCATGGGGTCTCAAATAGTCGGACATGACTTAGCAACTGAACAACATGTTTGCCTGGAGAATTCCATGGACGGAGGAGCCTAGCAGGCTACGGTCAATGGGGTCATACCTTTTGCTGGTTTTTAATTGTATTTGATCTTTTTGAATGCCATTGGCTTTTGGGAGAGGGAAATTATGTGACTAACTTCACTCCACCATCTGCTCCTGAAAGTAGAATTAAGGCTATATATATCGGAGACTCTCCTCTCCAAATAACTCTAAGTAAGTTTTACTCTTCAACAGTGAAAATATAAAAGACTATCAGTTAAACCTGAGAAGAAAAAAGATCTCTGAAGTAAAATCTATCTATCTATACATACACACATATATATATTTGCATGTATGTGTGTACAAGTGTAAGTAAACATGAAAACCAAATGGAGAACTGAACATATTTAATTAGGTAAGCTTCAGGTATTTACAAAAGAGGACAAGATAACAACTGCCTTAGTTTCACCAGGAAATTTAAACTAGAATCAACAACACTCTTTACGGTTCAATTCTGAAAAGAGGAATCAAAATCCCCCATTTCATGCTTTCTGTATTAAAAAATCATTGATTCATTTTGATGAATCATTCTGATTTCATCAAAAAGTCCAAGGTGTTGTCAACATATTTCTAACATAATCTTAACTTAAGGGTGAATATTATCACCTCAAAAATAGAATTTAAAGGCAAGATCCTTCAGAAAATACTAGTAGGAAGCACGAAATGGTCAATAATAGTGTCCAGATTTCCTTGGAGTTCTAGTAAATACATTTCTATGAGTAAGGAGAATTGTCAAAAGGAGATTTTCTTCTATGGCCTCCAGGATGAACAATAAAGTTTCCTTTTCATTGTGTGTCATGCTGGATCTATATTACTTCATGTGCCAAAATAAGGTAATAAGACAATGACACCTCCCTGAAGTCATGTGACAATTTCAGCTTGATTTTTTTTTTAAAGGCTCTAAAAACACTGTTTTAAGCAATTGATCCACTTTGGTCCCAAGGTCAGACCATGACAACGCTAGAGAGAAATTACTGAAACTGGCAAAATCTTAAGAACACTTATCATAGTAATTCTACTGAGAAACAAAATTTAGTATTTTCCCAGAACACAAATTTTTAAAAACAAATATGTAGCATTTTACCTTGTTCTAGGCAAAACTAAGAGCTCTTTCCCTACAGAAACCTGACTTCTCAGTTGTACTCATCCTGCCAAGTGACAGGTTCAGGATATGCAAATTATCTCTCCACCTTTGCTTTCATCTGCTCTTAGAATCAAAGGTGAGTTAAACTATAAAGGCAACCCTTTTTTCTTAAGTACAGAAGCAGCAGGCTCCATTTCATGTCTATTCAGCCAAGAAAAAGTAGATGGTTGTGTCAACTATCTGGATAATTTAGGCCAAAATCAAAACAAGAGCAACATCAACAACAAAAATCAATTCCTAATATTAGAAATCTAATAAGAGACTGATTACTATATGAACGTGTATGGGTATGTTTTTAATCACATAAGTTTTATTCCCTGTGCCCAGGACCTTTTAACAGGGAATTCACAAAACACCACTACTTTCTCAGGATTATACAAACACCACACGGAGTAATACGATAAAAAATCTACCCAGACATACATTCCCTTAGAATTTCTCAGGGGTCATTATATTAATTTACACTTGCTGGTGTGCTACACTCAAAAATCACCTTCTCTGAGCCCTGCTTTAGACTCAGCCCAAATGCCCACATTATAAACAAAATCCTGATCATAAGTTGCAAACACATTCTGTAGGAGCCCCACCCAACTTAATACAACCAGTTAATCCTAAAAGAAATCAACCCTGAATATTCATTGGAAGAATGATGCTGAAGCTGAAGCTCCAGAACTTTGATGCAAAGACCCTTAGAAAAGACCCTGATGCTGGGAAAGATTGAGAACAAGTGGACAAGGGGGCAACAGAGGATGAGACAGTTGAATGGCATCAATGACTCAGTGGACAGGAGTTTGTGCAAACTCCAGAAGATAATGAAGGACAAGGAGGTCTGGCATGTTGCAGTTCATGGGGTTGAAAAGAGTCAGACATGACTTAGTGACTGAACATCACCACCGCAAGGTTTGTACCCCACTCCAAGCCACATAAGTCCCACTCTCTCTCCTTAGGTCTGCCCACTTTTAGTAGTGGATATTGTTGAGATGCCTCCCCAGAACAGCACTGACTAGCAACCAGAGTCCTGAGTTAGACTGACCCTTCCTCCAAGCTCATGGATGCTCAATGAATTCTGAAGCTATCCAGAATGATATACCATAGTTCTTGATAACTCAAAGATAAGTCAACAGGTATATAGAATTATCATGGCCACAGTGACTAATTCAGGTATAGACATGTAACCTAAAACTTTTCCAGTCAAAATGAAACTCAATTTCTTTGTTCAATGATGGAGGAACAAGAAGCTCTCCCTACCCCACTGCATCCCACTCCACTCTTGGATGTTAACAAATACATGTAGCCCTAGGAACTGCTAGCAATATCTTGTTGACTTACAGAAGAAGACAGATGGAAAGAATTATGGACAAAAGCATCACAGCCCTGAAAGTATCATAAACCATGGTATTAAATCACCCCTGAATTGGAAGGACTGATGCTGAAGCTGAAACTCCAATATTTTGCCCACCTGATGCAAAGATCTGACTCCTTGAAAAAGACTCTGATGCTGGGAAAGATTGAAGGTGGGAGGAAAAGGGGACGACAGAGGGTGAGATGGTTGGATGGCATCACCAACTCAATAGGCATGAGTTCAAGCAAGCTCTGGGAGTTGGTGATGGACAGGGAAGCCTGGTGTGCTGCAGTCCATGGGATTGCAAAGAGTCAGACACAACTGACCAACTGAACTGAACTGAACTGAAGACTGCCTACCTCTAGCTTCCAGTTTCATCAGTCTAAAGACTTCCTTATTGTTCTGACAGTCTAGATTGATTGACTTTGCTATTTGTAACACAAAGGCACTTGAGTGATACATGTTCCTACTGCTTCACAGATGTATTAGTACAAAGTTTTGGTTGTTATAATAAAGATTCAAAATAACAATGGCTTAGTCCAGGATCCGTATAGCTCCACGGTGTTGGGACCCAGGTTCTTTTAATACTGTTGCCCTGTCCACCTTGGATGTGGTGTCATCTGTTTGGTGAAGGAGACTTACTACCAAGCCCGTGTTTCTGGATGAAGGATGAGTAAGGCAGAAAAAGAGGAAAGAAGGGATATATTTTTAAGGGCACAATTCAGAGATAGTCCCATTGGCAAAGTCTATTAACAAGTCCTAGGAAATAAAAATAGAATCTGAGTAATAAAATAAAGTCTGACCTTTTCAATTTTCTTTTCCTTGTGCTTCATTTAGTTTTCCTTGCTCAGAGGATGCCATGGGCCCCCAGGACTTCAGACCAGAGTTCCTGGTGCAACATGACTGTGCTTACACCTCAACTCCAGGACACGAGCTCCAGCTCCTGTGAAGACACTGCCCAGCATTGCAATCTGGAACCTGAGCAGTGTAGCTGCAACCCCCCTGTAAGAACTCTGTTCCCCTCCCGCTGACAAGAACCCTATAAAGTGGCCCCATCCACAGCCTGTTGTGAGAGTGTGGACTCCAGAGCACAGCTCCCATCTCTCTACTCTTTGATCAAAGAATAAAGCTTTCCTTTGCTTCTGAAATGACCTCAGTCTTTTTCTATTTCCGAGAATGACTCTTGCTAGGAATTGATTCAAGGGTATCAGTAACTGTAGCAAATACCACTCACAGTCACATTCTATTGACCAGAAGATGGCTGTATAGTCACACTTAGCCGCGACAAAGACTGAGATACAGAGCCTTTGTCTGGGCAGCCATATATCTAGCTAAAATGTCTTCCACCACAAGGGGAGAACAGAACGAATACTGCAGGAAACCCAGCAGTTCTTCATTCCGACCTTTACCACAGTTTGTCCCTTATGGGTAAAATAATCGGTCTTCTATAATCTACCAAATCATTTCCATTTGTTCATTTAAACCCATTTAATACCGACCCCAGTCTAACAGCCTCAATCCCATCTGCTGAGTTCTACATGAAAATAATTCCATATTGTGTGTATGTTTGTGTGCGTGCCAATTAAAGTACAAACTCTGGCTAATTTCAATATTCAGTGACTAATTTTAATTTTTGATAGGACAAACTGGAATTAGATTAAATTGTTTTCATTTGATAACATTTAATTTTTTTTTAAGTTATAGCATAGCCAGTGTGGGGGTTTATACTAAGGCCAACTAATGAGAGAATGATCTGATTTTTGAACTGTTTAGAAATAACCAGATTCATAAATAAATGTTATAGACCAGTGGTCCCTAACCTTTTTGGCACTAGGGATCAATTTCATGACAGACAATTTTTCCCATGGACCAGGGATTGGGGTGGATGGTTTCAGGATGATACAAGTACATTATGCATATTGTATATTTTATTTCTAATCTAACACCACCACTGATCTGATAGGAGGTACTGGTCCATGGCCCAGAGGTTGAGAACCCCTGTTATAGACAATGGTAAACTTAGCCAGAATTCTGAACTTGTTCCACTAGATAAAATCTGTCTGTTTATCTGTTAGTGTTCATCTACATAGTCTACTGTGAATAACTTCCTAATGCTTAAGAAGATGCATTCACTTGCAGAGTTTTAAAACAAATATCTCATTAGAGTGTTCCCTAAAAGAGAAAGGCCCAAACCAGGACACTGATATTTGGTGGTATATATACAGCACATAGTATACGTGGACTGAAAGATTTAGTTGCATGTACATGTTCAGTTCAGTTCAATTCAGTCGCTCAGTCGTGTCCGACTCTTTGCGATTCCATGAACTGCAGCACGCCAGGCCTCCCTGTCCATCACCAACTCCCGGAGTCCACCCAAACCCATGTGCATTGAGTTGGTGATGCCATCCAACCATCTCATCCTCTGTCATCCCCTTCTCCTCCTGCCCTCAATCTTTCCCAGCATCAGGGTCTTTTCAAATGAGTCAGCTCTTCTCATCAGGTGTCCAAAGTATTGGAGTTTCAGCTTCAACATCAGTCCCTCCAATGAACACCCAGGACTGATCTCCTTTAGGATGGACTGGCTGGATCTCCTTTCAGTCCAAGGGACTCTCAAGAGTCTTCTCCAGCAGCACAGTTCAAAAGCATCAATTCTTTGGCGCGCATCCTTCCTTATAGTCCAGCTCTCATATCCATACATGACTACTGGAAAAACCATAGCCTTGACTAGATAGACCTTTGTTGGCAAAGTAATGTCTCTGATTTTTAATATGCTGTCTAGGTTGGTCATAACTTTCCTTTTAAGGAGTAAGTGTCTTTTTATTTCATGGCTGCAAATACCATCTGCAGTGATTTTTGGAGCCCAAAAAATAAAGTTAGCCACTGTTTCTACTGTTTCCCCATCTATTTGCCATGAAGTGATGGGACCAGATGCCATGATCTTAGTTTTCTGAATGTTGAGCTTTAAGCCATCTTTTTCACTCTCTTCTTTCACTTTCATCAAGAGGCTCTTTGCTGCTGCTGCTGCTAAGTCACTTCAGTCATGTCCGACTCTGTGTGACCCCATAGACGGAAGCCCACCAGGCTCCCCTGTCCCTGGGATTCTCCAGGCAAGAACACTGGAGTGGGTTGCCATTTCCTTCTCCAATGTGTGAAAGTGAAAAGTGAAAGTGAAGTCGCTCAGTCGTTTCCGACCCTTAGCGACCCCACGGACTGCAGCCTACCAGGCTCCTCCATCCATGGGATTTTCCAGGCAAGAGTACTGGAGTGGCTTGCCATTGCCTTCTCCGAAGAGGCTCTTTAGTTCTTCACTTTCTGCCATAAGGGCGGTGTCATCTGCATATCTGAAGTTATTGATATTTCTCCTGGCAATCTTGAGTCAAATTGTGCTTCCTCCAGCCCAGCGTTTCTCATGATGTACTCTGCATATAAGTTAAATAAGCAGGGTGACAATATACAGCCTTGATGTACTCCTTTTCCTATTTGGAACTAGTCTGTTGTTCCATGTCCTGTTCTAACTGTTGCTTCCTGACCTGCATACAGGTTTCTCAAGAGGCAGGTCAGGTGGTCTGGTATTCCCATTTCTTTCAGAATTTTCCACAGTTTATTGTGATCCACACAGCATGTACATGTAATTGTTGTTAGTTAATGTCACAGAAGATGTGTTTCTTTTCATTCCAATGCCCCAGTAGGAGTTCTACTCAGGAATGTAATATATACTTGGGAAAAAGAAAAGACCATATGGACCACAGCCTTGGTCTAACTCAATGGAACTATGAGCCATGCCATGTAGGGCCACCCAAGACAGACGGGTCATGGTGGAGATTTCTGACAAAATGTGGTCCACTGGACAAGGGAATAGCAAACCACTTCAGTATTCTTGCCTTAAGAACCCATGAACAGTATGAAAAGACAAAAAGATAGGACACAGAAAGATGAACTCCCCAGGGTGGTAGGTGTCCAATATGCTACTGGAGATGAGTGGAGAATTAACTCCAGAAAGAATGAAGAGACGGAGCCAAAGCAAAAATAACACCCAGTTGTGGATGTGACTGGTGATGGAAGTAACGTCCAATTCTATAAAGAACAATACTGCAGAGGAACCTGGAATGTTAAGTCCATGAATCAAGGCAAATTGGAAGTGGTCAAACAGGAGATGGCAAAAGTGAACATCAACATTTTAGGAATCAATGAACTAGAATGGACTGGAATGGGTGAATTTAACTCAGATGACCATTATATCTACTACTGTGGGCAAGAATCCTTTAGAAGAAATGGAGTAGCCATCATAATCAACAAAAGAGTCTGAAATGCAGTACTTGGATGCAATCTCAAAAATAATGGAATGATCTCTGTTCATTTTCAAGGCAAACCATTCAATATCACAGTAATCCAAGTCTATGCCCCAGCCAGTAATGCTGAAGAAGCTGAAGTTGAACAGTTCTATGAAGACCTAAAAGACCTTCTAGAACTAACATCCCCAAAAGATATCCTTTTCATTATAGGGGACTGGAATGCAAAAATAGGAAGTCAAGAGATACCTGGAGTAACAGGCAAATTTGGCCTTGGAGTACAAAATGAAGCAGGTCAAAGGCTAATAGAGTTTTGCCAAGACAATACACTGGTCATAGCAAACGCCCTCTTCCAAAAACACAAGAGAAGACTCTACACATGGACATCACCAGAGGGTCAATACTGAAATCAAATTGATTATACTCTTTGCAGCCAAAGATGCAGAAGTTCTATTCAGACACATGTACTCCAATGTTCATCGCAGCACTGCTTATAATAGCCAGGACATGGAAGCAACCTAGATGTCCATCTGCAGACGAATGGATAAGAAAGCTGTGGTACATATACACAATGGAGTATTACTCAGCAATTAAAAAGAATACATTTGAATCAGTTCTAATGAGGTGGATGAAACTGGAGTCTATTATACAGAGTGAAATAAGCCAGAAAGAAAAACACCAATACAGTATCCGCATATATATGGAATTTAGAAAGATGGTAACGATAACCCTGTATACGAGACAACTAATCTTCGAATGTATAGGCATAAAGTTGTTTCTATTATTTATATTCTTAATGCTTCTATGAGTAATTCCCATTTTGAGTATTGTTTATTTGCAAGATTTTTCTTGTTGATTATTGTTACCTGATGTTTCCCTTTTTAAAGAAGCTTTTTAAGGCAGCTTTGACTTTGTTGAGCCTCTCAATTTTATCTTTATTTTTACTGCATTAATACCCGGTATGTATTAGTTGCTTTCTTTTCTTTATGATTATTCTGTTTATTTTGCTAACTTCTTAAACTGGCTGTATACTTGTATACTCATTGCTTTTCCTTTTTATGTAAAGTCTACTACATTTAAGGCCTCAGTGGATAATGTTTTCCATATCCCATAGGTTTTAAGACTTCGCATTTTTGTTATCTTTCTGTGATGATGTTGTTTTTAAATGCCATGTACTCAGTGAGTGATATAAACACATTGTAAATTTTCAGTTTTCTAATAAAAAAATTAAAAAAAAAAAAACAAGACCAGGAGGTGACTGTGGCTCAGATTATAAACTCCTTATTGCCAAATTCAGACTGAAATTGAAGAAAGTAGGGAAAACCACTAGACCATTCAGCTGTGACCTAAATCAAATCCCTTACAATTATACAGTGGAAGTGACAAATAGATTCAAGGAATTAGATCTGAAAGACAGAGTGCCTGAAGAACTATGGATGGAGGTTTGTGACATTGTACAGGAGGCAGTGATCAAGACCATCCCCGAAAAAAGAAATGCAAAAAGGCAAAATGGTTCTCTGAGGAGGGCTTATAAATAGCTGAGGAAAGAAGAGAAGTGAAAGGCAAAGGAGAAAAGGAAAGACATACCCATCTGAATGCAGAGCTCCAAAGAATAGCACGGAGAGATAAGAAAGCCTTCCTCAGTGATCAGTGCAAAGAAATAGAGGAAAACAATAGAATGGGAAAGACTAGAGATCTCTTCAAGAAAATTAGAGATACCAAGGGAACATTTCATGCAAAGATGGACACAATTAAGGACAAAAATGGAATGGACCTACAGAAGCACAAGATACTAAGAAGAGGTGGCAAGAATACACAGAAGAAGTATACAAAAAAGATCTTCATGACCCAGATAACCACGATGGTGTGATCACTCACCTAGAGCCAGACATCCTGGAATGCAAAGTCAAGCAGGTCTTAGGAAGCATCACTACAAACAAAGCTAGTGGAGGTGATGGAATTCCAGTTGAGCTATTTCAAATCCTAAAAGATAATGCTTTGAAAGTGCTGTACTCAATATGCCAGTGGATTTGGAAACTCAGCAGTGGCCACAGGACTGGGAAAGGTCAGTTTTCATTCCAATTCCAAAGAAAGGCAATGCCAAAGAATGCTCAAACTACTGCACAATTGCATTCATCTCACACGCTAGTAAAGTAATGCTCAAAATTCTCCAAGCCAGGCTTCAACAGTACATGAACCGTGAACTTCCAGATGTTCACGCTGGATTTAAAAAAGGCAGAGGAAGAGGAACCAGAGATCAAATTGCCAACATCCGCTGGATCATCAAAAAAGCATGAGAGTTCCAAAAAAAAAAAATCTAATTCTGCTTTATTGACTACACCAAGGCCTTTGACTATGTGGATCACAACAAAATGGAAAATTCTTAAAGAGATGGGAATGAGCAAACCATCTGACCGGCCTCCTGAGAAATCTGTATTCAGGTCAAGAAACATTTAGAACTGGACATGGAACAAAAGACTCATTCCAAATTGGGAAAGGAGTACTTCAAGGCTGTATATTGTCACCCTGCTTATTTAACTTATATGCAGAGTACATCATGTAAAATGCCAGGCTGGATGAAGCACTAGCTGGAATCAACACTGCCAAGAGAAATATCAATAACCTCAGATATGCAGATGACACCACCCTTATGGCAGAAAGTGAAGAACTAAAGAGCTTCTTGATGAAAGGAAAGAGGAAAGTGAAAAAGTAGGCTTAAAACTCAACACTCAGAAAACTAAGATCATGGCATCCAGTCTCATCACTTCATGGCAAATAGATAGGGAAATAATGGAACAGTGAGCGACTTTATTTTTTGGGGCTCCAAAATCACTGAGATGTTGAACACAGCCATGAAATTAAAAGACACTTGCTTCTTGGGAGAAAAGCTATGACCAACCTAGACAGCATATTAAAAAGCAGAGACATTACTTTGCCAGCAAAGGTCCTTCTAGTCAAAGCTATGGTTTTTCCAGTAGTCATATATGGATATGAGAGTTGGACCATAAAGAAAGCTGAGTGCCTAAGAACTGAAGGTTTTGAACTGTGGTTTTGGAGAAGACTCTTTAGAGTCCCTTGGACTGCAAGGAGATCAAACCAGTCCATCCTAAAGGAGATCAGTCCTGAATATTCATTGGAAGGACTGATACTGAAGCTGAAACTCCAATACCTGGGCCACCTGATGCGAAGAACTGACTCATTGGAAAAGATCCTGATGCTGGGAAAGATTGAAGGTGGGAGAAGAAGGGGATGACAGAGGATGAGATGGTTGGATGTCATCACCAACTCAATGGACATGAGTTTGAGCAAGCTCCAGGAGTTGGTGATGGACAGGGAGGCCTGGTGTGCTGCAGTCCATGGGGTCGCAAAGAGTCCGACACGACTGACAAACTGAACTGAACTGAACTGAATAAACATAAGTGTTAAATAATCCAAATCAATCCAAAAATCATGTATGAATCACAAACTATGTCCCAAATACTATGTAAGGGACAGATAAAGAAGAATGAGACAAGACACCTACAACCCTGTGACATGTTCTGTTGGATACTATAGGCAACAATTGTGGATCAATAATGCACTGCTCATGTCATTTTTTATTGTTGTTTAAAACTTCAGTGTCCCCAGTGCTTACAGGAAACACCCGTACTTCTTGGCAAAACACACGGGAGTTTAATGTCCTGTCTCTTGCTAACTTGGCACGGCCTGTATCACTTTATACCCTAACCTTACATCAGTTCTCATAGCCACGGGAACATCTTATGCTGTTCCATGTCTCTGTACCTTTATAGAAACTCCCACCTCAGCCTGGTCTCACTGTTTAACTACTCATTCTTCAACATTCGGCTTAGGTTTTACCTCCCTTACAAAGAAATTTTTCCCCAGCATCTTTAAACACTACCTGTTACTCCTCCTAGTTCTCTCCAAAGAAATCATTCTCTGGTTGCATCCATCACATTATTTCTGTCAATTTACTGACCTCCTTCATGCACTAGATGTGGGCTCCTCGGGGACAGTGATTTTATCCTGTCTGTCTTCATATCTTCTATGTCTAGAACAGTGCCTTGTCCAAGATAACGTTTGAATGAAAGAGTAAAGTTTCAGATGTGTTAAATTTGTAAATAAACTCAATGAAAATCATTGTAATCCATGAATAACTCCTTCCCATTCTAAGGCAGTTGCTTGAATTCTTTGAAGATCTCCCCCTGCCCATCATTTTTTGGAATAACTTTTGGCTTTTGGCTTCCACAGAGAAAACTATTTGGAAGATTTAGTGATTATGGAAAAACCATTTGAAATTCTTATTCTGTGTAACAAATTACTGCTAAACATGAAATAAATCTTCATCATCACTACTCTGTACTATTTTCTGAACAACTTCTATAAGCACAGAGAATATATGATAGTGATATACTACTCTGGGGAAAATCCCCTTGCCTAACAATCACCTTGGGTTCCCTAATTCAAAAGGACTATTTGTACTGGTAATGCAGCCTGCTGTGCCATTTAAACATCAACATTGCAAGGCATTACAGTGGGAACCAGTGGATTCTGATTCAGATAAGGTTGTGCAACATCCGGCAGTCTTCCCTCTTATGAAGCTATAAAGAGACCTTTCTTTTTGGCTATTCAAAAGTCCATTGTGCAGCCAGTAACCAGAACCTACTATTTCATGAGAAGAATAACCCGGGATACTTCTCGGCATAGCAGAACTGGTGGCTACCTATGGGGCATAACCACAGAGATAAGGTCTAAATGCTGCCAACTATCTGCTCATGATTAGAGCCATTTCTTTGTTTTAAGACATTAGACATTCCTTACAGGGGAGCAGAGGCACTGGAGGCATATTAAAGATAAAATTCTGCCTTTTCATTATTTTTGCCTAGTGCTATCCCTGTTAACACTGTTGAGGAGTAGGGTTTTATAGTGATGAGAATCAGGAAGCACATGTCCTTTAATTCAAATCTAGCCCTTCACTGTCCAGTATGACACTGGACAGGTTATATCAGGCTCCTGAGCTTCAATGACCTGTAAAATAGGGACAAGAAAACTTACTGCCTCACTGGAAAAGAGTCTGATGCTGGGAGGGATTGGGGGTAGGAGGAGACGGGGACGACAGAGAATGAGATGGCTGGATGGCATCACCGACTCGACGGACATGAGTTTGAGTGAACTCCGGGAGTTGGTGATGGACAGGGAGGCCTGGCATGCTGTGGTTCATGGGGTCGCAAAGAGTCGGACACGACTGAGCGACTGAACTGAACTGAACTGAAGGTTATAAAGACTATATGAGATAAATGTAAGTGCCTAATGGAGTGTACGGCTCATAATAAATGGAAACCTATTATTATCATTATTGTTGCTGCTGCTGCTGTTGTTATTGTTGCTACTACAAATAATAATGGCTCAGCTTTGAGGGAGGACATAATTCATCATGGCCATCACGTCTAAAGTGAAGAGACAGTGTGTTAAATATTAAGCCAGAAAAAAACCAAAATATGTTCTCCATTATAAAATAGGATGTCATCTTTTATTATCCATGATAAGTAAATCTCTGGAATAAAGGGTTTAGTACCCACTTTCCCAGGAGAGGCCACTAAAAATAATGACTCTTAAAATGACTCACCTCCTTCTGTTAAAATGGATCATTTATCATTAATTTATAGCTGATAAAATCATATGGCAAAATTCATTACAACTTTTTAAGTGATATTATAAAGGACCCATTTCAAGATTACCAACTAAATGCTCACTTGACTGAATACTCTTTAAAATGGTCACATCCAGAGGAATTCCCTGGCAGTCCAGGGGTTACAGCTCCACACATCCATTGCAAGGAGCCCGGGTTCAATTAATCTCTGGTCAGAGAACTAAGATCCCACATGCTGCATGGCATAGCCAAAAAAAGAGGTCACACCCACTGGGTAATTTCTTTTCTCATGCTATGAAGGCAAATTAGATGTTAGTTTTTCAAAATTTATATGGACTTTCCATTACTGCTATAACAAATTACCACAAACTTAGTGGCTTAAACAAATGAATTTATTCCCTTATGGTTATGCAGGTCAAAATCTCTAAATCAAGATACTGGCAGGGAAAGGTTCTCTCTGGAGGCTCTAGGAAAGAACCAGCTTCCTCATCTTTTCTACCTTCAGGAGAGGGGCTGCCTACTTTCCTCAGCCTATGGCCCCATACTCCATCTTCATAGTGGGCAGCATCTTCCATCTCTGTCTCTGGTTATGACCCTGTTTCCATCATCACATCTCCTTCTTTGACCCTGATCCTTTTGCCTCTCTCTTACCAGGAGTTTTGTGATTACACTGGGCCCACCTGGATAATCTCCCCATTTTAATGTCCTTAACTTAATCACATCTGAAAGTCCCTTTTGTTATATAAGGTAACACATTTACAGGTTTTAGGAATTAGGACATGGACAACTTTGAAGGTTATAGTTTAGTCGCCAAGTCATGTCCAACTCTTGCGACCCCATGGAATGTAGCCCACCAGGCTCCTCTGTCCATGGGATTTCCCAGATGAGAATACTGGAGTGGGCTGCCATTTCCTTCTCCAGGGGATCTTTCTGACCCAGGAACTGAACCTGGGTCTCCTGCATTGCAGGCGGATTCTTCACCAACTGAGCTACAAGGGATACGGGCTACATATTTACAGGTTTCAGGAATTAGGACATAGACAGCTTTGAAGGAGGGGGGCATTATTCTGTCTTCAACAACGTTGAAATTAATAACTGTACTGATAAAGCATTTCAAATACTGAAGACTTAAAAAGTGACTCAAAATGACAACAGCAAAGCATTCTCAGCTCCCCAGTAACAGCCAATGATTTGCCAAGATCACTTGAAAAACAACCCCCAGACATTTTAGGCAACTGATATATCTGAATTTTCTAAAACTGTAATAATTCTTTCCAACGAGGTCAACTGAATCATGACTTGACAGCATAAACAAATGTACTATTACTCTAAACACATAATCTGCTTTATACAGCTTGGGGTATTACCTCACGATCTGAGCTGACACAGAAGAATTAAGAGTTCTCTCATAATGGCACTCATGAAAGAGGCCAAGGACGGCACATTCAGTCTAAACAAAAACAAAGTGCCTATGGAATGAGAATAAGTTGGTAAGTCAGACTCATCAAATGTCACTCATCATAATCATCATCAAGAAGCAAAGGCTGCTTCTTCTTAGGAAGAAAGCTTCAAGAGAACATCACTACCATTCTAACACTGAGAACATTTTGGATAATCTAGAAAGTCATCAATTTTCTCAAGGCCATCAGAAAGCATAGGTTATAAGTCAATGAACTGAGCTGAATTTCAAGAGGGTCAAGTCCTCCCCAAGGAGATACAGGACACACAACTTCTTTTACTATTGACAGAGCATGGGAAGGAGAGATGGACACTATAAAAGAATAAATAAGCAAGAGTTTTAGCAAATTTGTGGAGGCTGAATGTAGGCTAGTACATAAATTTTCAATAACTAGGAGCTTCAGACATGGAGGGAATTAACATTATTCTCCATAGATCTCCACTGAGTGCACACAAGAAAGAGTTGAAAAGGGCAGGAGACCATGGAAGCCTCACTTGGTGGCACAGATTTGCAGATGGTGACTGCCTGCCAGTGTGGGGCAGACATGAAACACAACCGCTTCAACAGATTCTTCTTCCCTACAAAGAGCTTACCTCACTGGGGAAGGCAACAGGAAGGTTTCCCACTGCCAGGACTCAAGCAAAACTCTATTGCCTCTGGAGAAGGGTAGAAATAAGAGCCCTCTGCCCCTGGTTAGAAAGGCAGGAAGACCACTGGGGACCAGAATCCTATACCAAGACAAAGCAGAGGTCAGCTGTCATGGGCAGGGGTGGTTGAGGGAGAGGATTGTATTCTTCTCAGGAACTGCCAGAGATACGAGGCAGAGTTTGACAGCTCAAGAGGGACAGAAATAAGAACACCGAGAAAGCCTTATTTTAAGCACAGAGGGCCTGCTTAAAACTAAAGTTGCACAAGAATTCCCACCTCTACTACTACAAGCTTTGCTCCATTCATAAGAAAAAAAAAGTCTATTGGTGGGGGAGACAGAAAAGCAAAGAGAGATTCCTTCCATGGAGTAGATGCACAGTGCCTGCTGCAAGCTGAAGGTGAAGCAGGAAAACTGAGAAAAAACTCTTTGGCACTATATGACCACAGTAAGCACAAGATAACAGTTACCCACAGTAGGAGGAATTTGAATCCTGTGAGACCACCTTTCTGTAATCCCAAAATATTGTTTAAATAAATGAATAATCGGCCTTCCCTTGCGGCTCAGAGGTAAAGAATCCACCTTCCAATGCAGGAGATGTAGGTTTGATCCCTGGATCAGGAAGATCCCATGGAGAAGGAAATGGAAACATACTCCAATATTCTTGCCTGGGAAACCCCATGGACAGAGGAGCCTGGTGGGCTATAGTCCATGGGGTTGCAAAGAGTTGGACATGACTCAGCAACTAAACAACAACAATGAATAATCATACATAAATAAATATATAAAACTATCAGTGCAAAAATGGCGGTCTCTATCCAATACAGACAACAAAACATAGAATCCTGGAGCCTCAGACTTCTGAGTCTCCAAGTCAAGAGGCCCAACCACCTGCCTGCTTACTACCTCACCTGTTATTTACTATTATTTCGCCCTCAGATCACAAGTAGTGCAGCTCAGGAAAGGAAAGTGCCATTTAGAATGGAAAGCAAAATGTAATGTATCCAGGCAGAAAGAACCAGAAGACAGAAGTGGGTCACATTAATACTCATACTTCTTGCTTGTCTGGGGAAGTCAATGTTGCTGATTTCCCAGGGCAGAAAATGCTGTGGGCTCTTGAGCCCTCTGAATTATATGAGGGGCCAGCCTCTGCAAAGAAAGTTGCTTTTTAACTTGAATGATTCAGGCCAGAGTAGATTTGGGTGGCCTGAATTATCTGGATAGTTGCCCTAATTCTTTGCTTTGACTGTGGAGACCTGGCCTTTGAGGGAAATAGGCCATTCATTCCCTGAGATATACATTCCCTTCCTGGAGGATGAAAACTTACCAAAAGGTCTGGAAACTTTTCCCATCTGGATTGAATTATGAGCTTGTAAAGGGGTTGACTCCCTGGTAACATCTTTTAGGGTAGAGGCAAGTCACCCACAGCACAGGGAAACTGGACGGAACTGACCTCCCTCTCCCTTCAATGGGCAGCAGGCAAGCTGCCAGAGTCACAGCTCCCAGGGACTCTGATTACAGGTGTCCTCTGTCCAGCTGTTTTTAGTCAAATGAGAATAGGAGCATCCTGTGCTTGTGATTTCACTTAGATAGACAGCTATTTTCTGCCTGGCCTGTGTTTATCCCGGAGTAAATGGCAATGTTATCTTTACCAGTTTCAACAAGAGGATGGTGGGTGGCTGTGTAGATTCTTTTTTTTTTTTTTTCCCAGCAGTGAAAGCTGAGAGAATTAAATGTCACCTGTAATTTCCCAACTCCACTTCTCCTCTTTGCAAAAGTAATCTATCTTGGTGAGATGGCGACAACATTCTGGACAAAGAAAAAAGATTTGGTAATACAACTGAAATTAGCTGTCATTTTAGCAAGTGAGATTTTGGTTTAGGTTATAGCCACTCCAGTACTCTTGCCTAGAAAATCTCATGGACAGAGGAGCCTGGTGGGCTGCTGTAGTCCATGGGGTCACTACTAGTTGGACACGACTGAGCGACCTCCCTTTCACTTTTCACTTTCACACATTGGAGAAGGAAATGGCAACCCACTCCAATGTTCTTGCCTGGAGAATCCCGGGGACAGCGGAACCTGGTCGGCTGCCGTCTATGGGGTTGCACAGAGTAGGACACGACTGAAGCGACTTAGCAGCAGCAAGATGCTGGGAGGGCAAAACTTGTGAAGCGCCCCCAGTGGTGAAAATTCTTAGGTAAATCCAGAAGTCTCCTTCTTTGCTGTACAGTTCAGTCGCTCAGTCAGGTCCGACTCTTTTGCGACCCCATGGACTGCAGCACACCAGGCTTCCCTGTCCATCACCAACTCCCGGAGTTTACTCAAACTCTTTTCCATTGAGTTGGTGATGCCATCCAAGCATATCATCCTCTGTCATCCCCTTCTCCTCCTGCCTTCAATCCTTGCCAGCATCAGGGTCTTTTCAAATGAGTCAGTTCTTCGCATCAGGTGGCCAAAGTATTGGAGTTTCAGCTTCAGCATCAGTCCTTCCAATGAATATTTAGGACTGATTTCCTTTAGAATTGAATGGTTTGATCTCCTTGCAGTCCAAGGGACTCTCAAGAGTCTTCTCCAACACCATAGTTCAAAAGCATCAATTCTTCAGCACTCAACTTTCTTTATGGTCTAACTCTCACATCCATACAAGTGCTGTGCTTAGTCACTCAGTCATGTCTGACTCTTTGCAACCGCATGGACTGTAGCCCATCAGGCTCCTCTGTCCATGGGGATTCTCCAGGCAAGAATACTGGAGTAGGTTGCCATACCCTCCTCCAGGGGATCTTCCTAACCCAGGGATCAAACCCACATCCATACATGACTAGTGGAAAAATCATAGCTTTGACTAGACGGACCTTTGTCAGCAAAGTAATATCTTTTTTAATATGCTGTGTAGGTTGGTCATAGTTTTTCTTCCAAGGAGCAAGTGTCTTTTAATTTCATGGCTGTAGTCACCATCTGCAGTGATTTTGCAGCCCAAGAAAATAGTCTGTCACTGGTTCCATTGTTTCCCCATCTATTTGTCATGAAGTGATAGGACCAGACGCCATGATCTTAGTTTTTTGAATGTTGAGTTTTAACCTAGCTTTTTCACTCTCCTCTTTCACTTTCATCAAGAGGTTCTTCTGTTTCTCTTCATTTTCTGCCATAAGGGTGGTGTCATCTGCATATCTGAGGTTATTAATATTTCAAGTAAATAAATGGGACCAAAAAGAAAAAAATACCCCCTTTTTTTCCCAGATTTCATTCAACATTAGTAACATCACCAGTTACTTCAAAAACTTCAGTTGTTCATGATGCGTTATGTATAGACACCATTTCCCAGATCGATTTCTTTAGAACACAAGAGAGTTGTGAAATGTTTCCATTGTCAAATACACCTGGGAAATGCTACATAAGACGGAACAGCATGTTAATGCCTCAGAGGTTTGCTAAACACTAACCCCAAATATATTAAATTATGAGAGATTTTTTCATGTGTTACTCATGAATTACTGATAATAGTGGAATTTTCTCTAATACCTAAGTACAGATATTAGATATATTTATATATCTGCATTTTAGATATATGTCATGATCTATCTTTAAACATGCCACATCTCTTCATGTATAATCTCATTTATTCAAAGATCCCTTCCACAGGGACACTTTCCTTGATCACTCCATCTGCGACAGCACCCCAAGTCCCAGTCTCTATCTCCTTACTCAGGTCATTTTCCTTTCTGATACTTACACACTCTGATACTACTATCCCATCCCCACTAGAATGTAAACTCCGTAACAGCAAGGATTGTTATTCTTCACTGCTCCATCCCCAAACTCCAAAACAGTTTCTGGCATACAAGCTCATAGGCTTAAGCAAGGTAAGCGAAGAGGGAGGTCTGCAGTGTGAAGCACCTAAGGACCTCGCTATGAATGACCAGGTCTCTCACTGAACATTCTGACTGGGCTTAACCTGTGGCTGCCCACCTGCTCCACCACAAGGCCCTGATTTACAGCAAAGGATGAAACCTTAGGATCACACAACAGCTTAGAACTAAACACTGAATGCTCAGATTAATCACATCTATAAACGTGTCTTTTCCTACAAGGCCTACAGAGTGTCATAAACCTTAATTACAACAAAACAAAATTTTGACCTAAATATATTGTCTGGAAAGTTTCTTCTGTGAAAGTCTTTATTCTTTATCAGTTAGGTTACCAAGATGATACCTCTAAATTTTTAAAATTAAAGGCGACATTATGAATTCTACATTATCAGATACTTCCCAAATGACATCAAAGAACACCCTGAAAGAAAAGAGCACAGAATAAAGAATCCATAACATCTTTCATTTTGCTGACTGAACTGAATCTTATTTGAGTGGGTTTCATAAAATGGATATCAGAGGATATTTGCTATGGATGATATGAATGACAAACAAATATATGTTTGATTTAATAAAATTATGAATCATAGCCCATAAAATTACATTTCTTTCTCTTCTCATTATCAAACATTTCTTCCTCAAAGTTGATCTGTGGAGATATCATTTTTATTTTTTAAAAGTCTGATTATAATCCAACAGGAAAAAACTGAATTAACATAAATTGCAGTAAATTTTTATACTTTACCTTTCAAAGTTAAATTTTTTTTAGGGTCTAATTTATTTATTTTTCCTCCCTTTTGAACCTCCCTCCCATCTCCCTCCCCATCCCACCCCTCTAGGTTGATACAGAGCCCCTGTTTGAGTTTCCCGAGCCATATAGCAAATTCCTGTTGGCTATCTATTTTACATATGGTAATAGACGTTTCCATGTTACTCTTTCCATACATCTCACCCTCTCCTCCCCTCTTCCCATGTCCATAAGTCTATTGTCTATGTCTGTTTTCCATTGCTGCCCTGTAAATAAGTCCTTCCAAAGCTAAACTTTTAAATTGTATTTTTTATCTCAGATTTGGCTGAGGCTCCAAAAGGCTGAGAACAAAATAGGTAGCTAGTACTTCCATATTACAAAGGAAACAAGAAAACCAGCTTTGCAACTCTTTGCCCCTAACTCATACAACATGATAAAGTGTTAAAGCTGGAGAGGCTACAAGAGTTAGCAGCTGGAAGGAATATTTCATTGAAGGTGTGATCTCAAGTCAAATAAGATGGTCTCCCTGGAGAACATATCCAAATTTAATACATGTTCTAGTGACGGAAGCACTGTGGGTTGGTAGCTAGTGAGCAGGCACGTGTCTGCAGGGTGCAGAGCTGAATGTGGGAAGCAAATTCAGTCTTCTACCGTGGACCAAGGAAAGTTGACACGAGGCTGTCTTGGATCCAGCCCCAGAGGTCAGCCTAGAGCTGCTGCTAGGAGACTTCGGGAAAAAGAGGCCAGAGTTGGTCCTTAGGATGTGGAAATTCACTAGAGATGCAAAGGAACTGCAGATGAGAGATCTTTAGGGATGGGGGTGATCTACACAAAGAATCCACAATGCTCCATAAAAGCTTTAAACACCTGCCACACTCAGAGGAAGTCAACTGGCTTTTACATCATTGCCCTTCAAGCAAAATCTGTCTTGACCTTTCCTCTCTGCAGCCACACTTTTACCCTGGAAGGTCACAAGCTGTGCCTGGACCTGACTGAATTAACAAAAAAGCTGACTGGCTCCCCTCTCTTCCACTGCAGGCTCCCACACAGAATTGCCTTGACTTGTGGTAGAGAAGTTTTAACTTTAAATGAACTAGGAAGAAGTTTATAAGGATATGACATTTTGACAGCAATATGTGACTATGTTTTTGCCACTTGAGGTAGCTGAGGACATTTTGTTTTCCCAGAGCGACTAGAAAAGTTATGGAATCACCCTAGCATTCATCCAAAACAGCAAGGAAGACCCAGCCCCACAAAGCAGACTGAAAAAGGGTTAGGAAGGAAGAATAAAGGTTGTCTTTGACGCCTATGAGCCCTGCCACTTCTGTGTACCCTGAAATACATTATTAATTGTTCTTACTCGCGATAAATAAAAGTTTGTTTTCATTCTTCATAAGCATGTTGGAATGTCCTAACATTTTATACCAGGGAGTCAGGTTTAGTAAACACTTTCTTATTCCAATATCACTAAGTCAAAGCAAAAAGCCATAATTATACAAATAAATGGCTTAGTGGGAGAGAAGGGTAAACAGGAGCCTAATTAATGAATCTGCTAATTGTCTTTCCTTATTGTGAGCATCAGTATTCAGTACTTAGCTTTAACGTATCCAGTGGACAGGAAAGAACAGAACTTCACAGGCTGCCTGGCGGTTGGGTTGGAGGTTTTCCTATGAAGGCCTCCCTACTTTGGGTCCACCCCACAGAGTGGCTGAATGAGGGCTGAGGATTGCCTCAGTGTAGAGGGCACATCAGAGGACCCAGAGGCCCCTCATAAGGTGGTAAGAGTGTTTCAGGCTGATTGTCATGCCTTTTTTTTTTTTTTTGAAATTTTAAAAGAAATTGGGCCCTGTCCAAGGATTTTAAAAAGAATCTTTCTCAAACAGGGACTTTTTCATTTCCTCTCAAAAACTGTTTAAAAGCTTCCAGCTGCTTTCACTCATTCTTCAACAACAAGCATTTACTGAGTACCCACTATGCTCCCAACCCTGTGTTGCTGCTGCTGCTGCTAAGTCACCTCAGTCGTGTCCGACTCTGTGCGACCCCATAGACGGAAGCCCACCAGGCTCCCCCGTCCCTGGGATTCTCCAGGCAAGAACACTGGAGTGGGTTGCCATTTCCTTCTCCAATGTGTGAAAGTGGAAAGTGAAAAGTGAAAGTGAAGTCGCTCAGTCGTGTCCGACCCTTAGCGACCCCACAGACTGCAGCCTACCAGGCTCCTCCATCCATGGGATTTCTAGGCAACAGTACTGGAGTGGCTTGCCATTGCCTTCTCCGCAACCCTGTGTTAGCTGCCAGCAAAAAGAAGATTCAAATTGGGATATAATTCTCCATGAGTCCCTTTGTAATTCCATGTGTCTTATAATGAAGTCTTGACTATCCTTTCAAGAATGTCTGTGTAGCAAAGAGCCTTGGAAAATAGGTAGAGTCTTCCTCCCAGGTAAAGGGCAGGTCAGTTTCCCATCCAGGACATGAAGAAGTCTCCCTTGGGAGACTTCTGTGGAGCAGGTTTGCTGACAGGCCCTTAGAACAGGGGTCCCAAACATACGGGATCTAATGCCTAAAGGTCTGAGGCGCAACTGATATAATAATAATAGAAATAAAGTGCACAATAAATGTAATGTGTTCGAGTCATTCTGAAACCATACCCCCCCGCCAACCCTGGTCCATGGAAAAATTGTCTTCCATGAACTGGCTCCTGATGCCAAAAAAGTTGGGGACTGCTGCCTTAGGAGATTGGAAGGTTTCCTAAGCTGGAGTTCCCGGACTATGACACACGCCCACCACGTGTGCAGCACCCACCCAGGCTGCTCGGAATCACTCCCGTGGGATTCGGGACTTGGGGGCAAGGAACTGACACAAACATGAAGCTCATGGTGCCTGCGACATGGTGGGTATGTCCTCTGTCCCTGACCCAGGAGTCCCCACTCCTCGGTCAGCTTCCATGGAACTATGGCAGACTAGCTTGTTAGGTGCAAGCAGGATAGAATCTCCAACCCCTCACAGTTCTCCATGTTCAGTTCCTCACATCAAGGAGCTCCAGGTTTCTGGGAGAAGTAGAAAAAATATTTTAAAACAACATCTACCTGGAGTATTAGACATATACTTACGGGCCCCTTGCAAAATCAGTGGGGAGGAAGAGTCAGGAGAGGTTTCCATGGCAGCCAAACATGGTGTGTGCAGAGAAGTAAACACTTTACTGATGCTGAAGGGTCAAGTGTGAACCTGGCATTGATCCAGACTACAGCTGGAACGGTTGGTAGAGGCCTGAAGATAGAGACCCTTGCATGTCTTCAAAACTCAAAATGTGTTCTGTGTGCTCAGTCATGTCCAACTCTTTGCAATCCCATGACTTTTGCCCCACCAGGCTTCTCTGTGCATGGGATTTTTCCAGGCAAGAATACTGCAGTGGGTTGCCATTTCCTACTCCAGGGGATCTTCCCGACCCAGGGATCAAACCTCCATTTCTTACACCGCCTGCATTGGCAGGCAGATTCTTTACTACGAGCGCCACCTGGGAAGCCCATATTTCTCTACAGGAGCCTAAATTTTGGTTGTACTCGGTGGTTTCCAAAGAGAGGAACAACCTGGGGCTTTCCTGGTGGCACTAGGGGTAAAGAATCCACCTGCCACTGCAAGAGACAAAGAGAGGCACACATTGTGACACCGGAAAAATGTATTAGAATACACAAATATGTAAGCTTTACTGAAAATATAATTTAACTTTATTAATATATATTATCTGGATTGACACTGCCTCCCTCACTTGATCTATAGTTTTGGTGATTCCATGTCACACAGAACACAGAGATTCCCAAGGGAAGAGGGCTAAGCCCCTCAATCACTGGTGGGGTTTTAGAATGTTATAACATTACAATCTATGAGTACTCAGTTAGGAATATGTGTAGATTATGCTACCTTGTTTTATTGAGCTAACACAATACAGATGGGCTTCCTGGGTGGCTCAGCAGGAAAATATCCATTTGTGGTGCAGAAGATGCAGGAGACTTTCTCGGGTTGGAAAGATCCTCTGGAGGAGGGCATAGCAACCCACTCGAGTATTCTAGCCTTAGAGAGTCCCATGGACAGAGGAGCCTGACAGGCTACAGTCCATAGGGTCTCACAGAGTCGGACATAAGAGAAGCGACTGAGCATGCACGTACAAGTATGGACAACTGGCTAGAAAGGGTTTCAGCAAAGAAACCACAGACTGATAGTAATCAGTAATGGTGCAAATACACAAACAAGTGACCTGAAAGTAGTCTGACAAACCAGCCACATTATAAGCTAAAATCAATGATAATTTAATCAGATCTAACCACAAGAATTCATTTCCTTATTAATTGAAATATGGATCAATATCCACCATCAGTAAAGATGAACCTCATTATAAGTAATAATTCTTGAGATAAGAGGTAATGCTGGTGTCAAGTCACCACAATTCGCAACACATTTTAAAATCTGAGCATTCTAAACATGGAGGTAACCATTTCAGTTTCTTCAGTGTTACTTAATGTCATATGTGCTTCAACTCAGAAAATATTGTTGCAAGATGCATTAAAAATATTGCTGTGGGATTTCACTGGTGGTCCAGTGGCTAGTATTTTGGGCTTTCACTGCCAGGGGCCTGGGTTTGATCCCTGGTTGGGGAGCTAAGATCCCATAAACTGTGCGGTGTGGCAGAAAGAAAGAAAGCAATGCAAGTTTTAGAAATTGCTGTATATTTGAAGAGATGTATATTAGTCCAAATTACACAATGTGGGAGGTTTGCTACACAGTTGGGTGAAAGTACTGGAGTTTCAACATGTCTAAGCTTATAGTATTTGCTAGTATCTGTTTCAAGGATAAAATACACAAAGTTGCTTTTGGTGATGTATGAAGCAGTGATTCTCAACTCAAACTGTTCAACAGAATTAACTGGGTATTTTTTTTAAAAAGGCCCAAGGCCAAGTCCCATCCTAGACCTATTAAACTGGAATTACTATAAATACTTCTTTTGTTAGGAAAGGGGAAAGGAAGGAAGGTTGCAGTGATAGCATCTCACTGTGAAACCCATTCCTGAATCACTCAAAAACAAACTATTGCTACAAAAAAGTTAAAGCCAGGATTGCGATTGCACAAATTGCTACTGGAGCTCATCAGTGTATAGTCAGTTCTGTTATAACACCACACGCACTCTTCAAAATCACAGCATCACACTATGCAAAATTGCAACAAAAATCACAGGGCTTATGAAGACAATGGAGTGAAAGCAAAGCACTTAAAAACTTGGTCAGTGCCAGTTTTTTGTTTTTTTAAGTTAAAGTGAAAGTTGCTCAGTCATGTCCAACTCTTTGCAACCCCATGGACTATACAGTCCATGGAATTCTCCAGGCCAGAATACTGGAGTGGGTAGCCTTTCCCTTCTCCATGGGATCTTCCCAACCCAGGGAGTGAACCCAGGTCTCCCACATTGCAGGCAGATTCTTCACCAGCTGAGCCACAAGGGAAGCCCAAGAATACTGGAGTGGGTAGCCTATCCCTTCTCCAGCGAATCTTTCTGACCCAGAAATTGAACCAGGGTCTCCTGCATTGCAGGCGGATTCTTTACCAACTGAACCTTTTTTTTTTTTTAAGGAGATAAAATTTTAATAAAATCAGAATCACAGTTTTACATGTCTTAAATGGCTAAGGTCCTTGAAAAAGGCCTGAAAGTTTGTGTTTCAGCTTGTGGGTTGTTGTGTAGTGGTGAAGGAGGGTTATCTGAAATTGGACGGAAAGTTATAAACCAGATGTGAACAAGTATGACTCATCTCATAACACAAAACATGGTAAACTGAGGCAACTAATAAATATTTGAGAGTAGGTATGTATACGTGTGTCCTGATTCAGCAATTTTCTGTATTCACCCAGATTCACATAGTATTTCTTGTGGATGAAACTGTGCATAAGCAAACACAAAGTTATGTTATGCTCCAAGTAATCCCAAATATGTCCACTGCATTGGAACAAACTCATATTTTCATATACTTTATAGTAGAACTGACTACTTAAAATTACAAAAACAATCCAATGAAATACAACACAATCTTTCAATAATTTGCAATGAGATGGACGGTCGGTGACCAAGAAAAACTTTTACATCTCATCAAGGTTTGCACGTTATCTCACTGTAAAAAAAACAAAAGATTTATTGAACTTTTAGTTATCCATTTTTATCTCACAAAAATGACAAGTGTGTCATATATAAAAATCAGGTAATTTTTTGCTGAAAATGATGTGTGTCATATATAAAAACTCTCATACCTGCACACATTAAATTGGAAACTGAATTTTCCAATCCATCTAAAAATCTTCCACCTGAAGACTTTCTGTCAATAGGTTTTGAAGCCAACTGTGAAAAGTATACAGAGCATCATTTCTAATTAATTTTGCAGAGAAAGTCATTATCAAAAATGGAGGTTTATTGGCCAAATTCAATATAAAAAAAAAAAACCTTTGCATTCTTGAGGGATGGAACTGAAAATTGAGTATCTGGATGTAATAAGTTCAACCAATGATCTCCTTATTCCTTTATAAAATTCATGCCTTTGTAAAGTATCTTTTTCAGACTTGAGAGTTAATAAAACCAAGCATACAACTAAAATAGCCTGAAGACAGATCTTCAGATCATTCCATCAGAAGGTGTTAGACTTATATTTTTAGAAACTTTGAAAGTATATTAAATTGCAATCATGTTGTTCAGTATCAAAAGTAAAAAAAAAAGTATCGTTAATAAAAATAAAATACAAAATTATTTAAAAACATGTATTTTGTCTTTAACATCCATTTTTCTCTATGTCTAACATATAAGTACATGTGAATAGTCTATAAATAAAAATACAAATTAATATATATATACATGCTCAAAAATTTTATTGATAGATGTCAAAATCAAAAAAGGTTTAAAGACCACTGCTAGAGTTGATGATGAGATTAAACAGTTGAGCATTCAACTACATTCAACTAATGTATATTCAACTATATGCATTCAACTACAAGTTATCAGAAATCCTACTTCTGGGTTTAATTTTCTTAAAAGAACCCTAGGTGTAGGACAGTCCCAGGCTGGGACTCATAAAAGGTCCAGACTCCTTCTATAAAGTCTCCTTTAAAATGTGGACTCTCCCTTATGCACACATAATGGTTGCTGTACCCTTAGATATCATGTCCACATTCCAGGCAGGATGAAGAAGGAAAAGTCAAGGGAAAAAGACAGAATATGCACATTAGCTGAAGCCCTCCACAGATAACCCAGGTCTAGGCACCCAAGGGAAAAAATACCCAGAGAGGTCAATTAAGGCTCTTACTGTACACACACACATATATACACATCATGGCAGATAATAGACCCAGAGCCCAAAAGCTGGGCATCAACAAGAGCCATTATAGAGAAGTTAACAGAAAGCCTGATCTCTAGCTGACTGAATATTGGATTGGCAGTGAGGGGCCAAAGTAAGCCTTGTCCTACTGGAGCCAGGGCAGGTGTTCATGGGGTCCTTGCTGTGCAGCAGCCTGGCACCTGCCCCACATCTGAAAGCATAGGCTATAAAGACATAAAGTCAGCACTTCTCTGGAAAGAGCCATCAGTTCAATGTAGAGAAAGACTATGGAGAGGAATAGCTAAATGAACTTCTCACAAGTCCACTACATCTCATACTTTTAAACCCATTAACTCATTTTTTCAAACAATAGTACATCAGTGAATCTACGGAATTATAATTTAGCAAGCTAGATTGGGCCCTACTTCAAAGTATTCTTTGGGAAAACCCTGATTGGAAATGCTAAAAAATTATTCTCTGAAGGGTCTTATTCATTTACTCACGTAAAGCAAACTCAATGATTTTAGGCTAACAACAAGCAACAAGCAACCCAAACAACTAAATAAATATAGAAAGTCCACAGTTTAGAATGGCAGCCAAGTTCTCTCTGGGATGATTTTTATCCTGAAGAGGAAAAGTCATCCTGATTTATCTCCTGTGTGATTTTCTCACATACAGTACTTTTGAAATTTTTGCTCTGCAAAAGTCAGAATCAGCTACTTTGTTAAAACAGCAGCAATAGTAACATTTAAGTTCAACATTGTATATCTCTCACAACAGGATGTCCAAGCTGTTTTATATTGCTCAAGACTCAAAAGTCTTGTGTATTTTTCATTTACTCCACACCGGGCATGAAATAAATTACTGCTGAGATGCAACCACTTAAGACAGTTCATATTTACTCTGAAAAACGATTTCTTCTCAGAGAGCTTTTTTCTTTAAGGTCACTATCACAGGCACCGATGCTCCTCTTAAAAATGTTTATTCTTTACCCTGCACTGGGTAAAGTTCCATTCCACAACCTGAAACAGAATTTTCTCTCTTGGATCTCGCCTTCTGAGGGCAATAGCTCTGGAATAACTAAAGAAGAGTCTTTGGGGTCCCCCAATAAAGTGAAAGTCTCCCTCCATTCCACAGGAGCCGTCCCTGCTTCTCCGCTGGGGACGGTACTGCATTGCTCATCCCTTCTCCCTCTCACACTTAAATCTCTTGCCTGACTTCAAAAATCCCCTCCTGAACCTTACATACCCCTGAAGTTGCCAAGGTCTCTCTATCTCATTCTCTTCAGGCCAAGATTCATAGATAGGAATCTGTACTGTCATCACCCTCAATTCTCACTCTCTCCACTAGCTCCTTTTCCACCAACCAATGCCTGCTGAGCCAGGACTTCTGCAGAAGGTATCTATGGACACTGAGCATCTCTATGTCCTCCAGGGAACACAAAGGTGCTTCATGGTGCTCTCCTTCCTCGCCAAGTTCTCCACCACTCAGCCCTTCTCCCACCCATACTGATTTCATACACTCCTCCTTTCCCGGCCTGCATCCCGCAGTCAAATTGTTCAGTACCCTACCTCCTCCTTAGAGCCCCCCTTTCTTCCTCATTTCCTTAATGCTGATTCTCAGGCGTGGAAGGACCCCAGGACCTTTGTCTACCTGTATCCTTCTCTAGCTGCCCAGGTAAACTGCTCTAAATTTTCTCTGTTGTTTAACAATTCCCACCTTCATGCCTTTCCTCAGGGCACTACTTCGGCGAGTAGTGTCCCTTGTTCCTGCCACTGTGCAGTCACTTATACCACCTGTCCTTAGATAGATATGAAGTCCCTCCATGAACTTCCCTGATTAATCCTCACATCACTTATTTTACCCAATTTCCCCTAAAAGACAGAAGCCCAATTTCTCCCTGATGCTTGATGTATGACCCTTATCTCCTATCTCTTTCATGATTATCTTTAATGCTATATGGATCATTTTAGAGAAAGGAGTGCAAATACACAGGCACCTAAACATGCATGTAAATACAACAGGTTCTCAAAGGATTAATTAATGCTGTTTCAGACTTTTTGCAAAGAACAAAATAGCCATTCCCCAGGAAGCTGCTGTGCTGTTTCAGACTTTTTGCAAAGAACAAAATAGCCATTCCCCAGGAAGCTGTTGTCCATCCTCACCCATCTCCAATAGTATCTCGTCCACTTCTCTATCGCTACAGAGCTGACCACACCGTAATGCTGCTCACTGTCTGCCTTGCCAATCCCCAAGGAACTTCTAGGAAATCAGGATGAAATCATATTTAGCTCTCTGTCTCCAGCATCTCACATAGTGCTTGAGACAAAGTAAGGGCTTAATAAATATTTATTGCATACAGAAATGAGTTTTGAGATGGAATATTCAAACTAGGTTTTGACTAATACCCAGGATAAGATTAAGATCTGGTAGAGGGGGAAGGGAAGTCATACAATAAAAATATTGTGAAAGATAAGTTATAAAATACTCAATACCAATAGTGAAAGTGTTAGTCACTCAGTCAAGTCCAACTCTTTGCAATGCCCTGGACTGCCTCCTGCATTGCAGGCAGATTCTTTACCATCTGAGCCACCAGGGAAACCCAATAAGGGTTGTTTTATGTATGTTTTAAAGGCAGATCTCAGCATGATAAAAATAAATAAATATATGTGGTAAATTTACTAGGAAACAGGAGGGGGCATCATAAGAAATATTTCTGCTTTGAAGGCAATAGTCAAACATAGAGCTCAAGTCCTAATATATAAGTACCCACTTAATTAGGAAATTGTTAGTAAGTGCTTATATGTGACAGGCACTCAGCCAAGAGTAGGGGTTACAAAAGTGATAGTTAGACCCTGTCCTCACAGAACCTCTACTTAATGTTTAGTGAAACAGACATTAACAAACTAGTAGTAAGAAAAATGAAAACGTAATTGCAAATGGTGATAAGAACTGTGAAGAAAAAAATAAAAGGTACCATGAGACTACATGCAGGATGACCTAACCAAGATGATGCTTCAAGGTGGGGAGAGGTTCCATTTGTTTTAAGGCAGGAAAAAGGTGTACTTGGGTCAATTTCTTAAAAAATCAAGTTGTCCTATATTCTCCTCCAACTATCTGTCAAAACAGACGTGCATTCCATGGTCCTGACAAAGGCGGAGTCCTGAAGAAGATGATCCTCATGTTTATTGTTTGTAAAGACAGTCATGCTGCCCTCTAAATAAATATGCCTCAATGCCCTCAACCACTTCCGTATTAATGGACGATTGCTAACACTAAAACATCTATCTATCTACAAGGTTATTCTCCCTTTGATTTGTTTTTCTATAAGAAAATTTCTGAAGAGCGGAACGGTTGGTTTAATAGTAGAAGCATTTCCAAGCCTCATCCCACAATGCTGATGCTGGAGTGTGTACCTAACTACCCACAGCTTTGTCAGCAGCACATTTCAACGTCTTCTCTATTTCTGCAAGTTGAATACATGCAAACTAGTGCCTAATTTTTGTCTCTTTACTGGGAGTTAAACAGTTTCCAAAAACGATTTGCTGGGCTTTTTCTTTTATGTCATTTTGCACAATTATTTACCTTCTCTAAGCTTAATGTTCCATATATGCCAAACAAGCATAATAACAATACTCATCTCTGTAGTGTTGCTTAAGAATCAAGTGAAATAATGTTCTTAAAATGCTAAACCCAACATCTGGGATGTAATAAACATTCAACAGATGATAACTACTATGCCTATTTATTCATTATCAATTTAGTTCTTTTAGATTCATGAGTACTCATGTTTTAGGTAATAAACATCAACCTTGGCAAAGTGATTGAAAATATTTTCTTTCATTCTATGATTTTATTGTCTTAATTTTGCTTGTTCTTCTTATACAGAAGGGACTTCTCTGGTGGCTCAGAGAGGAAGGAATTTGCCTGCAATGCGGGAGACATGGGTTTCATCCCTGGGTCAGGAAGACCCCCCTGGAGAAGGAAATGGAGATGCCTTTGTAAAATAAACACATTTTGAGGGAGGATCCATGGACTTCTATTGATATTTCAGCTTTATTTTCTGGATTCTGTGACCCCTATATTGATGGTTTAAGTTTATAGGGGGGTTAGATGAATGGTAAGGAAGATGTGGTATATATACATATATATACATTATTTATATATATATACACATGTGTGCATGGTATGTCGCTTCAGTCAAGTCCGACTCTTTGCGACCCTATGGACTGCAGCCCGCCAGGCTTCTCTGTCCAAAGAATTCTCCAGGCAAGAATACTGGAGTGGGTTGCCAGGCCCTCCTCCAGGGGATCTTCCTGACCCAGGGATCAAACCTATGTTTCCTGCATTGCAGGCAGATTCTTTACTGCTGAGCCACTTGGGTAGCCCCTAGATACACATATACATACATACATATATAATGGAATATTACTCAGCTATATAAAAAAAAGAAATAATGCCATTTACAGCGATATGAATGGACCTAGAAATTGTCACACCGAGTGACATTCAGTCAGACAGACCAAGACAAATATCATGTGATATAGCTTATATGAGAATCTAAAAAAGGGTACAAATTAACTTACCTACAAAACAGAAATAGAATTACAGATGAGGAAAACAAATATATGGTAATTAGTGGGTGGAGGGGAGGGATAAACTGGGAGATTGGGACTGACATATAAACATTACTATACATAAAATGGATAACTAATAAGGATCTACTGTACAGATAACACAGGGAACTTTACTCAATACTCTGTAATGGCCTACAGAGGAAAAGAATCTTAAAAAGACAGGATATATATATAACTGATTCACTTTGCTGTACACCTGAAACTAACACAACATTGTAAATCAACTATACTCCAATAAAAATTAAAAGTTTATAGGAGGAGGAGAGTTCACCCCTTACTTCAAAACCATTTCTTAAAATTGCCCAGAATGTGATTTTCTAGAAGAGTAAGATGTTGTATAGTATTTACCATGCAGATGTCTGTATTTGTGGTGACTCTTGAAATCTGTTATTCGGGAAATACGCCCCTTGCACAAAGATGCAGTGACAGCTCCCTTGCTGAAGTCCTTCCTTTTAACCTGAAGTAGCTGATTTTTTTTTTCAAAATACAGTTTTAGGAACTGCAGCAATAAGAAGTTCTGGCAAGCAACTAGCTGAAAAAGCAACTGTATTCCATTTTACTCTTTAATTTTTTACTCACCAACTGATAAGTGTAGATCCCCAAATTCAAGGCATTATTAGAATTATCATAATGTGTAAAATTCCTGATTTCATTAATGAGACTTGCTCAA